>NC_051063.1:164441996-164741996 GCF_004664715.2 Peromyscus leucopus
TTTTTTTTTTTTTTTTTTTCTGAGACAGGGTTTCTCTGTGTGTAGCCCTGGCTGTCCTGGAAATCGCTCTTTAGACCAGGCTGTAGACCAGACTCAGAGATCCACCTTCCTTGGCCTCCCCTGTGCTGGGACTAAAGGCATGCGCCACCACCCAGATCTCCCATGAAGGTTTATAAAAAGAGAACAGAGCCGGACGATGGTGGTGCATGCCTTTGATCTCAGCACTCGGGAGGCAGAGCAGGCAGATCTCTGTGAGTTCGAAGCCAGCCTGGGCTATAGAACAAGATCCAGGACAGGCACCAAAACTACACAGAGAAACCCTGTCTCAAAAAACCAGAGAGAGAGAGAGAGAGAGAGAGAGAGAGAGAGAGAGAGAGAGAGAGAGAACAAAAGAAACCATAAATCAAATTGCCTCTAAAATACCTTGAGGTGTTTTAAATACTAATACATTAGATCGGCTGAGTATGGGAAGATGAGACTCTCAGCCACAGGCCTCAAATCCTGCCTGACACTTCAGCCTCTGGGTTGGTGGAAGCTAGTGTTCTGTTTTACATTCCAAGAGAGTTAACCGAAGAGTCATTTAGGTCACACACGCACGGCCATAAATGGCTATGGAGGTTAAAGATTGGCTCGAGATAACTCAGCTCTGGACTGGCAGCATTTTGAACTCTCCACTATCACTGAATCAGCTCTCGGTCCAGCAGGGGTGGAGGGATTCCACATCTGAACAAGCTGGGTGTGGCTGCATATGCTTATAATTCTAGACCAGGGAGGCAGAAGCAGGATGATGGTTTACAGTGAGCTCCAGGCAGGGCAAAGCTGCATAGGAAACCCTGTTTTAAAAGACAAACAAAACAACAACAAGATCCAAAGCAGTTCAGGCAAAATAGTAAAGTTATTATACTATGATTGATCGATATGTATTTCTGACATAGTATTTTCTCAGTGTTTGTTAAAAACTTTCTTTTGTTTTGTTTTGTTTTGTTTTTCGAGACAGGGTTTCTCTATGTAGCTTTGCGCCTTTCCTGGAACTCATTTGGTAGCCCAGGCTGGCCTCGAACTCACAGAGATCTGCCTGCCTCTGCCTCCCAAGTGCTGGGATTAAAGGCATGTGCCACCACCGCCTGGCTGTTAAAAACTTTTTAAAGATTTGGGTCTGGTTAATTTCAGTATGTGATGACTTTTTTATTTACAACTTTTTTTTTTTAAAGATTTATTTATTTATTATGTATACAGCATATATGACTGCAGGCCAGAAGAGGGCACCAGATCTCATTACAGATGGCAGTGAGCCACCATGTGGTTGCTGGGAATTGAACTCAGGACCTCTGGAAGAGCAGCCAGTGCTCTTAGCCACTGAGCCATCTCTCCAGCCCCCTTTATTTACAACGTTTAAAAAATAAGTTAAAAATAAAGTTATTTTTAATAACAAACTTATTATCATTAAATAATTCCAGCACTTGAGAAACAGCGGCAGGGGAAGACAGATCTCTGTGGGTTCAAGGCAGCCTGGTCTACATAGTGAGTTTCAGGCCATCCAGGGATATATAGTGACACCATATTACACTTCCCATGTCCCCCCAAAAGATTTGTTTTTACTCTTAATTATATCTCTGTATGGGTATGTGCATGTGAGTGCAGTGCCTGAAGAGGCCAGAAGAGGGAGTCAGAGTTCCCGAAGCTGCAGTTATAGGTGGCTGGGAGCCAAGCTCACGTCCTCTGCAAGAGCAACACTCAGTCTTAACTGCTGAGCCATGTCTTCAGCCCCTGAAATGAAGAATATTTTTAAACATTCCATAATTACAGAGGCCCTTGAAAATCATGGCTGTGCTCAAGGTATTTCCTCATTGTTTTTTTTTTTTTTTCCAGAGAGGTCCCTTTGGACAGATTTATCCTGAGCTGACCTAGATGATGGTCAGTGACAGACTTTAGACAAGAGGGCATCATCAGAGGAACTGAAGCAGAAACAGGAGGTGACAAGGGACCGTGTTGGGGGCATGGAGGAGAGGTCTTCAGCTGAATCAGAGGCAGCTGGTAGGGAAGGGGTCTCTCCAAGACCAGCATTTCCCAGTGAGTAGATCTTCTCAAAACTGAACACAGGGCCTGGAAGGACTTTTCATTTCTAGGTGGATGGAGTGGGTAGTAAAGAGTCTGGGGGGGGGAGGGAGGGGTTAGGGTGGGGCTCAGATCTGCTTCTTGCAGGAAGATAGGAGAGGATCGTGAGAACAGGCAGGCCTTTCTCAACAAGGGCTCTGGCCCTTGGGGGAGTGAGGCTGTCTCCTGAAGGAGGTCACAAAACAGGTCTGCCAGGGGAAACCAGGCACCATTTGTAAGCTTCTCGCCACCACCCAGCCTTGGTCTCTGCCATCCTCGAAGATCTGTTTTTCTCAGCATTCTGTTAAATAATCAAACTGAAGCCAGGTAATCCCACAGCACACAGGAAGCGGAGGCAGCAGGGTTGCTGTGAATCCAAGGCCAGCTAGGGCTACAGTGTGAGACTGTCTCAAAAGAAGCACAAACAAAAGATCTGTTGTATACAGATTCCAGCAATCTCCCTGCAGCTCCTGGGCGATCCCTGCCCTAATCCTTCCCACTGGGTCCTGTAAGGGTCCCCCAGACCTCAGTGTGACTCCATGACGGAAATGCCACTCAGGCCAGGACACTCAGCATGTAGACAACACCACATGCTTCACAAAATGAAAACAAAGACCTACTCCTTCAAAGCCCATAGACATGGGAAAGTCTCTAAATGTGCTAATCTTGCCTTTGGGCTGCTGTAGTTCCGCCCCTGGCCAACTGTTCTTGTTAACTGAAGTATGTGTCAACCCATAACATGGTTTTAGTGCTTAAAAGCTCATCCCGAGAAAGGCTCAGGGCTACAGTGGAATCCTGAACACCCAGTGCAGTCGCTGACACGGAAATAAAGACTTTCTCTTGGCTTACACCCACGTCCAATCAGTCTTCTCTGGGGGATACCCCACAGCAGGTTATGACCCTGTCCCTCAGTCCCGCTCCTGATAGTGTTTTATTGTTTTTCTCTTTATTAATGGAAAGCAAAAAGGGGGCTTTATTCAATGTGGCCACATTGGGGAGAAGGACAAAAGGCCCAGCGAACCCCAAGTCTGTTTTGGGATCCTAAAGTGAGATTAAAACTTTAGTAGAGGCCAGGGGTGTGCACATTCAAGCAGTCTGTGTCCAGGTGTGGCCCAGGCCACTGCTGACACATCCCTGCCTGTGCTTCCGGCTCATTCTGTGAACTGAGAAGTTATTAAGGTTGTATGGAGTCTCTTCCTGGGGACAAGGCTTCCCTCTGCCTGGGGCTTTTTCATTCCTCCAGCATGAGATTCCCGAGGAAATGCTCATTTCTCAGGGGTGTACTGTTTCAGTCCTCTGATAGATTGAGAGACGCAAGATCTGATTAGAGTATCTTTATTCCCGTCAGAACAGTTACAATTCCCATTTTTTTTTTTGGGGGGGGGGGGCTGCTCTAGAACTCACTATATAGACCAGGCTGGCCTTGAACTCCTAGAGATCCATCTGCCTCTGTCTCCTGAGTGCTGGGATTAAAGGCCTGTGCCACCATGCCCAGCTGGATTCACCACTTTCTATATGTCTATGTGGGAAACAAACCTAACCGCAATGCATGTAGGGACCAAGGTCAGAGTATACTTACTGTCAGGTAGAGCATAAGAATGTTTCTGTAATGCCTTGGCCAACCTCCCATCTCAGCCCCTCCCACTCACCTGTTACTGATGTATTGCATGTTTAGAACATTCACAGAAGTTTCTATGAATGGCTTGTTTTTTCAAGACAGGGTAGCCCAGGCTGTCCTGGAACTTGCTCCATAGACCAAGCTGGCCTTGAACTCACAGACATCTCCTTGATTCTGCCTCCTGAGTACTGGGATTAAAGGCATGTGCCACCATAGCCCTGCTACAGTTGTGGCCTTTGTTCTCAGTTCCCTGCTTCAAGAAGTAAAGAGAGATGCTGGGCGGTGGTGGCTCACACCTTTAGTCCCAGCATGTGGGAGTTCGAGGCCAGCCTGGTCTACAAAGTGAGATCCAGGAAAGGTGCAAAACTACACAGAGAAACCCTGTCTGGAAAAAACAAACAAACAAAAAAAAAAGTGAAGAGAACAAAAGACAACGTGCAGCAGGAGACTTTTCCTAAAGCCCAAGTTCTCTCCAGGGACCATCCTGTAGAGGTGTGCTTGCTGGGGCACAGCATGGGTGAGCTTTTGTTTGTTTGTTGTTTTGCTTGGATCAGAACACAGAAACTTCTGCCTTCTTCCCAGGTGTGAATAATTTTGGTCATATGTGCACTTAATAATGTCTAGGCATGAGATGATCAATGTTAGGGTCCTTGAGAAGTCCCACAAAAGACCACCAGACACGTACGCAATCAACAAGAGCATTTAATTTCTTGAGAATAAAAATTCCAGCATGCTGGGGTTAAACCATCTGACAAATTGGCAAAATGGCCACCTAGAGAGAAGCTCGAAAACTCCTTTTAAGGCTGCTAGGGGAGTTCCAGCTGCGGTTAAGTGTCCTCTGAAGTGATTGAATATAGACCTTACTGTACAGGAATCATTTTACAATTGGCTCATGACATCTGGTCAGCAACTGGTTCCGGTGTCAGGGGTCTGTCTGTCTGCTGTGTCTGGGATCTGTCTGTCTGCTGTGTCTGGGGTCTGTCTGTCTGCTGTGTCTGGGGTCTGTCTGTCTGCTGTGTCTGGGGTCTGTCTGTCTGCTGTGTCAGGGGTCTGTCTGTCTGCTGTGTCAGGGGTCTGTCTGTCTGCTGTGTCTGGGGTCTGTCTGCTGTGTCTGGGGTCTGTCTGCTGTGTCTGGGGTCTGTCTGTCTGCTGTGTCTGGGATCTGTCTGTCTGCTGTGTCAGGGGTCTGTCTGTCTGCTGTGTCAGGGGTCTGTCTGTCTGCTGTGTCAGGGGTCTGTCTGTCTGTTGTGTCTGGGGTCTGTCTGCTGTGTCTGGGGTCTGTTTGCTGTGTCAGGGGTCTGTCTGCTGTGTCTGGGGTCTGTCTGCTGTGTCTGGGATCTGTCTGTCTGCTGTGTCTGGGATCTGTCTGTCTGCTGTGTCTGGGATCTGTCTGTCTGCTGTGTCAGGGGTCTGTCTGTCTGCTGTGTCTGGGGTCTGTCTGTCTGCTGTGTCAGGGGTCTGTCTGTCTGCTGTGTCAGGGGTCTGTCTGTCTGCTGTGTCTGGGGTCTGTCTGTCTGCTGTGTCTGGGGTCTGTCTGCTGTGTCAGGGGTCTGTCTGTCTGCTGTGTCAGGGGTCTGTCTGTCTGCTGTGTCAGGGGTCTGTCTGTCTGCTGTGTCAGGGGTCTGTCTGTCTGCTGTGTCAGGGGTCTGTCTGTCTGCTGTGTCTGGGGTCTGTCTGTCTGCTGTGTCAGGGGTCTGTCTGTCTGCTGTGTCAGGGGTCTGTCTGTCTGCTGTGTCTGGGGTCTGTCTGTCTGCTGTGTCTGGGGTCTGTCTGCTGTGTCAGGGGTCTGTCTGTCTGCTGTGTCAGGGGTCTGTCTGTCTGCTGTGTCAGGGGTCTGTCTGTCTGCTGTGTCAGGGGTCTGTCTGCTGTGTCTGGGGTCTGTCTGCTGTGTCAGGGGTCTGTCTGTCTGTTGTGTCTGGGGTCTGTCTGTCTGCTGTGTCTGGGATCTGTCTGTCTGCTGTGTCTGGGGTCTGTCTGTCTGCTGTGTCTGGGGTCTGTTTGCCCTGTCAGGCGTCTGTCTGTCTGCTGTGTCAGGCGTCTGTCTGTCTGCTGTGTCAGGGGTCTGTCTGTTGTGTCTGGGGTCTGTCTGCTGTGTCTGGGGTCTGTTTGCTGTGTCTGGGGTCTGTCTGCTGTGTCTGGGGTCTGTCTGTTGTGTCTGGGGTCTGTCTGCTGTGTCAGGGGTCTGTCTGTCTGCTGTGTCAGGGGTCTGTCTGTTGTGTCTGGGGTCTGTCTGCTGTGTCTGGGGTCTGTTTGCTGTGTCAGGGGTCTGTCTGACTGAAAATAGCAAGAACATTCATTTCCTGTTTGTGGCCGGGTACGACCCTGATTGACTACCAGACTGGATTACTTCCTGAGGGTCTGACTGAAGCCGGACATGAGTCAACATAGGATGGTGGGGTAATATGGGTCAGAGTTCTTAGCAAACTGGCCCCTGAGTGGGGAGGGAACGGCCCTGTTCCTGGCAGTCCTGTTATAAGAGTCAGTTACCACTGCTAAGGAGAGCGATAGAGGAACTAGGCCTTCAATCAGGTACCTGGACTTTGAAAGATCCAACTCTCTCCTAAGAGGAAAGCTTTCACAAGGTTCAGTAGATATTTGTAGGAATGAGTAAATCAGCAGCCACCCCCCCATGTCCTTCTCCCATTTAAACGACACCTCCCACGAGCTCTGTGAAGCATGAATGCCCCAGCCAGGTAGTAGCATCCAACTGCCTATGGTGCTGCTGGGAAATGTAGTTTTGCTTCTGGTTTCTCCATGTCTCCTTAAGGGGATCTTAAAGATCAAGGAGTTTAGGGGAGGGAGTGAACGGGTGTTCATTTGGGATCTATCTTGATTTCCATATCTCGATGGCCGGGGTCCCGGGACAGCTTGTGTGATTCACCAACACACTGCTGCAAAGGAAGGCAGGTAAACCGGAAGCCGCAGCGTGTTAAACGGGGTCCCTGGAGTTTTCACCAGGGCCTTGGGGACAGCGGGAACTGCACCACTGCAAACCCGCCAGAGCGCAGGGCAGGGCCACTCACCGGGCTCTCAGTGGCCTGGCTGTCCTCCTGATGGGGCGCCGCGCGGTCCAGGGGCACGGCCAGCACAGCGGACAGCGTCAGGAGAGGAGCTAGGAGAAGGAAAGGGGTCCCGCGGGGCGCGGAGGCAGGCATCGTGGCTGCTCTGCGAGGAGAGGTGGAGAATGGGTTTTTGTTGTTTTGCTACGGCTTTTTGAGACAAGTGTTAAGTAGCAAAGGCTGGATTTGAATTCCTAATCTTCCTGCCTCCCCTCCCCCACCCCCCCAGCGACTTGTAGGCTCGCATTACTACCCGACCTAAGGATGTTCTAACCCCGTATCCGGCTGGGCAAACGAGTGTGCACGCCATCCTCAGTGCCATTCCCATTTGCAAAAATGAAGACTCCACGCGTTTCGTCACCTGCAACCCGGGATGCCAGGCCTCCAGCCTCCCTTTCCTACAGCACAGTCCGCAGACCTTCATCCTGTCTCCCTCAAAGTAGGGAATCCTTCCCCAAACCGAGATGCTAGGCCCCCTAGACTCCCCTTCTCACGGGACCACAGGGACCTGAAACCCTGCAAGTACCCGGATCTCCAGTCCCCTGGCCTCAGCTATCCAACGCCGCTCACCTCTCCTAGCGCAGAGGGCGTTTTCCCACGCTAGGACCTCTGCCGGGTTTCTGATGATTTCCCTCCTAAGTCACTCCCACTTTTCCACCCGCAAATGACCTGCCCCCAGGATGCTGATTGGTCCACGCTGGCCCCCTTAGTTTGGAAAATTACTCCTGCTTTCTTGGAAGCTCATATTCTTAGTGTGTGTGTGTGTGTGTGTGTGTGTGTGTGTGTGTGTGTGTGTGTGTGTTTAAAGATTTTATTATTTATTTTGTATATGTGTACTTTATCTGCATGTACAACTTTATGCCGGAAGAGAGCATAAGATCCCACTAGAGATGGTTGGGAGCCACCATGTGGTTCCTCGGAGTTGAACTCAGGACCTCTGGCAGAGCTGGCAATGCTCCTAACCACTGACCCATCTCTCCAGCTCCGAGGCTCACATTCTTAAACGTGAGGTTTCCTGCGTCATTTTCATATAAAAGTCAAAGCCCTGCATGAGGGTAGGGGAGGGGAGGGCAACTTTTGCCACTGTGTCTCCTGGGAATTGCAGTCTTCTCATTTATTTTCGCTCCACAGGTTCCTGCAAGTTAGAGCTTTGGTGATAACCAACTGCATAGGATACTATCACTACTTTTTAAAAGAGTCTCATTATGTAGCCCTAGCTGGAACTCTATGTAGACCAGACTGGCCTCGAGATCACAGAGATCCTCCTGCCTCTGACTCACAAGTGCTGAGATTAAAATACCGCACTCCCAGCTCCCTCTCCCACTTTTTCCCCTGAGAAATGGCTTTATGCAGCCCAAGCTGACCTGGAAGAGATACGAATGCTTGTAGAGGATGAATGCTTAGATTCCTGGCACCTTGTCTGCACCTCCCAAGTGCTGGAATTACAGGCATGAGCCACTAGGCTTATAAATGTCTTCAATGCTCTGTATGTAGAACTATATTGGTAGGTAGATACTCTTGGGTCCCTTTAAGGAATGTTGGCTTGCAGTTCCAATTCAGAACCCCCAGAACAAGGGATCAGTCTGCTTCAGTGGCCTAGAGGCATTACTCTGTTGGACATGGACCTTGAGGGGCCAAGAGGGCAAGTCCCTGTGGGAACACCCCTTCCTAAGAAAGTGTTTGCCTGTGTTTAGAGTTCCAGCATCTGGGCAAGGCTGTGAGAGCACCAAGCTGGTGCTAGGGAGGGGTGGGTGCCTCTGGGATGCCAGATAGGTGGATGCTGGGGAGTTGAGATTTGTGACCCTGAGACCCCAAGTCCCAATACTTAGAAGCAGGACCCACCTTACCTGTGTGGTAGAGAGCTGGATTTTTTGTGTTCCCAATAGTGCTTAAAGTTCACCACAGGCTACTAAGTCTCAGGCGGGCATTGGGATTTGGGTTGTTAGGGTTCAAAAGAAAAACGAAGGCAGATGTCAGGAATTAGAGGGCGGTTTCTCTTTAGATGTTGGGTCTAGGTCTGATTAAGCCTTCCTAATCCTCTAGACCGTCTCAGGAAAATGAACCGTGGAAGAAAGAGTGAGTGAGGAAACCTAATGGGCAGCGGGTTGGGGGAGGGGGAACCTAGATACTGGATACGCACAGCTTTGGGGCTCAAACTGTCTTCAGGCTGACCACCACCAACCATAGGAAGGGGGGGGGGATCTGGACTCCGATGTCCTTGGCTCCCGAGATAGCTAGAGCCTCAGGTTGGGTCCTAAGGGGAGGGGCTGGGAGAAAGAGTCATAACTGACCTAGAAGCTCAGGTCCCTCACCTACTATGACATCACTGGCGCTCAGAAGCCAAACTGGTCCAGGGGAGGGGCTCTGGAACAGGCAGAGCTGCCCTGCTGTCTGTGGCCACCAGCCTGTGTTTCTCTAGAACCGTGGAGGATGAATTCTCGGGTGTGAGACTGCAGAAGTTGGAACAACAGGTATGGCCCCAATCCCACTCTTCCATCTTCCCCACCTTCCCAGGATGCTCAGAGACCCCAATCCCATGTTCCTTTTCTCTGAACTTCGGGTTCTCAAATTAGGAAAAGGGAAAGTAGGAATTTGGTTTTCTTTTGAAACAAGACCTTACTGCCTAGCCCAGGCTGGTGCTGGAATCCCAGTTGTGAGCGGCCACACTCGCTTTGTTTTGTTAAATTGCATTTACTCAGGGGTCGAGGACACGCACGCCATGGCGTGTATGTGGGGACAGCTTGCAGGCCGGGTGCTCTCCTTGGAGGATTTGAGTCCGAGGGCTCAGGTTGTCAGGCCTGATGGGAGCACACGCACCTTTACCCACCGGGCCCTCTCTCAGGCCCCAATTAGCCGCTCTGTGAGCTATGCTGGCCTCACACTGGCTCCCACGGTCTTCCTTCTATTTCCGGACTTACTACGGATGTGAGTCTTTATACCCACCTTTGTATTTGGAAACAGGTTCTCACCAAATTGTCTAGGACTTTTGTTTAGTTTTTATTTTTTTATTTTTTTAAAGATTTATTTATTATGTATACAATAAACTGCCTGCATATATCCCTGTAGGCCAGAAGAGGGCGCTAGATCTCATTACAGATGGTTGTGAGCCTCCATGTGGCATGTGATTGCTGGGAATTGAACTCAGGACCTTTGGAAGAGCAAGCAGTGCTCTTAACCTCTGAGCCATCTCTCCAGCCCTGTGTAGGAAGGCTTAGTCCTTGTGCCTCAGCCCGGATGGCAGCCCAGGCTGAGGAAATTTTTAAAGAACAACAGTTCTAGAGGGCTGGACGCCTAGTTCTTGGAGGAGGAGGTGGAGATAGACCGGATCTGACGGGAAAGGACTGGGTATCTGGGACCCTAATGGAGGAAGGGTACCCGGACGCCCCCAGGCCAACCTCCGCCCTGTGCCCACCACACATCCCCTCTTGATCCTTCAGCAACAGCTACTTGAGAAGAAGCAGCGCAGGAGGCGCCAGGAGCCCCTCATGGTTCAGGCCAATCCTGATGCTTCCCTGAGGCACCGGCGACCAAGGCGTGGGGATGATCGCTTCCAGTGGGACAGCGGCTGGGGATTTGGTCTGATGAAGGGGTTTATGGGGGCTGGGGGCGGGGCCTAGTGAGCACTGGGGGCGGGGCCTAGTGAGCACTGGGGGGTGGAGCCTGGTGAGGCCCAGGGCGGGTACTGGGTGGATGGTGCTGGCTGCCACAGGGATGGCCTTGTACATGTCAGGAAGTTTATGGTAGAGGACGGGGTGGGACTTGAGTGTGGGGCTTTCTGAGGGAACAGGGGTGGGTTCTCGAGGATCCCCAGGCAGAGGATTGATTTAGCTGGGGGTGTCTTTGGAGCCATTCCAATAAAGTTGGGCCCCTGAGACTACCCGGTTCTCTGGCAATAAGCAGGCAGAGCTTAGAGTAACTGGAGGGCCAGACCCAAGCGAATCCAGTGACTGGGTTTGTCAGAACCTAGTAGAGTCTGAGGGAACTCGGACTGTCCCAAGACAGAAGTTCTGCTGGTAGAGCAGGAGTCCATGGTGTTTGCTTTTGTGGTGATCAAGGGTCAAAACCTAGGGCTACATGCAACCCATCTTTCCTTACTACCGAGTTTTTGTTTAGAATTTGGGGGGACCATGGTCCCATGCTATCAGACTGGAACTGGTTATGTAGTGGAGGGTTTGAGGTAATCCTCCTGCCCTACTCAGTAGCTCCTCTTTAAATGGGCCTCTCTGCCCTCTCCCTCAGGTGCTGGGAATCCTTTCCTCCAGGAGAATGTACCACAGGCGCATCTGCCCTCCAGGCCCCCCGGTGCCCTGCTCTCCATGGGCGATGTCAGAGATGGTGGCGGCCAGCAGGCCCCCCTTCTGCCAGAAACAGGAGCAGGTAATCTTAGGCCACTGATACTTAGAGCACGCCTCCTTAGACGTTCAGGATTGCCTGCTTCTCCTCTGACATTGGGGTCAGGACAGAGCTTCCTCCTCTTGCACCAAAGGACCCCAAATCTGACACTCCTTTTTCTCCAGTGTATACTCAGGGTGATGGTGCTGTGGTCCACCATCTGTGCTGCGTCCCAGACAGCTCAGAGTCAGACGTGGAGGAAGTGACCATGGAGGACATCCCCGTCATCCCCCCGCCTCCCAAGACACATCTGGCAACCCGGTGCAGGGGCTGGTTAGCCTCCCCAGGACCTGGTAATTTCGGGGACAGGGGAGTGAAATCTGGTCCCTGGTTCATGACAGTTTGTCATCCTGCTTTGTTAACAGCTTTATGTGGGATATGGTAACTCTCGGGTCTCCCAGATCATCTGTCAAGGTGTCTAGTCCCTGTCACACAGTGTACTCAGAAGTAAAACCATCACCACATCTAACGCACATGTTTAAACTGAGTTTGGAGGGATGGGGTCGATATCTATGATCCCTGGGCTGGCCTTGAACTCACAGAGATCCACTGACCTCTGCCTCCTTGTGTGCTGGATTAAAGGCTTCTTGCACCACACCCAGATTATTTATTATGGTTTTGTTTTGTTTTGTTTTCCCTTTTTCTTTTTAGCTTTTTTCTTTCTTTCTTTCTTTCTTTCTTTCTTTTTTTTTTTTTTTTTTTTTTTTTTTTTTTCTTGTTGAGACTGCTTCACTGTGTAGCTTGGGGCCTGTCCTGGAACTTGCTCTGTATAGAAGACTGTCCTTGAACTCACAGAGATCCACCTGCCTCTGTATCCTGAGCACTGGGGTTTAAGGCATTTGCCACCACAGTCCTGCTATTTCCTTTCTTCTTTTTAATTTTTATTTTATTTATTTTGTTTTTTCCAGACAGGGTTTCTCTGTGTAGCCCTAGCTGTCCTGAAACTTGGTTTGTAGAACAAGCTGAGATCTGCCTGCCTCTGCCTCCATAGTGTTGGGATTAAAGTGTGTGCCACCACTGCCCAGCCTATTTTGGTTTTTCAAGACAGGGTTTCTCTTGGTAGCTTTGGCTGTCCTGGAACTCACTATGCCAACCAAGTTGGCCCTGAACTCACTGAGGTCTGCCTCCCAAGTGCTGGTATTTAAGGCATGTGACACCACAGCCTGGATCAGATTATTTATTTTAATTCTTTTTAGTTTGTAGATGTGCATCTGTGTGTTCTTTGTGAATGTGAGTGCAGTTCCCACATAGACCAGAAGAGGGAGTCTGAGCCACTGGAGCTGGAGTTGGATGTGTTTGTGAGCCTTGAACCTTGAGAGCTGGGAAGTGAACTCGGGTTCTCACAAGAGCAGAATGTGCCTTTGACTGTTAATCGATCTCTCCAGGCCTTCAATTTATTTGTTGTTTTTTTTTTTAACTTGTTTACTTTTGACCAGCAATTGTGACACAGGACTTTAGTTCCAACACTGGAGGGAAAGGCAGGTGGATCTCTGTGTTCAGAGCAAGCCCAGTCTAGAACTCTGTCTCAGACTAGGCCAGAGCCACACAGTGAGACATTGACTCTGGGAGATCAGGAGGTGGGTTTTAGTCTCTGTAGGCTCCATGTGCACAGGAAGTGCACACAGGGTGGTCAGTGGAAGAGCCTGGCAAAGCAGCTGGAACTGGATTCCTGTCCTGTCTAGCTGACAATACTGATCCTCCCCTAACTGCGACTCAGATGTCCTGACCTGTAACTGCTTCTGCCCCTTAGGGGTCAGCGAAGAGGAAGAGGTTGAAACCAAGGATGCTGCCTTTGAACCCAAGGCACCCAGTCCTGCCCCGGCCCTGACAGTGAGCTCTGGTAGGGTTCAGGGACACTTGGCATCCTGTGAGGAGGAAGAAAACACAGCACAAAAGGATATAGAAACAAGGAGACCAGCCTCTGGCCTCGGGGTAGGTGGCACTCAAAATCTGCAGCCCAATCCACAGGGCATTTGACTGGCTGAAGGAGCAACAACCATGGTGTGAAAATCTGTGCCCAGTGGTGCATGCTTGCATTTCCTGCAGTCAGGAGTCTGCCAAGGACTGAGTTCAAGGCCAATCTGGACTCCATAAAGAGACTCTCTCCCCTAAAAAAGGAATACCCATGGACAGGTGCCAACTTATAGAGACTATAAAGCGTGATTTGGAAGGTCTTTTTTTTTTTTTAGGATAGAGTATCTCTGTGTAATAGCCCTAGCTTTGAACTCACAGAGATCTGCCTGCCTCTGCCTCCCGAGTGCTGGGATTAAAGGTGTGAGGCTTGCAAGGCTCATTTTATAGTAAACATGGTCAAATGCTTTGCTAGGCAAGTGCTCTTACCACTGAGCCGCACCTGAGCCCCTCACTGGGGGATTCTAGGCAGGGTTGCTATACTACTCAGTAATGCCCCAGGCACCTCACTGGCATGTTTGGCAGGTACTCTGGGTTTACCTGTTCTAGAGTAGGATCTCACCGTTTGTGTGAGCTAATGAGGTTGCACGTTTGACTCATCAGCAGATGGGCCAACTTGGGTGGGTGAGTCAGCTGACATGCTGGAGGAGCATGAAGCCCTGGGTCCTCACGGGTCATCCCTTAGCTGACACAGCCAATCAGTCTGCAGGGCCCAGCCTGACTGTCCCTCACTTGTGGATCTGCCCTCGAGCTAGGATGAAGAGCTGGCGAAGAAAGAGGGCTCAGAGTCTGCAGGGACGGACAGCGCCCCAGTGCCGCCCAAGGTCTTGCAGGACAATAAGGACCCAAGCAACCAGAATCCTTGTAACTGGATGTGCCCCGCGGCCCGGCCCCCGGGCCCTCGGCTGGGGGAGGACGTGGAGGCCTATGTGCTGCTCCCCGCGGCCCGGGACCATGTGGTGCAGTGCCGCATCATCCGAAACAAGCATGGCATGGACAAGGGCTTCTTCCCGTCCTACTACCTCTACCAGGAGGCGGAGGACGGTGTGGCGGTGAGCTCCAGCCCTGGTGCGGGGGCCTTCCCGCTGGGGGACAGAGGAGGGAGAGGAGCCCCCGATTCCAGCGGCATGCCCCTCCCTTCTGGACAAGGTTAAAATTTCTGGAGCCAGATGTGGCGGCATCGGGGGTATAGCTCAGTGGTAGAGCATTTGACTGCAGATGTGGCGGTATCAAACTATAAACCTAATCATATATGGGACATGGCAGCAGAGAAGGTCAGGAGAGCAAGGTCAGCCTTGTATAGAAAGAAGGAGTTCAAGGCCAGCCTCCTGACCTAACTGGAGACACTGTTTCAAACTAAAAAAAGTCAGGTGGTGGTTACAGATACCTTTAATCCCCCACACTTGGGAAGCAGAGGCAGGCAGACCTCTGAGTTGGAAGCCAGCCCTTTCTAAATAAGTTCCAAGCCAGCCAGGGCAACAACGTGAGACCCTTTCAACGCTTTGTTTCCCCCCTGGACTCAGGTCTGTCCTGTCCGGTCTAAGTCCTACCCACCTCAGCACTTCAGACATTTTAGAACACAGTAGTTCAGGTCCTTCCTACCCTACAAACAAGCCTTATCCATTCCACCAAACTCATTCCCACTTGAGTTAAGTGAGTCTCTTCTCTGGCCATCCAACTGAGTCTTCTTGGTGGCCAAACCCCACCCAATCCTGATATAAACTACGTCCCTCAAAGCGTTTCCGTTCTATAGCTAAGCTACACCCCTCTCCTGCTGACCAGTCTCCTCCCAGTGTGGCCTTCTTCGCCTCCAGAAATAGCCCTTCCCCTATTCAGAGCTGTGTTCAGGCCACCGGCTCTAGACAGATGTCAAAACTCAATCCTGAAGTCTCTTCTCCGATCTGCAGCATTTCCTTCTGGCTGGGCGGAAAAGGAAAATATGCAAAACCTCAAATTATCTCATCTCTCTGGATCCCAAAGATATGTCTCGCAACGGGAACAACTTTGTGGGCAAAGTTAGGTAAGTGAAGCCTTCTTGGTGTGGTGCTCCTAGTATGTGGTGAGGCAACATGTGTCAGGAAGCCAGGGAGAGACAGGCAAATGGACTTCATTTCCCAAGAGGCCGCAGTGCACAACACAGGATCTGATGGGTTTTGTAGTTCTGCAGGATGTATTTCCACATGGGAAAGAAAAAAAACATGAAAGCTTTGGATGCCAAGAATACAGGCTGGCATTTAAGATGTTTTGCTTTTTGATAGGGAGAGGGCTGGGACCCCTCAGTTCCTGTGGGGAAAGAGGTCTGGAGTGTGTGAGTTCTTGCTTCCTAGATGGAAGAGGGTTCCCAAAGTATCAATGTAGCATGCTAGAAAGACACAAAAATCAGAGGGCTGGGACTGTGATTTCTTTTCATAGAGGATGGTTTGAGAAAGCACTTACACAGAGTAGCAATCACTATCTCTCGGTTTTTGTTACTCTCCCCTGCCCTCCTGGAGCAGATCCAATATCTTGGGCACGAAATTTACCATCTTTGATAATGGGGTGAACCCGGAGAGGAACTACTGGATCCCAGACAGTACCCGGATCAGAGAGAAGCTGGGAGTCGTGTGTTATGTAAGTATCCTGGAGGGGCCTGGATGAATGGGGTGCCAATAAGTAAGAACACACAGGGAGCTAGGCTAACTGCAATATAATTAATTAATCCTGCCAGGAAAGCAATGTCTTGGGGTTCCGGGGACCTCGGAAAATGACTGTAATACTTCCAGGAATGGACAGGCGCAAGCAGAGGATGAGAGTCCAGCCACAAAATGTGAGTCTTTAAGGTTGTGAAAAGCAATACTAAGAGAGGAGAATGGGTTAGAAAACCATGATTTGCAGGTCACATTGAATGGCTCAGGAAATAAAGACTAGAGACTCAAAAATTCTGGTTCTGATGCTGGAGAGATGGCTCAATGGTTAGCAGAGCATGTATTGCTCTCCCAGAGGGAGAAGAAAGACAGACCATGTAAGTTGGAGGCTAGCCTCATCTAAATATCAAGTTCCAAGATAGACAGGGCTAGAGAGTGAGACCTTGTTTTTTAATTTTTTTTTTTTTTTTTTGAGACAGGGTTTCTCAGTGTAGTTTTGGTGCCTGTCCTGGATCTCGCTCTGTAGACTAGGCTAGCCTCGAACTCACAGAGATCCACCCCCCTCTGCCTTCCGACTGCTGGGATTAAAGGCATGTGCCACTACCGCCCAGCTCAAAATTTGTTTTCAATCCCAGCAGTTGGGAGGCAGAGGCTCAGGGCTCACTCCATTATCAAAAATGGTGATTTTCGTGTTCAAGACATTGGATCTGCTTCGGGAGGACAGTGGACAGAGTAATAATAACCGCGACAGTGATTGTTACTCTGTGCTAAGTGCTTTCTCAAACCAATCCTCTAAGAAAAGAAATTACATTCCCAACCTGGTCTACAGAGCTAATTCCAGGACAGGCAGGGCTACACAGAGAAACCGTCTCCAAAAACACAAAAGGGTAAACCTGGCAATCCAGAGACACTGTTCTCAAGTAAATAAATAAGTAAATAAATAAAAATAATACGTGCATCTGGACTTAAAGGAAGGCTGCAGGTAGCCTAACAAACGATGCCCCTATTGTATCTCAAGGATCAGGATTCGATAGTGAGTCGTCTACAAAAGGGTGCAAGACAAGGGCCGCTCCTACTGCAGAACAAGGCCCCATCCTGGAGCGACGAGAGCGGCGGCTACGTGCTCAATTTTCACGGTCGCGTCACTCGGGCTTCGGTCAAGAACTTCCAGATTGTGCACCCCGATCTACGTGAGCTCTAGCAACCTTAAGACCTGGGCTTGGGGGCGGAATGGGGGCATTAAGAACAACAACTGCCACTTATGTCTTTGGGCCGGTCCCTAAAGTGGGCGGGAGCCTCGCTGTCGCAAGGTCTATTGGGAGATGTAGTCTCTAGGCTCCTTGAGTTTCCTAGCTTGGTAAGTGTGCAGCTGCGTGGGGCCATGGGACGGAGTTTAACTAAATCCTCTTCCCTGGTTTTCTCATCAGCGGACTACCTGGTGCTCCAGTTCGGCCGCGTGGCCCCAAACATATTCACTATGGATTTCCAGTATCCTCTTTGCCCGCTCCAAGCTTTCGCCATCTGCTTATCCAGTTTCGATGGGAAACTGGCGTGTAACTGAATAAAATTATCATCCCTCACTAGCTCTCCTGTGCGTTTGCGGAAAGCTTCACACCATGCCTCCTTTCTTGTTTAGTTTTTTGATAGTCTGGTCTCCAACTACGTAGCTGACCCTGGCCTTGAACACCTCATCCTCCTGCTTCCACCTCAGGAGTACTGGGATAGCAAGCACGCCTCTTTGTGCCGGGCCTTGTCTTTTAATAAATCTTCATTTTTAGTGCACATAATAGTGGGCTTCATTTTTATACCTGTCGTCGGGCTTTGCTTTGCTTGTATCTACCACCCTCCCTTTATTTTTTGAGGCAGCTTTCCTCCATAGGTTGTGTCTGCCAGTCCTTGGAACTCAGGCCAATCCCCCTGCCTCAGCTTCAAAGTGCTGGGTCAAGTTGTGTCACTTTATACTGTGTAGATCAGGCTGGTCTTAAACATCGGTTTGGACACAGAACTCATTTTTGCCTCCCTTGAAGATCCAATACACCCTGAAGACTTGATCGCTATAAATCAAAAGGCTTTATTTCTTATTAAAAATAAATAAATAACAGGAAAGTACTTGGGGTTAGCCCCGCCTTCCACCGAAGTCCAGGCTGGGGGGAGGGGCCTCACTGGGAAGGGCAGAGGGTGTGGTCACAGCTTGGCTCAAGGGCGTGGCCTCAGAGGGGGAGCAAGGCCCAGGCTGTGGAGGGGCAGGGGTGAAGGCCAGAGGGAGGGCTGGGTTTCCAAGGCGCGCCCAGGCTCTGGCCCTGAAGGCAGCGGTGAGGTAAGGACCCAGCTTCTCCTCCACCTGGGCAATGCGGCGGGCAAAGCGGCTCCGATCTCGTGCGAGCTGCTCCCAGGGACCTCGGCGGGCAGCCTGGGCTGGTCCTGCCCAGACAGCCAGGAAATGGACGGTGACTTTCTCAGAAAAGCGCACCTGGACAGATGGGCAGAGGGAGAAATAAAAATTAGTCCCCAGTAACACTTGGTGTCTGAACAGTCATCTGCCTGCCACCTGACTGTCCCTGACTCACCCTGACACCATGAACACAGCCGCCGCTGGTCCTGCCCCTTACAGCAGATTGCAGCAGGGTGAATGCAGTCTTCCCATGTAAGCAGTTGCAACACACGGGTCCCTGGAGTCCCCACCTCCAACACCCCACTCCAGGGACTTCAGGTCCCCGGCCCCTCCTCCTAACTCAGAATATAAGCCTTTTGTATAAAGTATGTATTAAGCACTGTGGAATCCTATTGTAATCCCAGCATGAAACAATGCAGGAGCGTCCAGTTCACCGTGGGCTTCACTATTTCTTGGGCAGGTGGACCCGAACCCAGAGCCTTGGGTTAGGGAAGCGCTCTAGCCTCTTACCTAGGAATGCGATAGCATGTCTAGCCCTTTAAAACACTTTATGTTTGTGTGCAAGGTGACACACACCTCTACTCTCTGCACTGGGGAGGCAGAGGCAGGTGAGTTTGCAGCCAGCCTGGTCTACATAGTGAGTTCCAGGACAGCCCAGCTTATCTCCAAAAAATAAAAAACTGCCTTTGCCTGAAAAAGGTTCTTCTCTGTGTGTGTCTCTCTCTTAATCCCCTCTCTTCTCTCTCCTCTGCCTGCTGGCATGGAGGCTAAAAAAAATGGTCCACACATTCTGAGGAAGTTCTGTCCCATTTGCTAAGGATTATGACCCCATCATACTTGAATGAGCCCATTGGCTGTACTTTCTGAGAAAGAGTCTCATGTAGTTCAGGCTGGCTTCAATCTCTCTATGTAGTTGAAGATAACGTTGCACTTTTTAATAAAGTTTATTGTATTTTGAGTCTAAATGTGCACATGTGCATGCAGGTGCCCCCAATGGCCAGAAGAGGGCGGCAGAGTTACAGGTGACTGTGAACAAGCCAATGTGTGGGCTGAGACCTGAACTCTGGTCCTCTGGAAGAACAGCCAGTGTTCTTAACTTCTAAGTCATCTCTCCAGTTCTAGCTGTAAACCCTCCCTCCCTCCCTCTCTTTCTTTCTTTCTTTGAAACACATTCTTGCAACCCTACCTGGCTTGTAACTCACAAAGATCTTAGTGCTAAGATTGAAAGTGTTTGCTGCTGTGGCCACATCACGGGACCCCCAAGCAAGACCACCACAGAACCAATATCCGTTGCAAAACACACAGGGGTTTATTGATAACAAGCAAGCCCAGGCTTGGTCCGTGTCCACACTCAACACAGCAGGTGGAGGAGGATGGCCCTGAGCCCTCAGGGTGAGGGGTTTTTAAAGGGAAAAACCACAAGCAGGGTTGTATAAGCCTTTGCATCATATGATTGGGTGAGGGTGTGTAACCTTCGAATCTACTGGTTGGGGATACAGTTATCATTTTGGGGCAGGCCTGGACAAGTCACAAGCTTTGCTCTTGAGCTGCCATGGGAGCTGGCTGGCCTCGCACGTTCACATTGACCCATGTGATAGACCCCAGACCCAGGGTACTACCTTCTCGGGTGGGCCCCCCAAGAACCCAGACTCCAGTGCAGTTGATGCAAACAGCAAGAGGTTTATTGATGCAGCTGTACAGTCGGGCCACTCTTGTCCTGAGGGCAAGAGTCGAGCCTACTGCAGCCACATGGGTGCTTTTAAAGGAAAAAAACCACAAAAGCTATAAGTAAATAAATACTGATATAATATTACAGGGATATGTTTACTTATTTACTCAATTGCTTGCATATGTTTTCAGAGTTGAGCTTGAAACAAGTAACTAGAATCAATGTTTGTCTATTCAGATACACTTGGACAGCCCTCATACTTCAGAGATCTGCAGAATATGGCATTTAAATGTTGATCTAAAAGCTTATTATATCAGACAGGCTTCCAGATCCTAGCAGTGACCCAAGGTCTCCAAAGAAGATTACATACAAGGCACCACAACGTCTCTGCCTGGATCATGGCTACACTGACCACAGGGCAAGATGCCCCAATGCCTGGCTTACCCGAGAGCTGCAGAAGGAGGTGGCGCATTTATGGAAGCTGCTGATGGCTCAGGGACTCTCAGCCTCTGCCCTAAGAGGTCTAAAGGTAAAAGAGGACAGTCCTGGAGATGCTCTGTTGGCTGTATCATCTCCTCCCACCCCAGCGTCACCCTAGTCTCCTCCTCCACACAATGGGAAGCTGGAGCCCTCCTTCTCCCCCAGTGCTGAGCCCCAGATTGGGCCCGAGGAGGCCATAGAGAGGCTACAGGAGATGAAAAAGATTATTGCCAAGATAAATGAGACTTGGGGGAAAAAGCCTCCTAAGACAAAAGCCCTCAGAATGGGGAGAGAAACATTGCTGGCTAAGATGGGCGTGGCTGTCCGAGAGGATGGTGGTACTGTAAAAGACTCCCCACCTGGTAAATCTAAATGAGGACCCCTTGATGTCTGAGTGTCTTCCCTACCACATCAAAGATAATGTCACCAGGGTTGGCCAGGTAGATATGGACATCAAGTTGACTGGACAGTTCATCTGGGAGCAACATTGTCTCTTCCGAAGCATCCCCCAGCCTGATGGAAAAATGATGGTCACATTAGAGCCTGGTAAAGAAACTGATGGGAAGCTTGTGATGGAGCCGCTGGTGCTGAAGTCAGGAACAGGATTGTAATGGGCCGGATGGTAAAAAAAAAAAAAAAAAAAAAAAAAAAAAAAAAAGATTGATGCTGGTGCCTCCAACGCTCTGGAGACCTGGGTAGGGATGGGTCCCTGTAATTTATAGGATTGGAAGCTTCTTGGTGTGCACTCAGATATTATCCTTCTCAGATTTCTGATAGTACTGATGGCCAGGCTAGCTCTAACTTTGTCAGTGTGGCAGCATCAGACAACCAGATCCTTCTGCAGGGATATAGCTAGCTTGTTAGCTCACTTTTAGGATAAAAAAAAAAAAAACTTCTAAGCTTTGACGATCTCAAAAAAAATATTTAAGATAAAACATGTTTCAGATTACTCTCCTGTTCTATGGTTCAGAGCTTAACATTTAGGAGCCCTGATGAGCTGGTAGAGCAATGACTACTTATTGTTCAGTTACAAGCTCAACATTTTGAATTTGTTTTAGATGTCATCTAAATAGATGTAAATATAAGCCTAAAAGTGCTTCTCATCAGGCCAAAAATCGCTGTCCAATTTATACCTGGCTTTCTGGACAGAAGGAAAATGCACAAGCTTTTAACCCAAATCTGTAGTTCTTGTTGAGACTCAAAGGTATGAGTCCACTTCTGCTGTTTTACAGATACCCATTACCTGCTTTGTTTACAATATGGATTTCAGTACAGATTGGTAATACTAATGTATCTAAAACTTTTATGTCATTTTGTAAGTAGGCCTCAAAGGATCAAAAGAGTCATGAAAACCTAGACCCACTTCACAGAGGTCAGAAGGACCCCAGATAAGTATTCCTAAAGATGATATTTTCCTCTCTCATGGTCTTGGGACTAGTGCTTTTCCCATTACTAAGGATATGGACCTAAGGGTTCCAAATCAGTTCATAAATTTTAACTTCTGTTTCTAGTTTAAATTTGTCTCAACAGATCTCCACTTTGCTGGCAGTCACCTCCAAGCTTCAGTTGCTGACTCCACTGCTCCAGACGACTGTGAGCTCCGGACTTGCTAAAAGCTGACACAGACCAGCCCAGCTAATATGATTCTTCCCTGTCCCTATGGGGTCAGGCAGCTACATGCTTCTGACAAATGCCCCTTGCCCAGTCTTGACCAGCTTTTCAGCTTTCTGCCCCCCATCTGACAACTGCACCCCAGTGCCAGCTCGAAGCAGTTCCAGAAGAAAATATGTCGTCCATGTTCCCTCTTCAGATAAGGCTAAAATGCTGGGTCAAAAAAAGCTCCCTAACATAGGGGCAAGTCTAATAGGGCCCACTGTGATCCTCATTATCTTACTCAGGTCCTATATCCTTAACAGACTAGTACAATTTAGAAAACAGAGGCTAGGCACCATATAACTCATGGTACAATGGGGTTATACACAAGTCAGGACCACCGAATACGAGTCATGTACAGACTCTAAAGTGAAAACATAAAAATCTCTTAAATTAAAGCAAGTTAGAGGCCCATGATTGAGCCCCTCTAGGAAGAAAGAAAGGGGGAAGTGTGATACCTCAGTAAAACCCCCCACTCTATCCTCTACAGACAAAGAGAAGCTTAAACCAGGATTCCTAAGTGTAGATAAGAACTTAGACCCCTTTTCCCCAGGTGGCTGTATCTGCTACAGGAACTTTGGAAAACACTGTCAGGATATTCGACCAAAAGACTAAAAAGGGAGGCGAGTTAAAATAAATTATATGGTCTGTGCCTTTAAGGACTAGCCTCACAAAGAAAGGGGAGTGCTCCTTCCAACCTCCCTGCTGTGAGTGAGAGATTTGGAAGAGCCTCCCTGGAGGCTTGTAAACTTAGAAAACACCTTACTTTTGCCTTCTGTACCTACAGTCTCCAGTGGCAGCTTTGGGGGCGTGATCTAGGCACAACAAGACCCTCACTCTATTGTCTCAAAAAGGGGGCCTTAGACAAAGATATCTCAATATAGATAGACCCAGGCCAGTTTCAAGTCCCCAGAAATGATGGTGCCAGCCCCAGGAACAAAAGAACAGAGTCAGGATATCTGATGGTAACCAATTAACCACAAGATGCCCCTCTTCGGGGATAACATGACCAGACCCCGGAGAGGAGTTGTAAAACTCCTGACAGGGCAAACAGATAAGCTAGAATAAGATAAAGTCCAAGCCCGGGAAAAACTGGACCAATCAACGATGGACCCATACTAACCTCCCCCCTCTAAGAAATTTTATGGGTTTTGCCTATAAAAACTAACTTCCCCAAAAAAGAGTAACTCTTCCCTGCCTCACTTGAGATGGCTTGAGATGAGTTCCCTGTCATGACTTGTAACAGATAAACCTTGCTTTTGCATTCTGGTATGCTCGTCTTTGGTGGTCTCTCTGGGGGTTACGATCTGGGCGCAACACAACCACTATCTATCGTGCCTTGAGTCAAGGAGCAGGCAGTTTCATTTTCTATCTCCATGTACCTCTGGAAGGCATCAGCAGCCTGCATCTAGCCAGATAGTGTGTTCCTTCTTGTGGGCTAATCAGGACTTTCTCACAGCCCTGGAGCAAGCAAGCCTGAACTCTATTGACTCAGAACAGACTTCAGATTCAAACTGGGAAACTGAGTCAGTTGTGGGCTCCCACAACCGCCTAGGTCAGGTGGACCTTAAATAATAGCTTTACACAATTTAGCTCGGACCCCCCTTTCTTACAGCCTTACTAACTTTATAGACCCCTAACTTCTCACCTAACCACTTCTCGGGATGTAGACTGAGCACATAGACCCCCTTTTTCATACACTAACCAGTCATTAGCACTCAGTTGACCTCCTTTTTAATTTTGGATTGTGAAAGAAAGCCTGGTGGTCACTGCCTGAGGAAAACTCTTACCTGCCTTTATGACCCCATAGAATTCAAGCCTGGTGACCTTGCTCAACCAGGGGCTTGCTATGGCTTGGGTTTATAACTGGATTCCCGAGAGACTTAGCCAGAGCTGAGAGAATAAGGAGACAGAGAAGAGAAAAGAGAATGGAAGAACTAGATGGGTGAGAACTGGAGAGAAACAAACTGAGATGGGGAAGAACTAGATTGAAGAGCTAGAAGAGAGGACTAGAGGAACGAGATGGAAGAGTAGATAAATATAGAGAGAAATTAGTCAAGAATGGAGCTAGGCAAGAGAACAGAACTGAAGCTGTGTATAAAGGATGTTATGCCAGAGGAATTAAAGCAAGTGGATGATAGAGCTCGGTGTGCTGAGATTCTATTTCCCAAAAATAGTCCTCGCTGTTAGTAGTTCTCTCTCCTGAGCCCCTGGGATGTGTCATATTAAGGTTGGTCCCTCTAATATTATACAAGACTTGCAGGTGGCCTCCCTGTGCTGGGGACGGGGCTCTGTTCACGTCTCTTTTCATTATCTCCTGTTCTGCAGGAGAAGGAAGCTGTTCGTGTACCAGTATTTCACTTTTCCCGGAAGAAGCAGCCACTGTTCATATCTGTGGTTTCCTCGGGTTCACAGAGCAAGCAGTAACCGGAAGACAACCGCAGCGTGTGCCTCTGGAAAGCTGAAGTCCTGTGTGCTGTGGGACTCTCCTGAGCCTCTGGTCTGCCTGACACTTCCCCAGAACTCCTTAGGGAAGACTTGCACCAGCAACCCCTAAACAAAATGGCCTCTGTCTTTTTTGGTTTTCTTGCTTTCCAAATAAAATACTTTTTCTAATCTGACCTTAGTCACTGGCCTCTCCGAGTGGGGAACAGTGGACTTAGGTTTGTGCTTCCAAAAGATGCTAGATTCAGTTACACCGGGCCTCACCGAGATTCTGATCCTTTGGCATTTCGACTGGGAGCAAGCGTGGGCAACTGTGTTTAGTCCTGGCAGCTGGTGCTATATGGAGGTCAGAAGGGCCCTCCAGGCTTACCTCCATCAGGAAGATGCCCCGAGAACGAGCCTCTGCAGCCATCTCCCGAACTTCTGCAACATTCACACTCATGGGTGTCTCGCAAAGGACAGCCTTGCCCACCGCCAGGCAGAGGAGCACCACCTACTTGTGCTGGGGGTGCTGGGTGTCAACGTAGGCCACCTCCAGAGTAGAGGGAAGGAGATAGTCAGCAGCACCGTCCACAAGGAGAGGCCTGTTGCCAATGTTCAGGGACAAGTTGGTGTATCCAATCCTAATTGTCTCATTGAGAAGAGACTACCAAGCTTTGTGGAGGCTGAGGCAGGAGGATAACCAAATTGAGACTAGCCTGGGCTGTGTCAAATATCCAAGGGACCAAGCATGGTAGCCCAGGCCTTTAATCTCAGCACTTAGAAACTGGAAACCAAGATAGGCAGAGCTCTGTGAGTTTGAGGCCAGCCTGGTCTACATAGTGAGTTCCAGGCCAGCCAGGGCTACACAGTGAGACCCTCTCTCAAAATAAAACAAAGTGTTGGTATACAGCTCTGTGGAGCCTAATTTGTGAGGGTTGATCCCCAGTGCTGCAAAATAAACAAAGAAATTCTTTTTTTTTTTTTTTTTTTTTGAGACAGGGTTTCTCTGTGTAGCTTTGCGCCTTTCCTGTAACTCGCTTTGTAGACCAGGCTGGCCTCGAACTCACAGAGATCCGCCTGGCTCTGCCTCCCGAGTGCTGGGATTAAAGGCGTGTGCCACGAATGCCTGGCAGAAATAAATTCTTAACAGATTCCCTAGCATCCTGAGAAGTTTAAAACTTAACACTCGGCCTTAGCTACAGCGGCCTGGCATCCAAGCACAATTTAATATTGTTAACCCAGCCTCTGGCCAAGTCATTCATTCCTTTTAACTCTGCTTCCTATCCAGCTGAACCTAAGCCTTTCCAAAGCCCCCTGCCAGTCAGCTGCACCTGCTTTTTTGGGGGTGTGTCTTGGAACTCCCTCTGTAGATCAGAGATCCGCCTGCCTCTGCCTCCTGAGTGCTGGGACTAAAGATGTGTGCCACCACCGCCCGGTGTCAGGTGTACCTGCAATCAGACATTCACCACAGGCCGGGCAGGAGGCTGTGCCTAGCTCCGCGCCCCCTCCGTCATCCAGGCCACTCACCCACGTCTGGGTCCTTTGCTAGCTCCTCGTAGGAGCCATATGCCTCAGGGATGTTGTATTTCTGGGCGAATGCCTTCGCCCTGTTCAGGTCCCTCACAGCCACTGCTACCACCTGGTGTCAGAGTCAAAGGCTTGAGGTGGGACCATTGTAGAGATAAAGGAGGTGGGAGGCAAGCATGGGAAGAGCTGAAACAGGGAGGCTAGAGCCTCCTCCACGATGGCTAGGGAAGAGATTCCTGTCTGGAAGGAGGAGCAGGTGCATGGTGGACAAGCCGGACTTATGCGGTGCCCAGGCTCAGGCCAGCCTCAGCTACAGAAGAGTTCAAGACCATCCTGGGTACGTGGCAAGACTCTGTCTGAATAAGACGGGAAGGGAGGGCCCAGTCCCTGACTGCGCAAAAGCTTCTCCTCCCTGCAGCTAAGATCCGCCTCTGCAGACCTCGAGCTGGGGTGAAGAGGAGCGAGCTGAAAACAAGTCCCTCCTCCTCTCAGAGTCGTCCGCCGGCTGCTGGCGATTAGGCCAGCTGACACGAGGCCCCAGCCCAGCGCCATGCTCACCACTGCCTGGATGTCTTCGTCTGAGGCGCTCGCCCCCCCAGGCTATTAAAGACAGAGCGCTCTGCAGACTGGAGGCGGCCAACGGAGCCCTGCAGTGCTAGGCTGGACCTTCAGAGGGGGCAGGACCTCACCTCTGCGGGTCTTGACTGAGACTTTGACCTTTAGGGACACAACTGAAGAGTTGTCAGAGAGAGAGAAGCAGGCATTTCTCCAATGCTGGGCTCTGCCTCTGTCTCTGTCTCTGTCTCTCTGTCTCTCTGTCTCTGTCTCTCTGTCTCTGTCTCTCTATCTCTGTCTCTCTCTCTCTCTTCATTGCTTTACTCTGTTGCCCAGGGTGGCCTGGAATTACCAATATAGCCCAGGCTGCTGACCTCAACTCAGGGCAATCCTCCTGCCTCAGCTTCCTGAGTGCAGGGATTACAGACGTACACCACTATACCTGTTTATCAGATTTCCTATCATTTTTTTTGTTTTGAAACAGGATCTTGATATTGCTAGAAATTAGTCTGGGGTCTCAAGAATATGACCACAGGATCCAAAGTATTTTTGGCGAGGCGAAATCTGTTGACCGGGACATAGCTGTGCCCAATCAAGCAGCGAACACTCCCAGCAGGCACTCACTGGGTTTGTTTCTGTTGTCTAAATGTGTGTTCGTTTCATTTACATTCCCTGACGTAGGGATCACAGGCTATGCTGGAAATAATCCTCTTGCCTCACCTTCCCAAGCCTGACAGGCCTGGACCACAGGTGCTCCCGCTTCTTACGACTCCCAGAGTTAGGGACAGAATCCTCTTCCATGTCCCTCTGTGCTTCTTCCTGGCTCAGGACCGGGAGGTCACATTTCTGTCCTGGAAAACGGAATCACCCACAGTTTCCATTTACAGGAAATTCGTAAGAGAATTAACCGAGTTCTGTGGACTACTATGTAAAATATAAAAACTTATTCTCAACTGTTGGCCAAGTCCACCTTCAGCAAGACGATACCCAGTTTCCCTTGCCTTGTAGACATTTATTTCAGACCTGGGTAGCTGGGGGCTGGAGAGAAGGCTCAGTACTTTAGGGCATGTGCTGCTCTTGGGGAGGACCCGAGTTTGGTTCCCAGCATGCACACTGGGCAGCTCACAATCACCTGTAACTCCAGCTCCTCTCTGAATTCTGTGGACACCTGCACTCCTGTGGTATATACACACAGACACATACACATGGGGAACTAAAAATAAACCTCTTTTTAAAAGGTAGGACTTGGTGGCACACACCTTTAGTCCCAGATGGATCTCTGTGGGAAGTGGTCTACAAATTTCCAAGCAAGCCAGAGCTGCATAGTGACAGGCTGCCTCAAAAACAAACAAACAAAAGCAAAACAAACAAACAAAAAAGGCCTTGGTGTGGGAGGGGCCCACAAGGCCCTGTCCCTCTGAGGATCTCCAGGCAGTGAAGGTTGCCAAGGGAGGGAGAAGTGCATTTTTTCAGCAGTGTGCTACTGTGCTGTATGGTGTGTGTGTGTGTGTTCTTTCTCTCTGAATCATTATTATTATTGTTGTTGTTTTTTTAAAGATTTATTTATTTATTAGGTATACAGTGTTCTGCCTGCGTGCCAGAAGAGGGCGCCACCATGTGGTTGCTGGGAATTGAACTCAGAACCTCTGGAAGAACAGCCAGTGCTCTTAACCTCTGAGCCATCTCTCCAGCCCTATTATTGTTATTATTTTTATTTATTTATTTATTTATTTATTTATTTATTTATTTATTTATTTATTTATTTTTTGGTTTTTTGAGACAGGGTTTCTCTGTGTAGCTTTGTGCCTTTCCTGGATCTCGCTCTGTAGACCAGGCTGGCCTCGAACTCAGAGATCTGCCTGGCTCTGCCACCCGAGTGCTGGGATTAAAGGCGTGTGCCTCCCCCCCCCTCTACTCTGAATCATTATGTGGTACCATCTTGGAGAACAATGCCTTCGGCCAGAAGCCGCGGTCTGTGGTAACGGAACTACCTGCACCCCCTGGTGGACAGAAGAGGGGCAGTCACAAGACTGGTTCCTACGATTCCGCCATTACCCCTTCCTGCGCAACCCCAGCTTCAGGTGATCTTGAGAGGTGCTAAAGAATACGGACAGTGGAAGCTTAGGTGAGATGCTCTACAATGTGGTTCCTGGGAGACCGTCGTCTGTGTGTGATATGGTGAGACTCGGCCGTGCAGCTGATGTGTGGGGAGCGGGGTGGGGTGCCCTTGCCCTTACGTAAGTGATGACCCTTCCATACACTTATTCATCAAAGAATGTCCCCATTCCAGAGGAGGACAAAGCACCACAGGTGGCCACCATCATGGTGTTCTCATGACCAACATAGTGAGAAGCTGCATGGGAATGGGCTTTGGGGAGCAGATTCTCCCACTGGCAAAATCCAGACTGGATGTTGGTGCAGATGCGTGTGGTATCTGGAGTTGTCACAGCTATGTGTGACCATGAAGGGAGTAGTGTCCCAGTAACTGATAGTGCAGATGGGAGACTGGAAGATTCCCTCATAATACTGAAGCTAGTGTGTCCTAGCCATGTGTGTGTGTGTGTGTGTGTGTGTGTGTGAGTGCACGCGCGCACAGGCCAGAGAGCCATGTTGGATGTGTTCAACATGCTCCCTGAGGCTTGAGGTTGCAGAATTGGCTAGGAGGTGGACCAGTGTGGGACCCTACAACTAACTTAGTTTCCCAGTTTGAATCTGAAGTCTTCTGAGTCAATAGAGTTCAAGCTTGCTTACTCCAGGGCTGTGAGAAAGTCCTGATTAGCCCACAGGAAGGAACACACTATCTAACTAGACGCAGGCTGCTGATGCCTTCCAGAGGTACATTGAGATAGAAAAGGAAACTGCCTGCTCCTTGGTGCAAGGCAGGATAGATAGTGGTTGAATGCCTGTGCTGTGCATTGTTCTACCTCTGTCCTTCAAAATGTGTATAAGCTGGCTGTGAAATAAACTCGGGGCTGTCCGGCGCTGACCGGCAGACCTCTCGACTCTTTTCTGTCCTCTTCATTGTCTCTACAATCCACACATCCTCACCCAGATACTCAGCTGACTCTTGGCAGGCTCTGACAGACCAGTAACCCGAAGGGGCCCACCTGTCTCTGCCTCCCCATTGCTGGAGTACAGATGTTTTATGTTTTATCCACGGCTCCTCAGGCTTGCAGAAACACCTCTCCAACTGAGCCGTTTCTGTGGACAGGATCTCACTGTGGACTCTTGGCTGCCTGAACTCAGGGATCGGCCTGCCGAGAGTAAACAGGTACACAACATGCCTGCCTTTCTACACACACCCCGCCCCTCACCCCTCACCCCCCGTGCCCACCCGCTTTGGACACAGGGCTTCATATAGCCCAGGCTGGCCTTCAACTTGTTGTACAGCTTAGGATGACACTGAACTCCTGATCTACCTCCCAAGGGCTAGGATTACAGGCATTCACTCAGATTCCCCATTTAAGTGGCCTGTGGGACACGGCCTCACACCTGCTAGGCAAGCATTATTACCAACGGATCCACAGCCCCTTAATATATTTTTTAAATTATTTAAGCTACTGAATTTTTTTTCAAGTTCGGGCTTGGGTTTTCTGTCCCCAAGGCAAAAGTGAAGCAATGTTGAGGCAAGGCTGCCTGCCATGAGCGCCCTGTCAAACCTCTCAGAAGTGAGGCTTAGAGCCCACAGGATACTGAGGAGTCAAGGTGGCGGCGTGTAGGTGGGACATCCAAGAGGGCAGTATGTACACACAGACACGCTAACGTTTATTTGTGCCAGGCTATATTTGAATGGAACTGGAGCATAGAGCAGGACATCATAGTGTGGCATGAAGCCAAGGTGAACCAATTTTCAGGAGCGCCCAATGGGGGCTGAGGGCGGTTGAATCTCAGCTAGGTGTGCAGCCGTATCTGGGTACCTTCTGGGGCCATGGGGGAGGTGTTGGGCCCAGGAGGTCAGGGTATGGCTGGTGAGGTGGCGATGGAAGCCTGGGGTCCAGGCAAAGGTGACGTTTACTTGAAGGACACCCCATGTCCCAAGCCTCCAGCCACTGAAAGGAACTGAGATCTCTGGCCCCACAGAAGACAGAGTAAAAGGGACCAAGCCAAGCTCCTGGGACCCTGTGACACTAGGCACAGGATGCAAAGTGGCTAAGCCTGGAACAGCCAAGAGCAAACCAGGAAGGCAGGCCTGGAGCAAGTACTCCAGGTACGTGAGGGTCTCTCTCAGCTCCAGTTCCTGCAGTGAGTCCCTGACAGAGTAAAGAAGCCAGGAGACGGAAGGAAGAACCGGGACCTGGAGGCTGGAAGAGCTGAGGGGGCAGACACAGGCGCCTCTAAGGAAGGAGCCCTGTTCTCCTCCCCAGGAGGCCATGCAGGCTCAGGCCTCCAGAGAGGCGGCAAGGACACTTCATCCAGCTTCCGTCGCTGTGTGTAGGGCTTGAGGGCTGGGGGGGGGGTCACTGAGAGATCATAAGTGCTGGGAGTCCAGCTGGGGGATCTCGGGGGGCTGTTCTGGGGCCTTCTTTTCAGAAGCAGCCACATCTTTCTGGTCACCTGCTGGAGCTGGGACAGGAGCATCATCTGCAGAGGAAACAGGAGAATGCCGTTAGACATGGTGTGGGAGCCCACTAGGTTTCCTAGTGGCTGTACCCGGCAGGACTGCATGGGAGGTTGACTGGAACACGGGCCTGGGGACCAGGTGTTTGTAGGGGTCTAACTAGCCAGGGGGAGGTCTTTTGCTCCACCCCTTGGCATTGTTATAAATAGATCTTTGGAATAAAGTTATGGGCCCGTTTGGATAAGGATCCAGGCCCACCCGAGTCTAACCTGTGTTTTCTCTGTTTCTCTCCCTCTATTTCTTTACTTTTTTCATATTTATTTACTTGGTTTTCTGAGACAGGGTTTCTCTGTGTAGCTTTGGAGCCTGTCCTGGATCTCGCTCTGTAGCCCAGGCTGGCTTCGAACTCACAGAGATCCGCCTGGCTCTGCCCGCCGAGTGTTGGGATTAGAGGCGTGGGCCACCACCGCCTGGCTCTCCTTCTGTTTCTAACTAAGTCTCTTATCCCCCAATCCTCAAAAGTTCCAGGGGTAAATAAGTGTGGGGGCTGGTGCCCCACAACAAGGAACTTTCTAAACACAGAAGACAGGATTCCCAGGCCTGCTCCTTCGACACACGGCCCAGGTCCACCTCCTCCCTCAGACTCAGGGTCATAGTCAATCCTCTGACTCTGATTTGGGGGCCTGGGCCCTGGTCTTCCCACTTCAGACCCAATGTACCTGTGTCCGCCCGGAACTGCAGCTGCCCGTCAGGCTTGGAGGGCGGAGCCTTCTGTTCGTGCTGTGGCTGCTGCTGCTGCTGCTGCTGCTGCTGCTGCTGCTGCTTCCTCTGCTCCATCTGCAGAACAGCCTGCAGGAGGTGGGCAAGTGCACAGACAGGAGCTGACGGCCCACACAGACCCCCACAACTGCCAAGGGGCCACAGCCCCTTTTCTTCCCCATGGCCTTGGTTCCTCTGCCACTGAGCTGGGATTCACACCAGTTAGCGTTCAGTTCTCTCCTGCTGTGGCTTCGGCGTTCCCACAATGAACCCTTATCCTCTCCTCCTAGGCCTGACCTCCTTCACTGGCCTCATGTAAAATGGCTGCAGTAGCACAGCCAGGCATGGAAAATCCTCTGCCCTTACTAATGATGGAAGCTACCACCTGCCCTTACTAATGATGGAAGCTACCACCTGCATATATGTATCTACTCCTATTAACGTGGGAGCTACAGGCCATCCCACCCTGAAGCCATCCTTTTGGGTAAAGAAAAAGGCCCTATGAGATCAGACAATGGCCCCCGATTCTCCAGCCGGTCACCTGCTGCAGCTCTCTCTTCTGAGCCTCCAGGCGGTCCTGGGAGCGCCCCAGGGCCTCGGTCTCCTGGCTGAGGCGCTGGGCCTTGGCATTCAGCTCAGCCTCCCTGGCAGCAAGCTCTTCCTCAAATCGCCTCAGCTCCTCCTCTGTGTAGGCTGGATACATTTCCACTGTCTGCAAGACACAGGACACAGCCGATGAAGGGGGCAACCCCAGCCCCACTGAGGTGGGAGGAGGGTGAGAGGCTGGAGTGCGTGCGTGCGTGCGTGCGTGCGTGCGTGCGTGCTGCTGACACATATGCCAGCGACCTGACTGGAGGTGAAGTGTTTGGTAAAAGGCTAGAGATGGAAGAACGAGCCTAGAGGTGGGGAGTGGGGGAAATCAGGGAACCGGGAGGAGGGACAGAGACCCCAAGAGATCAGGACACAGCCAGAGGTGCTGAAGGGAAGGCTGGAACTGGAAACTAATATCAAGGTCGGAGGGTCCCCATGCCCTTACCTTCCATCCTTCCCCAGCGTCCCCAAACTCCTTCCTCTGTGTGGATGCCAAGAACTCCTCCAGGGTCACAAGACGGTCCTGGTTGGTGTCCACCTGGGGAGCCAGATCCAGGTTAGGGGCTCGGCTGAGCCTGCTGCCCACTGCCCGCCCCCCAGCCTGCTGCCCACTGCCCGCCCCCCAGCCTGCTGCCCCCTGCCCGCCCCCCCCAGCCTGCTGCCCCCTGCCCGCCCCCCAGCCTGCTGCCCACTGCCCGCCCCCCCAGCCTGCTGCCCACTGCCCGCCTCCCCAGCCTGCTGCCCCCTGCCCGTCCCCCAGCCTGCTGCCCACTGCCTGCCTCCCCCAGCCTGCTGCCCCCTGCCCACCCCCCCAAGCCTGCTGCCCACTGCCCGCCCCCCCAGCCTGCTGCCCACTGCCCGCCTCCCCAGCCTGCTGCCCCCTGCCCGTCCCCCAGCCTGCTGCCCCCTGCCCGCCCCCCCCAAGCCTGCTGCCCCCTTCACCCCCCCAGCCTGCTGCCCCCTGCCCGCCCCCAGCCTGCTGCCCCCTGCCCGCCCCCCCAGCCTGCTGCCCCCTGCCCGCCCCCCAGCCTGCTGCCCCCTGCCCGCCCCCCAGCCTGCTGCCCACTGCATGCCCCCCAGCCTGCTGCCCCCTGCCCGCCCCCCCAAGCCTGCTGCCCACTGCCCGCCCCCCAGCCTGCTGCCCCCTGCCCGCCCCCCCCAAGCCTGCTGCCCCCTGCCCGCCCCCCCAGCCTGCTGCCCCCTGCCCGCCCCCCAGCCTGCTGCCCCCTGCCCGCCCCCAGCCTGCTGCCCACTGCATGCCCCCCAGCCTGCTGCCCCCTGCCCGCCCCCCAAGCCTGCTGCCCACTGCCCGCCCCCCAGCCTGCTGCCCCCTGCCCGCCCCCCCCAAGCCTGCTGCCCCCTGCCCGCCCCCCCAGCCTGCTGCCCCCTGCCCGCCTCCCAGCCTGGTGCTCACTGCCCGCCCCCCCAGCCTGCTGCCCACTGCCCGCCCCCCAGCCTGCTGCCCACTGCCCGCCCCCCAGCCTGCTGCCCCCTGCCCGCCCCCCAGCCTGCTGCCCCCTGCCCGCCCCCCCTGCCCCCCCAGCCTGGCTTCTCTCACATTCTTCATCACGTGCTCTCTCATGCGCAGCCGCTCCTCCTCCATCTCTCTCATGTCGTCCTCCTCGTTCTTTGGGTCGTAAACCTTCTCCAACTGCAGATAAGGGAGAAGCATGAAGTGCCGAGAGGCTCAGGACAACCCACTCCTGGTTACGTTCGTCACCTCCCAGAGGACCTTGGGGCTTGATGCTACAATTTGTTTGTTGTTTTTTGAGACAGGGTTTCTCTGTGTAACAGTCCTGGCTGTCCTGGATCTCGCTCTGTAAACCAGGCTGGCCTCGAACTCACTGAGATCTGCCTGTCTCTCCTCCCAAGTGCTGGGATTAAAGGCACCACCACCACCAGCCGCTTGATGCTACTACTAACAGCTTTGTCCCCAGGCTCTGCTGGGAGTTGTAGTTTTATCCTGCACTGTCACAGACAGGGAAGGAGGATCTCTCAGGGTGCGTGAGGCTAAAGCATGTCTAGCCCAGGAAGCTTCTAGCACACTCACCTCCTTGGTGAAGAGAGCTTCCAGCTCTTGCTCATCTAGGACACCATCGCTGTTGATGTCTGCAGATGAGATAAGATACATTAGGGGACGGAGGGGTGGATGAGTCTGGTCCCCACGGTAAAAGCTGATCAAGGAATTGTGGGTGTATGTGAGGTTTCTTAGCAGAGAACAAACAGAATGGTGGCCATGGCCAGTAGGTGTCAGTATCCTGCAGGGCCTGTTGCTGTAAGAACCCATTCTGGGGCTGGAGAGATGGCTCAGGGGTTAAGAGCACTGGCTGTTCTTCCAGAGGACCTGAGTTCAATTCCCAGCAACCACATGGTGGCTCACAACCATCTGTAATGAGATCTGGCGCCCTCTTGTGGCCTGTAGGGATATGTGCAAACAGAACACTGTATACATAATAGATAAATCTTAACAACAAACCATTCTGGTTGGGTGTAACGGCACATGCCTTCAATCTCAGCATTCCTGAAGTAGAGGCAGGCAGATCTCTTGAGTCCGAGGCCAGCCTGGTCTACAGAGTTCCAGGACAAAAGAGCTATACAGAGAAAGCCTATCTCAAAAACAAAACTAAACCAAACCAAACCAAAAATCAATCTGTAGCAAACGGGCCTAAGAATGGAGTCCAGGGGCTCTGAGAATCAGGCCCACACCAACTCCAGTGGCCAGGGAGGCCCGTGCATCACGGGCTGTCGTCCTCGCTTGCCAGCTTGCCCCTCACGGCGATGCCGGACTCAGACCCACTTCTGTCGCCTACAAACCAGCCACCAGCGTTTCCTGCCACCCACAAGGCTCCTGGGTGTGGCCCTCGCCTGACCGGAATAGTCCAGACAGGGTCCGTTTACCCTAGAAGGTGACTGCTCCTGACCTTCTCTGCGGGGCTTGCGCAGGGCCGGCGGGGCCACCGACCCCACCGACCCCACGGCCTATGCTCTAATCCTTGCACAGTGTGCGCGGCAGCCCCGGGTCTGTGTGCGCCTGAGTTCCACTCAGCTGGAAAATTCTTCCCACGTGGCAGCAAGGACAGACCCGTCATTTCGGAATTCCCTGCTTTTGTTCTTTCGGGACCTAGGGCCTCATGCAGGCTAGCCAAGCTCTCCACCACACACTGTATCCCCAGGCCTCACTTTCCACGAGTGTCTCCGTGCTCTCCAGAACTCTTCTAACTCAGCAGCCACTGGTCATGTGACTAAAGTTACAACGACACCAAGTTCCCGGGCACAGGCAGAGTTTACTCAGGGCACCTGGAGCCGGAATCAGAGCCATTCCAAGCACAAGGGAAGGAAGACATTGATATGGAATCCAGGGGTCGGAGGGGCGGTGAACGAGGAGCTGTCTGGTGGGTACAGAGGTCTAGTTCATTCATTTCTTTGAGACGGGGTTTCTCTGTGTAGTCCTGGCTGTCCTGGAACTCCATAGACCAGGCTAGCCTCAAACTCAGATATCCGCCTGCCTCTGCCTCCCAAGTGCTGGGATTGAAGGTGTGTGCCACCACATCTGGTTTTTTTCTTTGTTTTGTTTGTTTTTTTCAAGACAGGGTTTCTCTGTGCAGCCCTGGCTGTCCTGGACTAGAACTCCCTCTGTAGACCAGGCTGGCCTTGGACTCAGATCTGCCTGCCTCCTCCTCCTGAGTGCTGGGATTAAAGGTGTGTAAAGGTGTGTGCCACCACTGCCCAGTGTTTTTTTAGATTAGGTCTCATACAGCTTAGATTGGCCTCCAACTTTCCATGTGGGTGATCACGAACTCCTGAGCCTCCTCCACATCTGCAGAGTGCTCTGAGCCTCCCCCACATCTGCAGAGTGCTCTTGAGACTCCTCCACATCTGCAGAGTGCTCTTGAGACTCCTCCACATCTGCAGAGTGCTCTGAGCCTCCTCCACATCTGCAGAGTGCTCTGAGTCTCCTCCCAGATCTGCAGAGTGCTCTGAGCCTCCTCCACATCTGCAGAGTGCTCTGAGCCTCCTCCACATCTGCAGAGTGCTCTGAGCCTCCTCCACATCTGCAGAGTGCTCTGAGTCTCCTCCACATCTGCAGAGTGCTCTTGAGCCTCCTCCACATCTGCAGAGTGCTCTGAGTCTCCTCCCAGATCTGCAGAGTGCTCTGAGTCTCCTCCACATCTGCAGAGTGCTCTTGAGCCTCCTCCACATCTGCAGAGTGCTCTGAGTCTCCTCCCAGATCTGCAGAGTGCTCTGAGCCTCCTCCACATCTGCAGAGTGCTCTTGAGACTCCTCCACATCTGCAGAGTGCTCTGAGTCTCCTCCCACATCTGCAGAGTGCTCTGAGCCTCCTCCACATCTGCAGAGTGCTCTGAGCCTCCCCCACATCTGCAGAGTGCTCTGAACCTCCTCCCAGATCTGCAGAGTGCTCTGAGCCTCCTCCACATCTGCAGACTGAAAAGAAGGAGGGGTTATGTGCACAGCTGCAGCCAAAGGTCAGTGCTCGAGGGTTTGATCTGTGCTATGTTGTTTTTCTTTTTTTTTTTTTTTTTTTTTTTTTTTCGAGACAGGGTTTCTCTGTGTAGCTTTGCGCCTTTCCTGGAGCTCACTTGGTAGCCCAGGCTGGCCTCGAACTCACAGAGATCCGCCTGGCTCTGCCTCCCGAGTGCTGGGATTAAAGGCGTGCGCCACCAACGCCCGGCTGTTGTTTTTCTTATATTAGTTATAACTCTTTTATTATTTTTAATTTTATTAGAAAAAAAGGGAAATGTGGTGATATTTTATTTGGTTTTTTTTTGGTTTTTCGAGACAGGGTTTCTCTGTGTAGCTTTGCGCCTTTCCTGGGACTCACTTGGTAGCCCAGGCTGGCCTCGAACTCACAGAGATACGCCTGGCTCTGCCTCCCGAGTGCTGGGATATTTTATTTGTATGTTAGTTAATAAAGTTTGCCTGGAGATCAAAGGTCATAGCCAGCCATAAACAAAAGTCAGGCAGGAGTAGCACACGCCCTTAATCCGATCACATGGCAGGCAGAGTCTCTGTGTGTTCAAGGGCACAGCCAATCGTGGTGACACACGCCTTTAATCCCAATACCAACCATAGAGACCTGGAGGTCTGTACAGACAGGCAGTGACAAGGAAGTGAGGTGGCTGGGCTAAGAGCCAATGAGAGGACAGAACAAGGCAATAAAGGCACAGGTCAGACAGGAAGACTCTCTCTTGGGAAGCTATGGCAGCATGGTGAGCTAAGGTTAGCTGGTGGCTCTCGCCCTGTATTTGGCTCTGTGTTCCTTATTTAATAAGACTGTTTGGAAATTCGTCTACAATTTCTGGTACCAAACTAAGCCAAATCCACTACTTGCTACAGAAATTCACTTAAAAATTGTTACTGTGGGCATCGGAGCCTCAGACATTCCCCAGCTCTCTGGGTCACCCCCGTTCTTGGCACAGCATACCTCTGTCTTCCTTAATAAACTTCTTTATAAATAAAAAAAAGTCTTAATTATGCATGTGTGTCTGCATGTGGGTACACACACGAGTGCAGGTGCCTTCAGGGTCAGAGGCATCGTATGCCCCTGGGGCTGGCATGTCACAAGTGCTTGTGAGCTGCTGCATGTGGGTGCTTTGTGTGCACTTGTGGGGATGTGAATGCAAGCATGCGCAGCACAGCCATGGAGGGCAAAAAGAGGAAAAAAATCCAAAACCAAAACCACATGCGATGGGCAGCGGTGGTGCCCACCTTTGATCCCAGCACTCGGGAGGCAGAGCCAGGCAGATCTCTGTGAGTTCGAGGACAGCCTGGTCTACAAAGCGAGATCCAGGACAGGCTCCAAAGCTACACAGAGAAACCCTGTCTCGAAAAACAACAACAAAAACCCCACGTCTATGGTCATTTTCTTGCAGAGAGGGCCTCTTATCGGCCTGGAACTTCAAGTTGGCCAGGCTAGCTGGCGTATGAGCTCGAGGGCCCTGCCAGTCTCTGCCTTCCTCTTCACCATCACTGGGTTGTAGGTAGACACCACCTCACCTGGCTTATTGGGTTCTGGGGATCTGAACTCAGTTCCTTACATTTGCAAGGCAAGTGATTTACTAATTGAACCATACCCTATTTCCCAAATTTAAAAAAATTTGTAAACTGGGTATAGCGGTGCACACCTTTAATCTCAGCACTCGGGAGGCAGAGGCCGGCAAGTCTTTTGTGAGTCTGAGACCAGCCTGGTCTATAGAGGGAGTTCCAGAATAGCCAGACCCTCCTGTCTTTTTTTCCTTTTTCTTTTCCTTTAGATCTCTCTATGTAGCCCTGGCTGTCCTGGAACTCACTCTGTAGACCAGGCTGGCCTCAGACTCAGAGACCTGCCTGCCTCTGCCTCCCTAGTGCTGGGATTAAAGGCGTGCGCCACCACTACCCAGCAAGACCCTGCCTTAAAGAAAACAAAACAAAACAAATTACATTTTGTTTAAATTGTGTGCATGTGTGCGCCTGGGTGTGGGTGCAGGCGTGGAGGTCAGAGTTGGTTCCCTCTTCCCATGTATGTTCCACAAACCAAACTCAGGTTGCCAGCCCTATGGCAGGACTCTTGGGAGGCCCAGGCTTCGGGGCTACTGTGGCAGCCAATAAACTTCATTTTCTAAGGTCTAAGAACTTCAATTCCCAACAGTCCTGTGGCAAGTTAAAAATAAATAAATAAATAAACAAACCCCGAAAAATTAATGTGCATGGGTGTTTTGCCTGCAGGTATGTATGTGTACTGTGTAATACCCTCAGAGGCCAGGAGGGCACTGGATCCCCTGGCACTGGAATTAGAGGGCTGTGAGTGTCACACGAATGCTGGGTTCCTCTGGAAGAGCAGCCAGTGCTCTTAACTGCGGAGACATCTCTCCAGGCCTCCTACCTCCCATGCCCCTTTCATATAGACACTTTTTGTCTCTGTGGCTCTTGGGAGTTGTAGTTCTTCTGTATTCCTCAAGCCTGGTCTGCTCAGTTAGAGGACATGCCATTCCTTAGAATACAGAGGAAAAGAATATTGAAAAAGACTTGGCCCTTCCATGGAAGATCCCAGGCTTAGCAACAGGAAACGGCAGGGTCTTTGGCCAGTCAGGATATGAAGGAGGCTCACAAAGCCCCACTGGGAAGGGTAGACTTCCCATGGCATTCAGGCCCCAGGACCGTCAGGACCTCTCAGGTTCTGGAACACTCTCCCCATCCTACCATGTAGTATGAAGAAGGTCTTGGGGTTGAATCTATTAGGGTCCAATCCATCCAGCTCCTCCCACACCTCCTTCAACTGGGCTTGGCTGCCCTGTGGAGAAGAATAGCAGCAGCTTGTGAACAATGAGTATCAGGTTAGATAGCCCCATGTGCCCATCCAATAAAATTTAATCCTCCTCTCGTAAGAACTACAGTTCTGGGCTGGAGAGATGGCTCAGAGGTTAAGAGCACCAGCTGCTCTTCTAGAGGCCCTGAGTTCAATTCCCAGCAACCACATGGTGGCTTACAACCATCTATAATGAGATCTGGTGCCCTCTTCTTACCTGCAGGGATACATGACACAGAATACTGTATACATCTAATAAATTAATCTATCTTTTAAAAAAAAGAACTACAGTTCCCAGCAACCCTTGGAGCAGTTCCATATAGGTAGATTGACTTTTTGCCTCAAGGCCTCTTGGGAGTTGTAGTTCTGCAGCTGCATTTTGTTTGTTTTTGTTTTCCTGTTTATAAGTTGGACATGGTAAAGCATACGTGGGGTCCTTACAGGGACGTTGACTTTGGGGTGTTCCCGGTGTCTGCGCTGTTGCTCTTGTAGCTTCCTCTCAGCCTCCTTCCGCTGTTCCTCTCCCAGAGATTCCAGGTAACGTCTTCGCTCATGTTCCTTGAGCATCTCGTAGCGTTTGAACTCTTCATGATGTGCAGCATCATACTGGGCAAGGTCTCGGGTGGCCTGTGGAGAGGCAAGAGGGTCATGTTCCTCCTGTCTTTCAGACACCTGGCATGACTTCACTTTCTTGGTCTCCATGGTTGGTCCCATCACAGCAAACCCTGGGCCACTTTCCCAGAGTGATGATGTTTATGCAGTAGCAGCTTGGATGTGAATCTTCAAAGTCCTCCTCAGCTTAGCATTTCAGTAATGAGCAGGGGACGGCCCGTGAGGTGGGCTTAATAGAAATAGCAGCAAAGCTTGGGTAGCCAAGAACATGTCAGGTAGGACAAGCCTGCAATCTCAGCGCTTGGGAGGCTGAGACAGGAGGATGGCAAATTCTAAGCCAGCCTGGGCTACATATCAAGACACTGGCTCAAAACAAATCTCTCTCTCTCTCTCTCTTTTTCTTTTCGCTTTTCGAGACAGGGTTTCTTTGTGTAGACCTGGCTATCCTGGAACTCTGTAGACCAGGCTGATCTCAAACCCATAGCAATCCGCCTGCCTCTGCCTCCCAAGTGGTGGGATTAAAGGCGTGCGTCACCACTGCCCAGCTAAAACAAATGTTACAAAATAAGATAATGAATTCATGCTTTCTCTCTTTTTTTTTGGTTTTTCGAGACAGGGTTTCTCTGTGTAGCTTTGAGCCTTTCCTGGAACTCACTCTGTAGCCCAGGCTGGCCTCAAACTCACAGAGATCCGCCTGCCTCTGCCTCCGGAGTGCTGGGATCAAAGGCGTGCGCCACCACCGCCCGGCCTCGAATTCATGCTTTCTCAAGCTAAGTTGGTAACTAGTCGTCACTGCGGCAACAAGGCACTAACAGTTGTCAGAGGACAGCCGCTCCGCCCAGGAGGCCACGCACCAGGGGACAGCTGTCAACGCCAGACGAGCTTTGCTCGCTGCGTCAGGAAGTCTTAGGCATCTGGGGTAAAGCCCGGGACTGCTGCTGAGACCTTAGAGTGCAGAGAGCGGACCCCAGCACAGCCCTAGGCACCTGCTTTCCTGTGGAAAGGCAGGAGGGCGTTGAGGGCTGACCCACACCCACACCCAGCCTCACTGCTCTCCTCCAGAACACCAGGAGGCAGGGCCCACATCTCAACTCAGTTCCCTCCTCCTCCCCTCCGAGCACCTCAGCTGGTGTGGTCCTCACCCTACCGTCTGGATCAGCAGCTCTAGGTCCCGAGCCTCAAATGTGTGCTGGTTCTGCGGGTCCAGGTGTTCAAACTGCTTGAGGAGGTTCAGGTGGTCCACCTGCAAGTCTGGATAAAACAACACCCATCACGGCTTTCTGTCAGAACCCCTGACTCGGGGCGGGAGTGGGAAGAGGGAAGTCACGGAGGGCCAAGGAGGCAAGGAGGATGGCACAGGGGCCTGGGACAGTGAGGATGACGGAGGTGAGCCCTCCACTGACTCTGATGCTTAAAATAACAGTAACCATGACAGCGACGCCAGATGTGGCTCATAACAGATCCCTGATACAAGTCCACCCGGCCACTACAGCCTAATTCCATGAGCCCCCTGAGTAGCCCTGATTAGTCTGTGGCTGTGGTGGTGGTGGTGAGTGTGCACAGGTCTCATCCAGGTTGTATGTCTCTCTCTCATCAAGTTGCTCCTAAGGCTTGGGAGCAAGCGCCTTACTGGGTGAGCCATCTTGCCAAGCCCTGAACCATTCATTCAAAGCATACAGTTTGACGGTTTTTAGTAGATCCACAGGTACATGCAAACACCGCCACCATGACTTTTAGGACGCTGCTGTCATACCCCAAAGAGCACAGCTGCTGGCAGACACTCATCCCCATCCCTTCTCTGTGGATTCGCCGACTGGGTCATTCCATGTGTTTGGTCGCCTTCTGTGTCTGGCTTCATACAGCACCCTATTTCCAAGGGTTATTTCCCTTGTTCTGCACGCCAGCCTCCCATATCTTCCTAGGGCTGACCAATGTTCCATGGTGCAGCTAGGCCACATTTGATTTACCCACCCCACAGCTGGTGGACATTTGAGCTATTGGTTCCTTTAGCACCCGGGTGCACAGGAACATGTCACAGAATTCATGTGACGGTCAGAGGTCAGCTTTGTGGCGTGGGTTCTCTCTTCCCCAGCATGGTTCCAGGGATCGAACTCAGGTCATCAGGCTTGGGAGCAAGTGCCTTTACCCATCTCACAGGCCCTTATTATAGTTAAATAAGGATATGTAAAAGAAAAAGCAGCAATGTGTGGTGGCCTACACTAGCACTCAAGAGGTAGATGCAGAAGGGTCAGGAGTCCAAGGTCATCCCTGGCTACACGGTAAGTCTGAGGCTAGCCTGGCTGCGTGAGACCCTGTCTCAGAAGGGCAAACTCACCACAAACCCTTCAGAAATAAACCAAAGGGGGGAAAAGCAGAGAGAATAATGTCAGTGAAAATGTGCCAGAAAGAAATCCTGAGTGACTGCCACCTGCTTTCCCAAGAGCCCACAGCGCCCCCCGCCCAGCACAAAGCCAGCCACACTCACTGGGCTCCTGCTTTGCATCCATCTTGGCCTTGAGTAGCATCCTCAACCTCGATACCTCTTGCCGCTTGAGCTCGTCCAGCTTGGTGCGGACATGATGGCTGACGAAGTCCAGCTCTCGGCTCAGCTTTCCGCTCTTCAAGGACAGGGAAGGGGGTCCCCGAGTCAGGCAGTGCCAGGAGGGGGTGTGCTGGGTAGTCCTACTCTATACCCTCTACACCCAAACCCCCAAAGCTCCACTGTGCTCCTGTCTTCCTTTTGTGCAGCCAGCCCTGGTACCCGGAAGCCTACGGGACCAGGATGCAGCCCGAGCTTTGCAGAGAGGCCCAGCTCACCTCAGACCCGGCAGTACTGACTGGGAGTGAGCGCCCGTGAGTTCTCACCACAGGACCTTTGCCTGTGGCCACTGACTCTCCTGCCGCCTCTTTCCCACCAATTCTGTCTTTCAATATTCACCTGAGATTGGCATCCCCCTTAGGAAGACATCAGACATCTCCGTCTCCCACCCACACAGAGGACTGAGTCTGGTGCTTCCTCTGGGCCTGACATGCCCGATATCATCTGGACTCTGCATTTCTCCATCAGAGCTGACCCTGGCCTCTCCTGCTCACAGCTCTCCAGGGCTCCCCAGTGTCTCCGCTAGGTACAAGCCCCTGCGACACTGCCCGGCCATCAGTGCCAAGGAGCTGCCGGCAAACAGCTGAGGGCACCAAGAGGGCTTCTTTTCCAGGTCTGTCATCTGGAATGCTCAAGACCGTCAACTTGACCAGGTCTAGAATTATCTAGAGGACAAACATTTGAGCACGTCTAAGAGGGAGTTTCTAGACAGGGTTAATGAAGGTGGAAGACCCTCCCTAACTGTGGCAGTATCCCCTGAGCTGGGGTCCAGAGCTGACAGAAAGCAGAAGGGTAGGTGAGCCGCACTATGCATCTGTCTCTGACTGTGGACACAGCACAGGAGCCGTCATGCTCCTGATGCCACCTCTGTCTATGGTGGCCTGTGCCTGGGAACCGTGGACAAGTCCTTCGTTAGGTTGTTTCACTCAAGACTCAAGGGGACCAGGGCTACCTCTTGACAGATGGAAAACTGAGGTTCCATAGCTGGAGTGGAGAGCTGAGAACGCATGTCTATGTTTAAACACATCTTTGGGGGTCCCCAGACTCCTTCCCAACTGTGACCCCGAGAACCTCCCTTGAGCACACCCTCTCCTCAGCCCATGTCCAGCGCACCTTGATGTCCTCAGCGTTGGCAGCTTGCAGCTTCTCCCGGAAGTGCCCGTCTGTCTCTAGCACATTGATGACCTCCTGGAGGTAGCGGTGGTAGTACAGGCCTGTGTCCTGAGGGACAAGGGCAGACACAGCAACACCTGCCTTACCCTCTAGGTTTCTTTCCCCTGGCCGGGACCAGCTTTACTAGCTGAGTACTCCAGAGCCATCCAGTCCAGTTCCAACCCCTGACCTGCCAGTGTCTACCTCCTGGAAGGTTCTATGGCACACAAGAAATGACCATCATGGGGTTGAAGAGATGGCTCAGTGGTTAAGAGCACTGACTGCTCTTCCAGAGGTCCTGAGTTCAATTCCCAGTACCCACATGGCAGCTCACAACTGTCTGTAATTCCAGTTCCAGAGGACCCAATATCCATGGCAAAACACCAACGTACATAAAATAAAAATAAATAAATTTAAAAAAAAAATCACACTCTATTTTGCCGGGCAGTGGTGGCGCACGCCTTTAATCCCAGCACTCGGGAGGCAGAGCCAGGCGGTTCTTTGTGAGTTCGAGGCCAGCCTGGTCTACAGAGCGAGATCCAGGACAGGCACCAAAGCTACACAGAGAAACCCTGTCTCGAAAAACTAAAAAAAAAAAAAAAAAAAAAAGAAAAAAGAAAAAAGAAATGACCATCATATGGAGGAGCTGAAGAGAGAGATGATTAAGGGGTAAAACGCTTTCTGCCTAAGCATGAGTTAGAGTCCCAAAACCCACTTAACAGAAGAGTCAGGCAAGGACTGGAGATGATGGCTAAGGAGGTTAGAGCCCTGGCTGCTCCTGCAGAGAAGCGAGTTCTGTTCCTGGCACCCAAATTTGGTGGCTGAAGGACTGACCGCCTGTAACCCTGGCTGCAGGGGATCTGATGCCCTCTTCTGGCCTCTGCAAGCACCTACAAACACCACACACACACACACACACACACACACACACACACACACCCCAATATTTTTATTTATAGAAGCTCTAGAAAATAGTAAAAATAAATCTCCTGAGGAAAGACACATATGGCAGTGCCTGCTTGCCTTGCCAGCTGTGGGGTTGAGGCAGAGGCATGTCTGGGGGCCCACTGGACCCACAGTCGGACCTACTTTGAGACCGTGTCTTTTTTTTCTTTTAATGATTTATTTTAAATTTATTTCATGTGCATTGGTGTGAAGGTGGCAGATTCCCTGGAACTGGAGTTACAGAGCTGCAATGTGGTTGCTGGGAATTGAACCTGGGTCCTCTGGAAGAGCAGCCAGTGCTCTTATCCACTGAGCCATTTCTGCAGCCCCGCCTGACCTACTTTGAGAATTTCAGGTCCAAGGAAAACACCCTGTATCGAAACAAGGTAGATGGCTCGGGAGGAGGGAAATCAGAAGCTGACCTCTGACCTTCACGTGCATCGGTACACACATACATATGCATAAAAACCTGAACATACACACTTACACAAAAAATGCAAAGAAAATCACTGGGAGATACCAAGCTTGTAATCTCAGCACTAAGGGCCTGAGGCGGGAGGACTGCTTCAAGTTCAAGCCCAGCCTGGGCTACAGGGTGAGCCCTTGCCTTAAAAACAACCATAGAAATCCAAAATAAAACAAAGAAGATCAGGACTGGAAACACTGGAAAGAGGCTCAAATGTGTCCTTTTGTGTTTGCAAAAATCCCACAGAGCAGCAGCTGCTACAGGCCTCACCACTGAGCCTGCTGACAGTCCTGAGTTCTCATTCAAAAAAGCTCAACAAGCTGGGCGTGGTGGCGCACGCCTTTAATCCCAGCACTCGGGAGGCAGAGCCAGGCGGATCTCTGTGAGTTCGAGGCCAGCCTGGGCTACCAAGTGAGCTCCAGGAAAGGCGCAAAGCTACACAGAGAAACCCTGTCTCGAAAAAACCAAAAAAAAAAAAAAAAAAAAAGCTCAACTTCTGGGGCTGGAGAGATGGCTCAGCTCTGGCAGAGGACCACACTGGTCCCCTACAACTGCCTGGAACTCCAGTGCCAGAGGATCTGACGCCCTCTTTGGGCTTCCACAGGAGTACCCGCACTAACATGCACATACCACACCCACACCCACCCACACACACACATACAAGATTAAATATATATCCAGGTGTCGGGGTGCACATTGATGTAGGCATTCTCAGCCCCACGGGAGGTGTCTCCTATACTACCCCTAACTGAGGGGCTTTTTTATTAAAAAGGGGGGATGGCTATTCTCATGTAATATCTGCTGGGAATCTCCATGTTATTTCCCTGTGATAAGGTCCTCCATGGTGGCTTTTTCTTTCGAAATATTGTGGCCTGCATAAGAAAGTCCTGAACAATTCTCTTCCCCTTCTGGGTTTCTTTTCAATCACTCCAGATCTTCACAGGAAGGAAATTAGTGCACTATGAGATGGCAATCCTACCTTTATTAAGCTTTATTTTATTTTATTTTATTTTATTTTATTTTAGTGGCAGGGTCTCTTACATGGCTGTCCTGAAGCTCATTATGTAGACCAGGCTGGCCTCAAACTCACAGGGACTCACCTGCCTCTGCCTCCCAAGAGCTGGGACTCAAGGCTTGTGCCACTGTGCCCAGCTGCGTACCTTTATTATTATTACTTTTTTTAAAGCTTGCTCCTCAGGGGCTGGAGAGTTGGCTCCATGGCTAAGAGTGTCTGTTCCTGTGAAGAACTGAAGTTTGATTCCCAGCACCCACATGGAGGCTCACCAGTCCTCAGGCACCAGGCCTGCATGTGGGGCCCATACATGCGTGCAGACAAAGCACTCAGAGGAATAAAATAAATCTAAAACAAAGCTTGATCCTCAGGAACCAATGTGACTTGTGGGTCCTGAGCCCCTCGCTCCCCAACAACTAAGGTAACTCCGGATCGTTAAGTCTGTTGATTCCTATTGACTCAACTCCAGGATGTATTCTCCATTACTGGGAAAAATCTGATCTCCAATTTTTTGTTTGTTTGTTTTGGTTTTTTTTTGAGACAAGGTGTTATTGTGTAGCTCTGGCTGTCCTGGAACTCACTCTGTAGACCAGGCTGGCCTCGAACTCACAGAGCTCCACCTGCCTCTGCCTCCAGAGTGTGTGCACATGTCAGTGTCTGAGTGGAAACTGGAGAACACCGTGCAGCACTGATTCTCTCTTTCACCATCCAGGTCCCAGGGATTGGACACAGCCAGTACCTTTACCCAACAGAGCCATCTCATTGGCCCCACCATGATTTTGGCAAACGGCTTTGGAATTGCATCTATGGATCATGGCAGAATTGGTTCGTGTCTATTATTGTCTAGGGAGTGAGCCTATTAACCTTTGGATATTTTATATTGAGATGCTCTCTTAATTTTGTCTCCTGTCCTATCTTCAGATGATTCTATGAGGTCTAACTCCATCCAACCATTTCCTTTGATCTGACTCCAAGGCCCGAAGGTCACTGTGAATGGAACCCCCACTTCAACTGTAAGGAGTCAGATCAACTCGACATTTAAACCTAGATACATAAATACTAAAATCTATGTGGTTTTAGGTTCTCAGTTCTCGATGTGGGAATCAGGCAGGCTTAGGGGTCACTGAAGATACACCCCTCCTTCATATCCAGCTTTACATCCTTAACATTTAAAATGCCATATGAAGGAGCAAAGTGGAGAGAGAAGCGTGTGGTTTTAGCCCATTAAAGGAAGCTGCTTACTCCTGGTCAGAACAGAATCTGGATTTGTTCTGAACAGCCCAAAACACTATACTTCTGTTGTCCCCTCCCTTTAGAGTCCATCCAAGGGCAGTAGTGGCACACGCCTTTAATCCCAGCACTCTGGAGGTAGAGGCAGGCAGAGTTTGAGTTTGAGGCCAGCCTGGTCTACGGAGGGAGTTCCAGGCTGCACAGAGAAACCTTGTCTTAGGGGCAGGGAGAAGAGTCCATCCACCTAGACGGGCTAGTCTAAGAGCCCATTGCTCAAGAATTCTGATTCACCTCAAGACCTGCTTGACAGGAGTCAAGGTCATCCTCTTTCCAGGCCAGAAGCCCGTCCCTAGGTGCAGCTCTGGGCAGATCTTCACTGCTGCACCGGCCACTTTTCAGAATTCTCATTCAAAAGTGAAACATTTCCTCCCCTCCCCTCCCTGGGTATCGGCAAAAATCCAGAGCACGCTTGTCCCAACACTCTCCTGAATTTGCAGCTGCTTATTGATCTACGTTGCTCGACCTGCTTTCTCTTCCACCCTATTTCAAAAAGCCTGGCTTTCTCTTCCATCAACCCTCTTCTTGCCAAGACGTACAACTTGACTGCTCTATTATTTTTCTCTGAAACTCTAACAAAATGGTATTCAAGCTTCAAGATTCCATAGAGTACAATGCTAACACCTTACCGGAAGCCATGACACACAGGGGCTTGGAACCAACTGTCTTAGGAGGCAACCTCAGTTACCACTGCTAGGGAGAGCGATAGAGGAACTAGGCCTTCAATCAGGTACCTGGACTTTGAAAGATCCAACTCTCTCCTAAGAGGAAAGCTTTCACAAGGTTCAGTAGATATTTGTAGGAATGAGTAAATCAGCAGCCCCCCCATGTCCTTCTCCCATTTAAACGACACCTCCCACGAGCTCTGTGAAGCAGGAATGCCCCAGCCAGGTAGTAGCATCCAACTGCCTATGGTGCTACTGGGAAATGTAGTTTTGCTTTTGGTTTCTCCATGTCTCCTTAAGGGGATCTTAAAGATCAAGGAGTTTAGGGGAGGGAGTGAACGGGTGTTCATTTGGGATCTATCTTGATTTCCATATCTCGATGGCCAGGGTCCCGGGTCGGCTTGTGTGATTCACCAACACACTGCTGCAAAGGAAGGCAGGTAAACCGGAAGCCGCAGCGTGTTAAACCGGATCCCTGGAGTTTTCACCAGGGCCTTGGGGACAGCGGGAACTGCACCACTGCAAACCCGCCAGAGCGCAGGGCAGGGCTACTCACCGGGCTCTCAGTGGCCTGGCTGTCCTCCTGATGGGGCGCCGCGCGGTCCAGGGGCACGGCCAGCACAGCGGACAGCGTCAGGAGAGGAGCTAGGAGAAGGAAAGGGGTCCCGCGGGGCGCGGAGGCAGGCATCGTGGCTGCTCTGCGAGGAGAGGTGGAGAATGGGTTTTTGTCGTTTTGCTCCGGCTTTTTGAGACAAGTGTTAAGTAGCAAAGGCTGGATTTGAATTCCTGATCCTCCTGCCTCCCCCCCCCCCCCCCAGCGACTTGTAGGCTCGCATTACTACCCGACCTAAGGATGTTCTAACCCCGTATCCGGCTGGGCAAACGAGTGTGCACGCCATCCTCAGTGCCATTCCCATTTGCAAAAATGAAGACTCCACGCGTTTCGTCACCTGCAACCCGGGATGCCAGGCCTCCAGCCTCCCTTTCCTACAGCGCAGTCCGCAGACCTTCATCCTGTCTCCCTCAAAGTAGGGAATCCTTCCCCAAACCCAGATGCTAGGCCCCCTAGACTCCCCTTCTCACGGGACCACAGGGACCTGAAACCCTGCAAGTACCCGGATCTCCAGTCCCCTGGCCTCGGCTATCCAACGCCGCTCACCTCTCCTAGCGCAGAGGGCGTTTTCCCACGCTAGGACCTCTGCCGGGTTTCTGATGATTTCCCTCCTAAGTCACTCCCACTTTTCCACCCGCAGACGACCTGCCCCCAGGATGCTGATTGGTCCACGCTGGCTCCAGGCTTCCGCCCGCGTTTGCGGCCCCGCCCATTTCCGATGAGGTTCCCTTACTTTCAAAATTTTTCACGCTTTCTTGGAAGCTCACATTCTTAAACGTGACGTTTCCTGCGTCGTTTTCACATAAAAGTCAAAGTCCTACATGAGGGTGGGGTGGGGAGGGCAACTTTTGCGGACACCTTGCCGCTGTGTCTCCTGGGAATTGTAGTCTTCTCATTTATTTTCGCTCCACAGGTTCCTGTAAGTCAGAGCTTTGGTGATAACCAACTGCATAGGATACTATCACTACTTTTTAGAACGATCTCATTATGTAGCCCTAGTTGGAACTGTATGTAGACCAGACTGGCCTCGAGATCACAGAGATCCTCCTGCTCTGACTCACAAGTGCTGAGATTAAAATACCGCACTCCCAGCTCCAAGTGCTGAGATTAAAATGCCCCAACTCCCAGCTCCCTCTCCCACTTTTTCCCCTGAGAAATGGCTTTATGCATCCCAAGCTGACCTGGAAGAGATAGGAATGCTTGTAGAGGAGGAATGCTTAGATTCCTGGCACCTTGTCTGCACCTCCCAAGTGCTGGAATCACAGGCATGAGCCACTAGGCTTAGAAATGTCTTCAATGCTCTGTATGTAGAACTATATTGCTAGGTAGATACTCTTGGGTCCCTTTAAGGAATGTTGACTTGCAGTTCCAATTCAGAACCCCCAGAACAAGGGATCAGTCTGCTTCAGTGGCCTAGAGGCATTGCTCTGTTGGACATGGACCTTGAGGGGCCAAGAGGGCAAGTCCCTGTGGGAACACCCCTTCCTAAGAAAGTGTTTGCCTGTGTTTAGAGTTCCAGCATCGGGGCAAGGCTGTGAGAGCACCAAGCTTGTGCTAGGGAGGGGTGGGTGCCTCTGGGATGCCAGATAGGTGGATGCTGGGGAGTTGGGATTTGTGACCCTGAGCCTCCAAGTCCAAATACTTAGAAGCAGGACCCGCCTTACCTGTGTGGTAGAGAGCTGGATTTTTGTGCTCCCAATAGTGCTTAAAGTTCACCACAGGCTACTAAGTCTCAGGCGGGCATTGGGATTTGGGTTGTTAGGGTTCAAAAGAAAAATGAAGGCAGATGTCAGGAATTAGAGGGCTGTTTCTCTTTAGATGTTGGGTCTAGGTCTGATTATGCCTTCCTAATCCTCTAGACCGTCTCAGGAAAATGAACCGTGGAAGAAAGAGTGAGTGTGGAACCTAATGGACAGCGGGTTGGGGGAGGGGGGACCTAGATACCGGATACGCACAGCTTTGGGGCTCAAACTGTCTTCAGGCTGACCACCATCAACCATAGAAGGGGGGGGGGATCTGGACTCCGATGTCCTTGGCTCCCGAGATAGCTAGAGCCTCAGGTTGGGTCCTAAGGGGAGGGGCTGGGAGAAAGAGTCATAACTGACCTGGAAAGCTCAGGTCCCTCACCTACTATGACATCACTGGCGCTCAGAACCCAAACTGGTCGAGGGGAGGGGCTCTGGACCAGGCAGAGCTGCCCTGCTGCCTGTGGCCACCAGCCTGTGTTTCTTAGAACCGTGGAGGATGAATTCTCGGGTGTGAGGCTGCAGAAGTTGGAACAACAGGTATGGCCCCAATCCCACTCTTCCATCTTCCCCACCTTCCCAGGATGCTCAGAGACCCCAATCCCATGTTCCTTTTCTCTGAACTTCGGGTTCTCAAATTAGGAAAAGGGAAAGTAGGAATTTGGTTTTCTTTTGAAACAGGAACTTGCTGCCTAGCCCAGGCTGGTGCTGGAATCCCAGTTGTGAGCGGCCACACTCGCTTTGTTTTGTTAAATTGCATTTACTCAGGGGTCGAGGACACGCACGCCATGGCGTGTATGTGGGGACAGCTTGCAGGCCGGGTGCTCTCCTTGGAGGATTTGGGTCCGAGGGCCCAGGTTGTCAGGCCTGGTGGGAGCACAAGCACCTTTACCCACCGGGCCCTCTCTCAGGCCCCAATTAGCCGCTCTGTGAGCTATGCTGGCCTCACACTGGCTCCCACGGTCTTCCTTCTATTTCCAGACTTACTACGGATGTGAGTCTTTATACCCACCTTTGTATTTGGAAACAGGTTCTCACCAAATGGTCTAGGCAGACTTAGTCCTTGGGCCTCAGCCCGGATGGCAGCCCAGGCTGAGGAAATTTTTAAAGAACAACAGTTCTAGAGGGCTGGACGCCTAGTTCTTGGAGGAGGAGGTGGAGATAGAACGGATCTGACGGGAAAGTGGAGGAAGGGTACCCGGACGCCCCCAGGCCAACCTCCGCCCTGTGCCCACCACACATCCCCTCTTGATCCTTCAGCAACAGCTACTTGAGAAGAAGCAGCGCAGGAGGCGCCAGGAGCCCCTCATGGTTCAGGCCAATCCTGATGCTTCCCTGAGGCACCGGCGACCAAGGCGTGGGGATGATCGCTTCCAGTGGGACAGCGGCTGGGGATTTGGTCTGATGAAGGGGTTTATGGGGGCTGGGGGCGGGGCCTAGTGAGCACTGGGGGCGGGGCCTAGTGGGCACTGGAGGGCGGGGCCTAGTGAGCACTGGGGGGTGGAGCCTGGTGAGACCCAGGGCGGGAACTGGGTGGATGGTGCTGGCTGCCAGAGGGATGAAGGCCTTGTAGGAAGTTTATGGTAGAGGACAGGGGTGGGACTTGAGTGTGGGGCTTTCTGAGGGAACAGGGGTGGGTTCTCGAGGATCCCCAGGCAGAGGATTGATTTAGCTGGGGGTGTCTTTGGAGCCATTCCAATAAAACTGGGCCCTTGAGATTACCCGGTTCTCTGGCAATAAGCAGGCAGAGCTTAGAGTAACTGGAGGGCCAGACCCAAGCGAATCCAGTGACTGGGTTTGTCAGAACCTAGTAGAGTCTGAGGGAACTCGGACTGTCCCAAGACAGAAGTTCTGCTGGTAGAGCAGGAGTCCATGGTGTTTGCTTTTGTGGTGATCAAGGGTCAAAACCTAGGGCTACATGCAACCGATCTTTCCTTACTACCGAGTTTTTGTTTAGAATTTGGGGGGACCATGGTCCCATGCAATCAGACTGGAACTGGTTATGTAGTGGAGGGTTTGAGGTAATCCTCCTGCCCTACTCAGTAGCTCCTCTTTAAATGGGCCTCTCTGCCCTCTCCCTCAGGTGCTGGGAATCCTTTCCTCCAGGAGAATGTACCACAGGCGCATCTCCCCTCCAGGCCCCCCGGTGCCCTGCTCTCCATGGGCTATGTCAGAGATGGTGGCGGCCAGCAGGCCCCCCTTCTGCCACCCACAGGAGCAGGTAATCTTAGGCCACTGATACTTAGAGCACGCCTCCTTAGACGTTCAGGATTGCCTGCTTCTCCTCTGACATTGGGGTCAGGACAGAGCTTCCTCCTCTTGCACCAAAGGACCCCAAATCTGAAACTCCTTTTTCTCTAGTGTACACTCAGGGTGATGGTGCTGCGGTCCACCATCTGTGCTGCGTCCCAGACAGCTCAGAGTCAGACGTGGAGGAAGTGACCATGGAGGACATCCCGGTCATCCCCCCGCCTCCCAAGACACACCTGGCAACCCGGTGCAGGGGCTGGTTAGCCTCCCCAGGACCTGGTAATTTCGGGGACAGGGAAGTGAAATCTGGTCCCTGGTTCATGACAGTTTGTCATCCTGCTTTGTTAACAACTTTATGTGGGATATGGTAACTCTCGGGTCTCCCAGGTCATCTGTCAAGGTGTCTAGTCCCTGTCACACAGTGTACTCAGAAGTAAAACCATCACCACATCAAACACATGTGTTTAAACTGATATTGGAGTGATGGGGTCGATATCTTTGATCCCTGGGCTGGCCTTGAACTCACAGAGATCCACTGACCTCTTCCTCTTGTGTTCTGGATTAAAGGCTTCTTGTACCACACCCAGATTATTTATTATGGTTTTGTTTTTCCTATTTTATTTTTAGCTTTTCTTTTCTTTCTTTAATTTAGGCAGGGTTTCACTGTAGCTTTGGTGACTGTCCTGGAACTTGCTCTAAAGACTGGCCTTGAACTCACAGAGATCCACCTGCCTCTACATCCTGAGTGCTGGGGTTTAAGGCATTCCCTACCACTGCCCAGCTATTATGGTTTTACTTTCTTCTTTTTAATTTTTATTTATTTATTTATTTATTTATTTATTTATTTATTTATTTATTTATTTTTGGTTTTTCGAGACAGGATTTCTCTGTGTAGCTTTGTGCCTTTCCTGGAACTCACTTGGTAGCGCAGGCTAGCCTCGAACTCACAGAGATCCGCCTGGCTCTGCCTCCCCAGTGCTGGGATTAAAGGCGTGTGCCATCACCGCCCGGCTTTAATTTTTATTTTATTTATTTATTTTGGTTTTTCCAGACAGGGTTTCTCTGTGTAGACCTCGCTGTCTTGGAAATGGCTTTGTAGACCAAGCTGGGCTTGAACTCACTGAGATCTGCCTCCCTCTGCCTCCCAAGTGCTGGTATTTAAGGCATGTGACACCACCGCCTGGATCAGATTATTTATTTTAATTCTTTTTAGTTTGTAGATGTGCATCTGTGTGTTGTTTGTGAATGTGAGTGCAGTTCCCACAGCAACCAGAAGAGGGAGTCAGACCCACTGGAGCTGGAGTTGGATGTGTTTGTGAGCCTTGAACCTTGAGAGCTGGGAAGTGAACTCGGGTTCTCACAAGAGCAGAATGTGCCTTTGACTGTTAATCGATCTCTCCAGGCCTTCAATTTATTTGTTGTTGTTTTTTTTTTAAACTTGTTTACCTTTGACCAGCAATTGTGACACAGGACTTTAGTTCCAACACTGGAGGCAAAGGCAGGTGGATCTCTGTGTTCAGAGCAAGCCCAGTCTAGAACTCTGTCTCAGACTAGGCCAGAGCCACACAGTGAGACATTGACTCTGGGAGATCAGGAGGTGGGTTTTAGTCTCTGTAGGCTCCATGTGCACAGGAAGTGCACACAGGGTGGTCAGTGGAAGAGCCTGGCAAAGTGGCTGGAACTGGAGTTCCTGTCCTGTCTAGCTGACAATACTGATCCTCCCCTAACTGCGACTCAGATGTCCTGACCTGTAACTGCTTCTGCCCCTTAGGGATCAGCGAAGAGGAAGAGGTTGAAACCAAGGATGCTGCCTTTGAACCCAAGGCACCCAGTCCTGCCCCGGCCCCGACAGTGAGCTCTGGTAGGGTTCAGGAACACTTGGCATCCTGTGAGGAGGAAGAAAACACAGCACAAAAGGATATAGAAACAAGGAGACCAGCCTCTGGCCTCGGGGTAGGTGGCACTCAAAATCTGCAGCCCAATCCACAGGGCATTTGACTGGCTGAAGGAGCAACAACCATGGTGTGAAAATCTGTGCCCAGTGGTGCATGCTTGCATTTCCTGCAGTCAGGAGTCTGCCAGGGACTGAGTTCAAGGCCAATCAGGACTCCATAAAGAGACTCTCTCCCCTAAAAAACGAATACCCATGGACAGGTGCCAACTTGTAGAGACTATAAAACATGATTTGGAAGGTCTTTTTTTTCTTTTCTTTTTTTTTTTAGGATAGAGTATCTCTGTGTAATAGCCTAGCCTTGAACTCACAGAGATCTGCCTGCCTCAGCCTCCCGAGTGCTATAATTAAAGGTGTGAGGCTTGCAAGGCTCATTTTATAGTAAACATGGTCAAATGCTTTGCTAGGCAAGTGCTCTTACCACTGAGCCGCACCTGAGCCCCTCACTGGGAGATTCTAGGCAGGGTTGCTGTACTACTCAGTAATGCCCCAGGCACCTCACTGGCATGTTTGGCAGGTACTCTGGGTTTACCTGTTCTAGAGTAGGATCTCACCGTTTGTGTGAGCTAATGAGGTTGCACGTTTGACTCATCAGCAGATGGGCCAACTTGGGTGGGTGAGTCAGCTGACATGCTGGAGGAGCATGAAGCCCTGGGTCCTCACGGGTCATCCCTTAGCTGACACAGCCAATCAGTCTGCAGGGCCCAGCCTGACTGTCCCTCACTTGTGGATCTGCCCTCGAACTAGGATGAAGACCTGGCGAAGAAAGAGGGCTCAGAGTCTGCAGGGACAGACAGCGCCCCAGTGCCGCCCAAGGTCTTGCAGGACAATAAGGACCCAAGCAACCAGAATCCTTGTACCTGGATGTGCCCCGCGGCCCGGCCCCCGGGCCCTCGGCTGGGGGAGGACGTGGAGGCCTATGTGCTGCTCCCCGCGGCCCGGGACCACGTGGTGCAGTGCCGCATCATCCGAAACAAGCATGGCATGGACAAGGGCTTCTTCCCATCCTACTACCTCTACCAGGAGGCGGAGGACGGTGTGGCGGTGAGCTCCAGCCCTGGTGCAGGGGCCTTCCCGCTGGGGGACAGAGGAGGGAGACGAGCCCCCGATTCCAGCGGCATGCCCCTCCCTTCTGGACAAGGTTAAAATTTCTGGAGCCAGATGTGGCGGCATCGGGTGTATAGCTCAGTGGTAGAGCATTTGACTGCAGATGTGGCGGCATCAAACTATAAACCTAATCATATATGGGACATGGCAGCAGAGAAGGTCAGGAGAGCAAGGTCAGCCTTGGATAGAAAGGAGTGCAAGGCCAGCCTCCTGACCTAACTGGAGACACTGTTTCAAACTAAAAAAAGTCAGGTGGTGGCGGCAGATACCTTTAATCCCCACACTTGGGAAGCAGAGGAAGGCAGACCTCTGAGTTGGAAGCCAGCCCTTTCTAAATAAGTTCCAAGCCAGCCAGGGCAACAATGTGAGACCCTGTCAACGCTTTGTTTCCCCCCTGGACTCAGGTCTGTCCTGTCCGGTCTAAGTCCTACCCACCTCAGCACTTCAGACATTTTAGAACACAGTAGTTCAGGTCCTTCCTACCGTACAAACAAGCCTTATCCATTCCACCAAACTCATTCCCACTTGAGTTAAGTGAGTCTCTTCTCTGGCCATCCAACTGAGTCTTCTTGGTGGCCAAACCCCACCCAATCCTGATATAAACTACGTCCCTCAAAGCGTTTCCGTTCTATAGCTAAGCTACACCCCTCTCCTGCTGACCAGTCTCCTCCCAGTGTGGCCTTCTTCGCCTCCAGAAATAGCCCTTCCCCTATTCAGAGCTGTGTTCAGGCCACCGGCTCTAGACAGATGTCAAAACTCAATCCTGAAGTCTCTTCTCCGATCTGCAGCATTTCCTTCTGGCTGGGCGGAAAAGGAAAATATGCAAAACCTCAAATTATCTCATCTCTCTGGATCCCAAAGATATGTCTCGCAACGGGAACAACTTTGTGGGCAAAGTTAGGTAAGTGAAGCCTTCTTGGTGTGGTGCTCCTAGTATGTGGTGAGGCAACATGTGTCAGGAAGCCAGGGAGAGACAGGCAAATGGACTTCATTTCCCAAGAGGCCGCAGTGCACAACACAGGACCTGCACTAAAGCCTGATGGGTTTTGTAGTTCTGCAGGTTGTATTTCCACATGGGAAAGAAAAAAAACATGAAAGCTTTGGATGCCAAGAATACAGGCTGGCATTTAAGATGTTTTGCTTTTCGATAGGGAGAGGGCTGGGACCCCTCAGTTCCTGTGGGGAAAGATGTCTGGAGTGTGTGAGTTCTTGCTTCCTAGATGGAAGAGGGTTCCAAAGTGTCAATGTAGCATGCTAGAAAGACACAAAAATCAGAGGGCTGGGACTGTGATTTCTTTTCATAGAGGATGGTTTGAGAAAGCACTTACATAGAGTAGCAATCACTATCTCTCGGTTTTTGTTACTCCCCCCTGCCCTCCTGGGGCAGATCCAATATCTTGGGCACGAAATTTACCATCTTTGATAATGGGGTGAACCCTCATCGGAACTACTGGATCCCAGACAGTACCCGGATCAGAGAGAAGCTGGGAGTCGTGTGTTATGTAAGTATCCTGGAGGGGCCTGGATGAATGGGGTGCCAATAAGTAAGAACACACAGGGAGCTAGGCTAACTGCAATATAATTAATTAATCCTGCCAGGAAAGCAATGTCTTGGGGTTCCGGGGACCTCGGAAAATGACTGTGATACTTCCAGGAATGGACAGGCGCAAGCAGAGGATGAGAGTCCAGCCACAAAATGTGAGTCTTTAAGGTTGTGAAAAGCAATACTAAGAGAGGAGAATGGGTTAGAAAACCATGATTTGCAGGTCACATTGAATGGCTAAGGAAATAAAGACTAGAGACTCAAAAATTCTGGTTCTGGTGCTGGAGAGATGGCTCAATGGTTAGCAGAGCATGTATTGCTCTCCCAGAGAGAAGAAAGACAGACCATGTAAGTTGGAGGCTAGCCTCATCTAAATATCAAGTTCCAAGATAGACAGGGCTAGAGAGTGAGACCTTGTTTTTTCTTTTTTCTTTTCTTTTCTTTTTTTTTTTTTGAGACATGGTTTCTCTGTGTAGTTTTGGTTCCCGTCCTGGATCTCACTCTATAGACCAGGCTGCCCTGAACTCACAGAGATCAACCTGCCTCTGCCTCCCGACTGCTGGGATTAAAGGCATGCTCCACTACCGCCCAACTCAAAATTTGTTTTTAATCACAGCACTTGGGAGGCAGAGGCAGGTAGATTTGTGAGTTTGAAGTCAGCCTGGTCTACAGAGTGAATTCCAGGACAGCCAGACTACACAGAGAAACCCAGTCTCAAAACAGAAACAAAAACAAAAGTTTCTGGAGTTGTTTCCCAGACCCATGTCAGGTGGCTCACAACTGTCTGTAACTCCAGCTCCAGGGGACTTACTGCCCTCTTCTGGTTTTGAAGACAACTGCACTCACAGGCATATAATCCACATATACCAGCACACATATATTACATCTTATTAAATGAATTTTTTTTCTTTTTTTGTGACAGAGTTTCTCTGTTGTAGCCCTGGCTATCTGGAACTCACTCTGTAGACCAGGCTGGCCTCAAACTCAGTGATCCTCCTGCCTCTGCCTCTCAAATCCTGGGATTAAAGCCATGCACTACCACCACCCAGTTTAAGCTTGGCCACTCTCAAACTGTGTCTAACAATGTATACATAATAAATTATACATAATGACCTGTGTGTCTTTATGAATAAGTCTGTTCATAACATATGAAAATCTTTACTTATAAATGTATATGTAAAATTTATCTAGGGAGTAACATACATAATATTGGAGATATGGAATCACCACAGGAAAAGAGCTGAGAAATTCCAAAGCTCAAAGGTGCAAGAGGTTTCTTCTTTCTGCTCAGTACACTCTCATGCATTTTCTAAAGTCCACCAAGGAGAATCAAGTACTGACGACCGTGTTTAAGTCAGAACTCTCCCTCACAGAAGTCTCCACAATCCTGAAAAAATCTTTAAGGTTTCCATTCACAACCATAAACAAACGTTAGATGGTGACCATCAAGTACCAGCTTCAAAATGAAAATATAATATACCAACAACAAGCTGGGTGGTGGCACACGCTTTCAATCCCAGCACTTGGGAGGCAGAGGCTCAGGGCTCACTCCATTATCAAAGATGGTGAATTCGGTGCCCAAGACATTGGATCTGCCTCAGGAAGGCAGTGGACAGAGTAATAATAACCGCGACAGTGATTGTTACTCTTTGTTAAGTGCTTTCTCAACCCCATTCTCTAAGAAAAGAAATTACATTCCCAGCCCGGTCTATAGAGCTAATTCCAGGACAGGCAGGGCTACACAGAGAAACCGTCTCCAAAAACACAAAAGGGTAAACCTGGCAATCCAGAGACACTGTTCTCAAGTAAATAAATAAGTAAATAAATAAAAATAATACGTGCATCTGGACTTAAAGGAAGGCTGCAGGTAGCCTAACAAACGATGCCCCTATTGTATCTCAAGGATCAGGATTCGATAGTGAGTCGTCTACAAAAGGGTGCAAGACAAGGGCCGCTCCTACTGCAGAACAAGGCCCCATCCTGGAGCGACGAGAGCGGCGGCTACGTGCTCAATTTTCACGGTCGCGTCACTCGGGCTTCGGTCAAGAACTTCCAGATTGTGCACCCCGATCTACGTGAGCTCTAGCAACCTTAAGACCTGGCTTGGGGGCGGATAGGGGGCATTAAGCACAACTACTCCCACTTATGCCTTTGGGCCGGTTCCTAAAGTGGGCGGGAGCCTCGCTGTCGCAAGGTCTATTGGGAGATGTAGTCTTTAGGCTCCTTGAGTTTCCTAGTTTGGTTAAGTGTGCAGCTGCCTGGGGCCATGGGACGGAGTTTAACTAAATCCTCTTCCCTGGTTTTCTCATCAGCGGACTACCTGGTGCTCCAGTTCGGCCGCGTGGCCCCAAACATATTCACTATGGACTTCCAGTATCCTCTTTGCCCGCTCCAAGCTTTCGCCATCTGCTTATCCAGTTTCGACGGGAAACTGGCGTGTAACTGAATAAAATTATCATCCCTCACTAGCTCTCCTGTGCGTTTGCGGAAAGCTTCACACCATGCCTCCTTTCTTGTTTAGTTTTTTGATAGTCTGGTCTCCAACCACGTAGCTGACCCTGGCCTTGAACACCTCATCCTCCTGCTTCCACCTCCGGAGTACTGGGACAGCAAGCACGCCCCTTTGTGCCGGGCCTTGTCTTTTAATAAATCTTCATTTTTAGTGCACATAATAGTGGGCTTCATTTTTATACCCGTCGTCGGGCTTGGCTTGTATCTACCACCCTCCATATTCATTTAATAGCTGCCTTTATTTTTTAAGACAACTTTCCTCCATAGGTTATGTCTGCCAGTCCTTGGAACTCAGGCCAATCCCCCTGCCTCAGCTTCAAATTGCTGGGTCAAGTTGTGTCACTTTACACTGTGTAGATCAGGCTGGTCTTAAACATCGGTTTGGACACAGAACTCATTTTTGCCTCCCTTGAAGATTCAATACACCCTGAAGACTTGATCGCTATAAATCAAAAGGCTTTATTTCTTATTAAAAATAAATAAATAACAGGAAAGTACTTGGGGTTAGCCCCGCCTTCCACCGAAGTCCAGGCTGGGGGGAGGGGCCTCACTGGGAAGGGCAGAGGGTGTGGTCACAGCTTGGCTCAAGGGCGTGGCCTCAGAGGGGGAGCAAGGCCCAGGCTGTGGAGGAGCAGGGGTGAAGGCCAGAGGGAGGGCTGGGTTTCCAAGGCGCGCCCAGGCTCTGGCCCTGAAGGCAGGGGTGAGGTAAGGACCCAGCTTCTCCTCCACCTGGGCAATGCGGCGGGCAAAGCGGCTCCGATCTCGTGCGAACTGTTCCCAGGGACCTCGGCGGGCAGCCTGGGCTGGTCCTGCCCAGACAGCCAGGAAATGGACGGTGACTTTCTCAGAAAAGCGCACCTGGACAGATGGGCAGAGGGAGAAATAAAAATTAGTCCCCAGTAACACTTGGTATCTGAAGTCATCTGCCTGCCACCTGACTGTCCCTGACTCACCCTGACACCATGAACACAGCCGCCGCTGTTCCTGCCCCTTACAGCAGATTGCAGCAGGGTGAATGCAGTCTTCCCATGTAAGACGTTGCAACACACGGGTCCCTGGAGTCCCCACCTCCAACACCGCACTCCAGGGACTTCAGGTCCCCGGCCCCTCCTCCTAACTCAGAATAATATGATTCAATAAAAATCACGTGGAATCTTATTGTCATCCCAGCACTATGACTGCGAATTCCTGAGCTACAAATTTTTAGAGAATCAATCCAGGCTCCTGGCCCTCACCTTTCTGGGGTGTAGAGGCGTCCCGGAGTCCTGATCCTGGGTGGGGGTTCTGAACAGCCTGAGTCTCCTTTGTAGTCGAAGGGGCAGTTTAGGTTCAGGCCAAGGTGGTGCTGACTTCTCTCCGGGTAAATAGAAGGCCACCTGGAAGAAAGAGGGGTCTGCTTCCACACACCCCTCTGCCTGCTCTCCAGGTCGACCAGCCTGGGCCTGAAGGCTAGGACTCCTGCCTGGGTCAGCTGCTTCTGAATCATCCGAAAGCACACTCTCCGAGTCATCTTCTGTGTCCTCGCCTGGGCAGTACACCCAGGCCTTCAGAAAGGCACTTGTAGGGGGGGTGGCACAGGTCTGCACTATCCTGTCTTCTCCAGCTGACCCCCAATCACTGTCATCATCATCATCCTCCGGGTCCTCCCCAGGTCGACACACCCAGGACTTCAGGAAGGCATGTGCAGGGGAGGTAGGGGACGACAAGGCCTGTCCTCCCTCCTCTTCCTCAGCTGACCCCCAATCACTGTCATCGTCCTCCGTGTCTTCTCCTGGGCAGTACACCCAGGACTTCAGGAAGGCCTTCCCCGTACAGACAGACAACGATGACGCCTCAGGGTTTCCCTCTTCCTCGGCGTCTGCATTCTGACTAGGCTGATCCTGCCCTGCCCCATGTGCCTCTGGGTTGGCTTCTCCCTCCTGCTTGGAGCCCTCTCTAGAGAGGACCTCGCAGGCTCTGGAGTGGGAGCCTAAAGGAGAGCTGGGGGGGTCAGCTTTATCTTCCTCCGTGGCTTGAGGACCTGCCTCCCCTGGGCAATACACAGCAGTGCTGGGCTTGTGTCTTGGAATTAGGTCAGCCTTCTTCACAGTTTCTCCATCCTCTTCATCCTCCGCTGGACAACCCTCCCGGTGTGAAGGGGGATAAGCCGGCTCAGTCACTGCCTCTCCTCCGGCCCCCACCTCCCCAAGGCTCTTATCGGCACCGTGCAGGCGAGGCGGCAGCCGTAGAGGCAGGGCGGCTGGGTGTTCCCTCTCCTGCTCTCTAGGGCCATCCTGTGCTCGCTTCTCACCGCGTTCATCATCTGAAAGTCCCCAAGTTTCAGGAGGGGAACTGCTGGCTTGCACATCAAGGCAGGGCCCCTGGGCTGCTTCACCCTCCTCTTCTGGAGCTCCGGTTTCTTCGGCCTCCCCCCGAGGGAGGTGGTTCCCAGGGACGAGGGGAGGTGTCAGCAGGATCTGAGCTTCTATCTGATCTGCTGCTGTTAGTGTTCCTGCCAGCCAGGGCTCTGGGGTTTCTGGGCCCCTCAGGCGGCTCCAAGCCCGGCTGAGGAAGCCCATCAGTGGAGACAGGAGGTAGAAGGTGTGAGCATCCCTCCAGTGCGGGGTATGCTGGGGTCTTGGGCTCGGGGCCATGTGTCTGGGCTATCAAAAGGAGAGATTGTTTAGACGCCACTCTGGAAACGGTGTCATGCCACAGCCGTGAGTCACGGTACTATAAATAGTCACAGCAGCAACACGAGAATCCATGCCTCAAATTCCTAATAGCACCGCTCACACCCACCCGCGTCACCTGCTTCTGCTCTCTCAATACCCAGCAGTCTGGGCCCCGGGTTCTACAACCTTAGAGCCAGGAGCCCGCCCTCCTGGACCTTTCTTCAGCCCTGTCGAGGATTCCTGCCTAGCCCTCCTCAGCCCCGCGAGTCTGGCGTCTAAGGACCCTTCCCCACTCGGGCTGGTGTTCACGCCCCCAGGTCGTTCTCCCGCCGGCCTCTTGGCCCCCGGCCACTCCTCCTGGAGTCCCTCCCTTTACCGGCTCTACCCAGGTCCTAGCACCCAGGCCCCCTTCCCTGTAATCGGGGAGTTCCCACTTCAACCTCCCTGAGACCCCGGGGTCGGGCCTGGGCTCTCTTCCCCCAGACGGAGGGAAGTCTGCGGGCTGATTCCCCAGCTCCCCCCTCCAGCCTGCTCCCCGCCCCATCCCCTACGCACCGGCGGGCTGCGCGTCACCCCGGGGGCAGGAGCGCCGGTTCGGGCTGCCAGAAGCGGTCGCGGTCGTGGGTCCGGAGGTCTCGCAAGGCCGGCGCGTTCATGTCGCCCTCAGGCGTGGGGCTCGGGGACGCGAGGTGTCACAGGCTGCCGCAAGGAGTGTCCCGACGAAGGGATGCGGGGTCGAGCGGGGTCTCGCATGCAATCGTCACAGGTTGGGTGAAGCCGGATCAATCTGCGCAGCCACCGCACCAGCGCCTTTATAGCCTGACCGTCGCCGTGCTGACGTCACGGCGGGGCGGGGCTTCGGAAGCCCTGGGAAGGTGGAAAAGGAAAACAACCCCAGCCTCTCGCGGACTTTCCGGGCTTGGTGACGTCGCCGCCGCTTTCCAGGCGTGGCCTTGGCTCAAGCCTTGCGAGCTGTCAATCTCAAAATAACTTCTGAGCAAGCGCCTGGACATCCTTAGCCAGGCACACGTCTCCCAACCCAATTCATTTCTTTTCTTTCTGTTTCATTCATTCATTCATTGTTTATTTATTTATTTGTTTATTTATCCATTAATTCATTCATTTATTCATTTGTTTGTTTGTCTGTCTATCTATCTATCTATCATCTATCTATTTTTAATTTTTTGGTTTTTCGAGACAGGGTTTCTCTGTGTAGCTTTGCGCCTTTCCTGGAACTCGCTTTGGAGACCAGGCTGGCCTTGAACTCACAAAGATTCCAGGCAGGGGTGATTTTTATTTGAAGGCAAAATACTTCGTGTGTTTGTTTGTTTGTTTTTGTCTGTTATCCTTTCTTTCTTGGTGTTTCTAGATAGGGTTTCTCTGTGTGGTCCTGCTGTCAGGCTGGCCTCAAACTCACAGAGATCCTGCCTCTGCCTCCCGAGTGCTGGGATTAAAGGCGTGTGCCACCACCGCCCAGCTATATTTATTATTTTTTTTTAAAAAAAAAACTTTTTAAAATGCCAGCTGTGGAAGTGCATGCCTTTAATCCCAGAACTAAAGAGGCAGAGAAAGGAGGGTCACTGTGAGTTCGAGGCCAGCCTGGACTACATAACTAGTTCCAGACTGGTCAAGTCTACATGGGGAATAAAAAAAATTATCTTGGGATCCATGATGGCGAAAGCCTTTAATCTCTGCAGTCCGGAGGGAGAGGCAGGCAGATCTGAGTTGGAGCCTAGCCTGGTTTACATAGTGAGTTCCCGAACAACCAGAGCTACATAGTGAGACCCAGTCTCAAAAAAGAAAAAACAAAGTTTTTTTTTCATATTTTATGTGAGTGTTTCCCCCCATGTATATATGTAAATATATATATGTCTAATACACACACACACACACACACACACACACACACACACACACACACACACACACACACCACTTCTCTATATGGTGCACGTGGAGGCCAGAAGATGGTTTCTAATCTTGTAGAGCTGGAGTTAGATGATTGTGAACCTCCATGTGGGTTCTGGGAACTGAATTTGGGTTCTTTGACAGAGCAGCAAGTGCTCTCAAGCCCTTGGTTATTTTTGGTGTGTAGGTCTGTCTGTTTTGAGACAGAGTTTCACAGTAGAGTCCACACCGTCCTGGAACTCAGGGGTAAGCTCAGGCCAACCTTGATATTTGGGCAATCCTCCTACTGTGTACAGAGTAGCAGTGACCCCAGGCCAGCGCGTGCCTTCATGGAGCCTTCCTCTTTTGCTTCTTTTTAAAAAGACTTATTTCTATTTCCTTTGTTTTGTTTTTGTTCTTTGACAGGGACCCATTTTGTATTCCAGGATCGCCTGGAACTTACTCTGCAACCCAGGCTGAACCCCACCTTTGTAGCCCAGGCTGTCCTGGAACTCTCAACAATCCTGCCTCAGCTTTCCTGATACAGAGGTTACAGTATGACCTCAATAAATACTGTATGGAGAACACTGCTAAACAGACTTCTTGGCCTTCATAGGCAGGCTCCTGCATCCTTCACTGCTTCAAAATTATATGAAGGCTCTGTTTATGCAATTTGACATTCTGATTGGGCTCATCTGATCTAGATCCAGAGACCCAATTCCAACCTCCCCTCCTCTCCCTCCCTGGTGTGGTGTGTGTGTGTGTGTTGTGTTGTGTGGGTGTGTTGTGGGTATGTGGTGTGTGTGTGTGTGGTGTGGGTATGTGTGTGTGTTGTGTTGTGTGGTGTGGTATGTGTGGTGTGGGTATGTGTGTGTGTTGTGTGTGTGTGGTATGGGTATATGTGTGTGGTGTGGTGTGTGTATGTGTGTGTGGTGTGTTGTGTGTGTGGTGTGGGTATGTGTGTGTGTTTATTGTATGGTGTGTATGTGTGTGTGTGGTGAGGTGTGTGTGTGTGGTGTGGTGTGTGTGTGTGGTGTGGGGGTTATGTGTGTGGTATGTGGTGGTGTGTGGTATGTGTGGTGTGGTATGGTGTGTGTGTGTGGTGTGTGTGTGTGTGTGTGTGTGTGTGTGTGTGTGTGTGGTGTTTCTGGGGATAGATCCCAGGGTCTCACATACCTGAGCTCTGGTCTGTAGCTTTGTTCTTCAGAATATACAGCACCATACCTCCCTCCTAATAGGTTATCAGTCTGCCCTGAGGGACAAATTTCAAACTGGTCACTTAACTCTGTCCTTGCCGGACCCAGTACTCTGGGACTATCTTCCGCTCCTTCCAGGACCAGTGCTGACCATCCCTGCCTCGTTTGGTCAAGGCCACACTTGTGGACCATGGATATACAGTCCTGACTTCCAGCTCAGACCTCCCTGGCACCCACCAGCCAGGCTGTATCCCAGTTTCCCAAGGTTTCAGGAGTTGGAGTCCCCTTTCTTCCAAAGACCCAGGACACCTCTCTTGAAGGTGCCCAGAGCTCAGCACCCCAGTAACAACAAACCCATGTATCCTGGTGTTCAGGTCTCTGCTCCAAACACTGAGTTCCAGCCCCAGCTTAGGGGAGCCAGGAGTTGGGGGAGCCCAATCCCTCCCCTCAGCTGTGGGGGCAGCTGAGCCAGGGGTCAGACTGGAGTGGGGAGGCCAGAAGAGGCGGGGACAGCCAGGATTGGGAGGGGAGGCAGCAGCGTGGGTGTGGGCGGCTGCCAGAGAGAGGGGAAGCCCAGCAGAGAGGAAAGAGAAACTGGGAGAGGGAGGAAGAGAGAAAGTGAGGAAGAGCACTTGAAAGAGAAGAAAGGAAACAGTCTGGTCAGGGAGGAAGAGGAAGCCTGGGTGTGGAGAGGGAATAACGGAGGGAGAGAAGACGGGTGGGGGTGGCGGTTAGACGGGAGCAGTAAGGTGAGGAGAGGAGAGAGAGAGAGAGAGAGAGAGAGAGAGAGAGAGAGAGAGAGAGAGAGAGAGAGAGAGAGAGAGAGAGGAGAGGAGAGGAGAGGAGAGGAGAGGAAGGAGAGGAGAGGAGAGGAGAGGAGAGGAGAGGAGAGGAGAGGAGAGGAGAGGAGAGGAGAGGAGAGGAGAGGAGAGGAGAGGAGAGTGAGCAAGCAGGAACTCACAACCAGGACAGGGTTTAAGCAACATCAGGTGAGGAGAGACAATTGTGAGAAGCAGTGTCTGAGACACAGAGGTGACAGACCCTGTCACTGGGACACCAGAGCTGGGTAAGTCCCTGGCTGGGCTGGGAGGAACTTGTCTGGATGCTCATTCCTGGTGGCGGGCGACTTGTCTCGGGGAGCTGGCAAACATGATGGCTTGGGGGTTCACGAGAGAAGACAGGGACAGGTAGCCCAGGGCCCCCTGAGGGAGGCAGGGAGTAGAATCCCTATGCACAGAGGGGGTCACATTCCTAGCCAGAGTTCAGTGGGCAGGAAGAAAGGAGCCCCTATTCTTACGGCCTGGCTGCAGACAGCTGCCCCCTCCCACAGCTGCCAGAGCCGCCCACCTCCCTGGCACTGCTCTTGGCATGTGATCCCTGGCCATGGCCTCCCCCAGCCCCCCAGTCCCCAGACAACAGTTCCTTTCTCCTCGGCGGTCTCTGACCTCCCATTCCTGACCCCAGCTCTGTCCTCAGCCCCCAGCAGTGGAGAGACACAGCCCCTTTCTCTTTCTCCCAGAGCTCTCGATGGAGCAGGGCCGACCCCGGAGCAGCCTGAGCCTGGCCAGCAGCACTTCCACCACATCCTCTCTGAGCAGCCCGAGCACCAAGGTCCTCCAGTGCTTGGGATGGGCTAGGGAGGAGGAGGCTCCGAAGGGTGGTCCTGGCCCGTTCCTAACTGTGGGGTCTGCGCCTCACAGAGACTCCCGTTGTCAACGGCAAGGTTCCTTAGTGATTGGGTCTGCCAGACTGGTCCCTAGTTGAGCATCAGCTGCAGCTGGGAATTTAGAGACATTCCCAGCCCTGTCCCCACCCTCCTCAGTCTCTCCTAACTTGAAGTCAGGAGAACAAACATGGACTGAGAGAAGGTGGCTGCTCTTGACTGGGCTAGGGGACTTCCTCCCTAGTCTGTAACCCTCAAACCCACCCACTAACAACCAGGCATGGTGGTTCACAACTGTAATCCAGGACTGAGGAGGTGGAGGCAGGAACACAGACTGGGCTAGGTGAGAGCCTGTCTCATGCAAGACAACAAAATCCCCAAATCCCCAAAGCGCCAGAGCCAGCACTGGGGAGGCAGAGGCAGGTGGATCTTGGTGAGTTTGAGGCCAGCCTGGGCTACAGAGTGAGTTCTAGGACAGTCAAGGCTACATAGTGAGACCCTTTCTTGAAAACAACAACAACAACAAAACCGCATGACAGAATAAGCCAGGTATGGTACTATACACCTCAAATTCTAACAGTCTAGAAGTAGAGGCAGGAGGATCTGAAATTCAAGGGCAACCCTGGTTACATAGTGATTTGAGGATAGCCTGAGCTACATAAGTATCACCTAGGACAAAGTTCACTAAACTCCCTTAAGTTCAGAGCCCAGACGCAGATTTGGTCCAAGGCAGCCTGTGTTTCGACAGGTGCCCTTGGGAGGGAGGAGAGGGATGAGAAGCTGCATCTCCACTTGAGCTTGCTTGCTGAGGATCTCTCTGCCACAGCGTCAAAGCTGTCCTTCTGGTCTTTCATTTACCAGGACTTCTGTTTGGAAGGCGCTCCTGTGGAGAACTCCCAGGCCACACTCCCAGGTGGATTGCAGAGGTGCTTTGGTGTCCCTGGCTGTGGTGGCCAAGAGCGTGTTCTTGCTGGGGACACCTCTACAGGGTCTCATGGAGCCCCGGCTGAACTTGAACTCCCCATGTAGCCAAAAAAAATGACCTAAAACTTGTTGTTGTCAGGGTCTTACTCTCTAGCCCTAGCTGTCCTGGGGCTTTCTCCGTAGACCTGGCTGAGCTCAAACTCAGGAATCTGCCTGTCTCTGCCTCCTGAGTGCTGGGTTTAAAGGTGTGCAACATCACCTTGACCTTCCAATTCTGCCTCTGCCTCCAGAATAATGGGATTACAGGTGTAAACAGCCTTCCTTGGTTTATGCAGTGCTGGGATTTGAACTCACACTCCGTATGATGAGGAAGCACTGTGTGAACAGAGCTAACTAAATCCCTTGTCGTTGTTTGTCTGTCTGTTTGTCTGTTTGTTTGAAGACTTGGTCTCAAACAGCAGGCTGTCCTGGCACTCACTGTGTTAAGTCCTGACCCTCCTGTATCAACACAATGCTGGATTTTCAGGCATGTGCCACCGTCCTCAGCCTCCTTGCCTGGCTTCTAGCCAGTCCCAGGAGACGCCCTCATTCACTTCTGTTCCTATTGTACCTCAGAAGCCTACTCGTGCCGTACATAAGGTCCATGCCTTTGGGAAAAGGAACAATGCTCTTCGGCGGGACCCCAACCTGCCCGTGCACATCCGTGGCTGGCTGCATAAGCAGGTAAGGGTGAGGGAAGGCTGTGGTCCCTGGACGCTGAGTCCTGCTGCTGAGTTTCCTTCCACTCTCCCGACACCATACGCCTCATACTTCTTCTGCCTCATCCTGGACCGGCTACTGTTTCCTCCACACTTTAACCATTCATTCCCGGTCTGTGACTGAATATTTCATGTTCCTGGCCCCAGGACACAGGATAGACACATATAAGATGAACAAGTATCTAAGCCATATTAAGATCATCAAAGTGGGATGCAGAGCACAGTGACATGCACCTTTAATCCAGCACTCCTGAGGCAGAGGTAGACAGGTCTCTGTGAGGCAAGTCTGGTCTGCACTGTAGGACAGCCAGAACAACATAGAGAGACCCTGTCTCAAAAAACAAACAAACAAACAAATAAATAAATACACAAATCAAAAGATGGGAAGAAGATGACCAGGGTGGGGCAGGAATTGTGTAATGGCCTGGTAAATCAATAAATGGACAGGCCTATAATCTCAGTACTAAGGATGCAGAGGCAGGAGGACCTTTTAGCTGCAGATCAAATTCAAAGCCGGCCTGGGCTACTTGAGACAAACAAAACCCACAAAATTTTGACTAGGCTGTTGGGAGTTTGTGGAGAAAAACAGCACACGATAGGGAAGGGAACCTTCTACATCTCAGGCTTTGAACATTTGCACCAAGTCCCTGTATATGAAACCTCTGTGGTTGGTGCATCACCTCAACCAAACCTTCCAGAAACTTCTAAAACCTCAATGGGTAGTCAGGTCCTAATAGAGGTTTTTCTTCTCTTTCTTTCTTTCTTTCTTTCTTTCTTTCTTTCTTTCTTTCTTTCTTTCTTTCTTTCTTTCTTTCTTTCTCTCTCTCTTTCTCTCTCTCTCTCTCTCTCTCTCTCTCTCTCTCTCTCTCTCTCTCTCTCTCTCTCTCTCTGAGACAAGGTTTCTCTGTGTAACTTTGGAGCCTTTCCTGGAACTCACTTTGTAGACCAGGCTGGCCTTGAACTCACAGAAATCCAGCTGCCTCTGCCTCCTGAGTGCTGGGATTAAAGGAATTCGCCACCACCACCCTGCGAGGTAGACTTTTCTAATGTATAATTTAAAATTGGACAAGATTAAGCCAGGTGGTGGTGGCACACTCTTTTAATCCCAGCACTCAGGAGGCAGAGGCAGACAGATCTCTGAGTTCGAGGCCAGCCTGGTCTACAGAGTGAGTTCCAGGACAGCCAGAGCTACAAGAGAAACCCTGTCTCAAGGGGGAGAAAGTGGCCAAGCTTAGAGCCAGATGCCCTACCACTCAATCAGGCCCCCAGCTTTCGGCTATATGAATCCATCAAACCAACACATGCCTATGCCCCCCCCCCAGTCCCTCTGCCCGCTCCCCCTTTCCTCTCTCCCTCTCTGTGTACCTGCCTCTCTCTGGGTCTCTGTTCCCCATTTCTCTTTCCTCCGGCCCTCTGGACTTTGTCTAGCTTTTCTCTGTTCAGCCTCTCTCTTGTCTCTCTCCCTAGGATAGCTCAGGCCTCCGGCTGTGGAAACGCCGTTGGTTCGTCCTCTCCGGTCACTGCCTCTTCTACTACAAGGGTCAGTGTCCCAGCTGCCCCTTTCCCACCTTACCTCTCTCCTCGGGCTCCTGGCTGCCCTGACACGTGCCTGACCTCTGCCCCCAACCCCTCTCTGCAGACAGCAGAGAAGAGAGTGTCCTGGGCAGTGTACTGTTGCCCAGCTACAGCGTCAGGCCGGATGGGCCGGGAGCCCCACGAGGCAGGCGATTCACCTTCACAGTGAGTGTGTTTGTGGGTTCTTGTTAGGTGGTAGGTGGGAACTTGAGGTGACCATGCCTTGGGGCTTCCACATTGGAAGAGGTCTTACCATGCTTCCTCTGAGTTCAAGTCCCAAGCCTCCGTCCCTTGCAGGCGGAGCACCCAGGCATGAGGACCTATGTCCTTGCAGCTGACACACTGGAGGACCTGAGAGGCTGGCTGCGGGCTCTGGGGAGGGCCTCTCGTGCTGAGGGGGAAGACGGGTGAGTGATGCTCAGGCATGTCCCCATCAAGCTCCTTCCTTTGTAGGACCGTCATTTAATATGCAATTACTAGTTATCTTCTAATAGACCCTAACATTAAAGATCCTACACACACACACACACACACACACACACACACACACACACACACACACAAATTCCTCCAATAGCAGAAAGTTTTTCTCTTTTAAGATCTGCCCACCTGCAGGCTGGGCAGCTGTGGCTCACGCCTTTGATCCCAGCACTGGGGAGGCAGAGCCAGGCGGATTTCAGTGAGTTGTAAATTTGAGGCCAGCATGGTCTACAGAGCAAGACCCAAGACAGAAACCAAAACTACACAGAGAAACCCCAGCATGGTCTACAGAGCGAAACCCAAGACAGGAACCAAAACTACATAGAGAAACCCTATCTCAAAAAAAAAAAAAAAAAAAAAAAAACAAAAACCAGGGGGGGGGGTAGAGATCTGCCCACCTTCATGTCCAGCCTGACTCCCAACTGACACACTCAGTAGACATTCTTAGCTCTGCCCAAGGAGTTAGAAACATTTTCCACTCTCAGAACACCAAGTCCTGGCTTGTGTCTACTAAACAAAGTCAGCTTGGAGGCCATGCCACACTTTTTTTTTTTTTTTTTTTTTGGTTTTTCGAGACAGGGTTTCTCTGTGTAGCTTTGCGCCTTTTCCTGGAACTCACTTGGTAGCCCAGGCTGGCCTCGAACTCACAGAGATCCGCCTGGCTCTGCCTCCCGAGTGCTGGGATTAAAGGCGTGCGCCACCACCGCCCGGCCCATGCCACACTTTTAAAAAGACTAGTTTCTTTTTATTTCATGTATGTTTCTTAGCATGTATGTATGTGTACCACATATGTGCATGGTGACCTCAGAGGCCAGAAGAGGGTGTCAGATTCCCTGGAATTGGGATTACAGTTGTAAGTTGCCTCAAGGGTGCTAGGAATTGAAGCCAGGTCACATTAAAAAATGTCTGTAAGTGAATTTATTTATTTATTTTTACTTTTTTTTTTTTTTTTTTTTTTTTTTGAGGGAGGAGCTATATAGTCCTGGTTGTTCTGGAACTCTGTGTAGACCAGGTTGGCTTTGAACTCACAGAGATCTGCCTGCCTCTGCCTCTGGATTAAAGGAAGGCATGTACAACCACACTATTTTTGTTTTTTGAACAAGGTCTTGAATAGTCCAGACCAGCCTAGAACTCACTGTTGATCACCTTGAACTTCTGACCACACTGGTTCCACTTTTCAAGTGCTGGAATTCCAGATGTGGGCTGCCACACCAGTGCTGTAGGGGCTTGTCCCCAGGAACTCTCATATACCACTAGGTCTGGACACATGAGTTTGGATGCTGGTGGACGTCAGAGGTGTTGGGTCCCTCTGGAACTAAAGTAGTTAGAGGTGATTGTGAGCTGCCCAGTGTAGGTGCTAAGAGCTGAACGTGGGTCCTCTGAAAGAGCAGCAAGCACTGGTAACGGCTAGGCCCCTCTCCAGTTCCTGCTTATTTACTGGGGACTGAAGCCAGGGTTTCACACTTTAAGGAGCTGTCAGTACTGAGCTGCCTCCCCAGCCCTATTTTTAAAGTGTGTGTGTGTGTGTGTGTGTGTGTGTGTGTGTGTGTGTGTGTACAACTGCACATGCCTGTGTCAGCTCACGTGGAGACCAGAGCAGGGCATTGGGTGCATTTTTCCATTGCTCTCCATCTATTGCCTTGAAACGGGTCTCACTGAGCTGGAAGCTTGCCTCATTAGTTAGGCTGGCTGCCCATAAGCTCGCAGGGTCTAACTGTCTCAGCTCTCCCGTTTCCTTGGGTATTGACACACAGGGCCATGCCTAGCTGTGTTTGGTTGGTTAGTTTTGGGTGTTGTGACAGGGTCTCACAGTATAACCCTGCTTGACCTGGAACTCAGATACACCTGTCTCTGCCTTCCCAGGGCTGGGATTAAAGGTGCACCAACCTTACCCTGATTGATTTGATTTTTTTTCTCTTTTTTTTGGCGGGGGGGGGGGGGGGGGGAGAGGGTTCCATTCATATTCACCCACGATGGCCATGTGTTCCTGACAGTTCTTGGGAGACTAAAGCTGGATAATCACAAAGAATTCCAGGCCAGCCTGGACTATAAAGATGCTTGCTTCAAAATGATATCACCTCACCCTCCAATCCCCCCCCCCAAATATCAGACTGTCTCAGGCATCTTCCCAGCTTGCCCCAATTTCTAGACTGCAGGACACCGAGTCCTGTACCAGTTGACCCAGTGACCTTTTAGGAGCAAGAGTGATGTCACTTTATGTGCCCATTTGCTAGTGGCCTACCCAGGTCACCTGTACGACCCCAGCCCGGGGAAGGACCCGGGGGACCCGGGGGACCCCCAGAAGTGAGCAGAAGGGAAGAGGGGCGCATCTCGGAATCACCAGAGGTAGCTCGGCTCTCCAGAGGTCGTGGCAGACAAGGAATGTACACGCTCAGCCCTGCAGCTGATCTTCCGTCGGACACGTGGAGTAGGAGGACCAGGAGCCCAGAGTAAGTAGGAACACGTTGGGGTCTTAGGACGGAGCCCTGTCATTATCAGGGCGTGCCATAAGGGAAGGAGGAGTTAAAGGAGTAGTCGGGCCAGTTGGAGGCGTGGCTTAAGGGAAGGATGAGGCCTCGAGAGACCTTGGTGGTGGCTTGGTCCTGTGCAAGTGGGTGCAGGTGTTCCCAAAGGGAACGCATCCACACTTAGCCCAGCAAAGGGACAGGGAGGCCATCAGGGATGGGTAGTGGACCGGGGGCAGGGGCTCCGACTAACTCGGTTCCCTGATTCCCTCCTCTCCATAGGCTGTTCTCATCCCTCTCCCGCCCGCCCTCCCCTCTGAGCCTTCCCCGTCCTCGTTCTGCCCCGGCGCGGCGACCCCCTCTCTCAGCAGGAGACGCATCATCTCCCGCCCGGCCTCACACTCCCCTGAGTCGCATTGATGTCCGACCTCCTCTGGATTGGGGACCCCAGAGACAGACCCTCTCCCGACCTCCCACTCCACGCCGAGGACCCTCCTCCGAGGGTCGGCCACCCAGGAGTCCCCAGCCCTGGAGACAGGAGCCTAGAACTCAGGTGCGCGGAGAGAGCGGGCTGCGTTTCCCGTCAGGCTTCAAAGCTCTCTTCCCAGGCCAGTAATCGAGCCACGCCTCGTGGACATTATGGGGATTAGAGTTCACAATGCAACTGTTTCCCCCAAATCCAAGGCTAGTGGATTTCAAGTCCCATCAGGCCTCAGGATTACTTTTGTGCCATTGTTCCTGTGCATTGTGGGTACTGTAGTCCACAATGCTCTACATCAAACTGAGGCATAGTTTGGTTTCCAGTTATTATTTCAAGATAGCCAGCCTCTTGATAATTTCTCTAAGACTCACAGATTTATAGCCCAGAATATCTGCAGCTAACTTCCCACAGCCCCTAGCGGCTTTGCCAAGGCTCGTGTGTGTGGAGCCAGTATAGTTGAGGACGTGTGTGTGTGTGTGTGTGTGTGTGTGTGTGTGTGTGTGTGTATGTGTGTGTGTGCGTGTGTGCTCAGAGCCTGGCCACTCTAGGCAAGTAGTCTGCCACTGACCTACTCCCCAGTACCTTTTTTACTTCTTATTTTGAGACAGGGTCTCCCTAAGTTGCTCAGGCTGGCCTTGAACTCACCCTGTAACCCAGGCCTCCAGAGTAGCTGAGGTGACAGCCTGTACCACTAGGGCCTAACAAGACGCTTCTAAGCATTTTTATTTCAGTCTACCCAGGCCTCTTCTGGTTCTTCCACCTATCTCCAGCTGCCCCCAAGGCCACCCGGGACCCGGGCCTCCATGATTTTGCTGGTAGGTTTCCTGCAGCCCCAGGAATCCACTAGACTCCCTCTCTCCCTTGACCTCCCCACTCCCCAGGATGGTTGTCTCCTCGCCAAGGAGCCTTGAAAAGCCCATTCAGGATCCTGGGTAGGTTCTCTCACTGTTTTCCCATGGCTGATGAAACAAGGCATTGAGTGAAAAAGTGAGCACATGACTGTGCCTAGGTGTGGGTCGAGGAGAAGGTTTACTGTGGATATGAGGGAGAGAACAGCCAGAGGCATCTGGAGGAATCCACACTGAACGGGGGCCATGGGAGGAGGGAAAGGGGCAGGGGAGATTGGAAAAGATGGCAAAGAAGAGCCGAGGACGAGAGACCAAAACACCGTGGGGCTGAGCTTATATAGGAATTGGAGGCGCTGGCGGAAGGGAAGCCGAGCTCCAGGGTTGGAGAGGTTCAGGTAGGGTGGGATGCGTTGCTGAGGCGGCTGGGCAGCGTCCTCTTTGCTGTGTTAAGTAGGCCCCTCAGCCTTTTGTCTCCACTTTCCTTGAGACCTAACAAGTGTCACTTGGAATTCATTCCCGCATTGTTCTTGCTGTTGTGTTCGAAACCACAGGGGAAGACCAAAGATTTGGACAATTCAAATTTGGATTTAAGGAACTGATTCTTACTGCTAGCAGAGAAGAATCCAGCCTTAGGGCCAAAAGCATGCCGTGCCAAAGGGGGCTGACAGAAGGGTTTGTAAAAATGGGCATCCAAGCCCTTTGACCCTGGAATTTTCTCCTCCTTAGCCAGGCCCCCCAGCAGACTCAATTTCGCATCAGAGCTTGGAAACAGACGTAAGTTCTCCCAGATCCAATCCCTGTCCAGTTCTCAGAGTCGAAGGGAAAAAGGTCTAGACCAGCTGTTCTCAATCTCTGGGTCCAGACATCCTGGGAGTTTTATATCAGATATTCACATGACAGTTCATAATAGTAGCAAAATTACAGTTATGAAGTAGCAACAAAGTAATTTTATGGTTGGGGGTCCCACGGCATGAGAAATGTATTAAAGGGTCGCAGCCTTAGAAGGCTGAGAACCACTGTTCTAGATGGAGCTGGGAGGGGAAAAGCCAGGTGAGGTCCATAAAGGCTTCCTTCTCAACTTCTGCCAGACACTGCTGACCAAGCTGTGTGGGCAGGACCGGCTCCTGAGGCGGATCCAGGAGGATCTGGACAAGAGGCAGGAGGAGAAGGTAAGCAGGGAGGGCCTGAGCTGCTCATGTCTCACCCAGGCGTGAGAGTGGAGACGCTTCCCACGAGGAGGGACTGGGGGGCACATTCATCTTCTTGGGTTGGAAGTCGCTTCAGAAGTCTGACCGCTGTTCTCTGTGCAGGAGCAGCTAGAGGCAGCCTTGGAGCTGACTCGGCAGCAGCTGGGCCAAGCTACCAGGGAGGCTGCGGCTTCGGGGAAGGCCTGGGGTCGCCAACGCCTTCTGCAGGACCGGCTGGTGAATGTGAGGGCCGCTCTGTGTCACCTGGCTCAGGTGAGCATCTGGGAAGGGCAGGACTCTCAGGCTTGGGCCTGCTGCGGTGGAGACTGTGTGGGCTTGAGAGTCACGCTTGAATCATCAGCCAGGTCACTATTCAAATCTATAGTCTTTTAAAAATGTGTTCTTATTACATGTGCGTGCGTGCGTGCGTGCGTGCGTGCGTGCGTGCTTGTGTGTGTGTGTGTGTGTGTGTGTGTGTGTATGTGTATACACGCACACCAGTGTATCCCTGGCATCCATGTGAGGGGAAGAGGACAACTTGAAGGAATTGGTCTCGTCTTCCACCCCGCTGGTCCTGGGGACCGGACTCAGGCCACCAGACTTGGCAGCAAGTGCCTTTACCAAATGAGCCATCGTATGGCTTCTTTAACCCATAATCTTGATCGTTATAGGTGAGGGGCAAGCACCCAAGCAGTAACAAAGCTTAATTTAGTAGCTTAAGAGGATGATGGTGATGATGATGATGATTGTTTTATTGAGACAGGGTTTCTCTGTGTAGCCCTGGCTGTCCTGGAACTCACTATGTAGATCAGGCTAGCCTTAAACTCACAGTGATCCACCTGAACTTGCCTCTGAGTGCTGGGATTAAAGGTGTGTGCCACCACATCTGGCCAAGAGGATGATTTTTACAATGAATTTATTATTTTCTATTAGACATATGTGTATGTGCATATGAACATATATGTAGGGTGTTGGGTGTTCTGTGTTGCATGGGTCAGTGGAAGAGAGAGAGTCACTCCAAGATGTAATTTAGGCTCTCTGTGGCAGCAGGGAGGAACAGTTTCTATGAGCTGAACCCCAAGCGGCCCTGCAAAGGTATATTTATTGATTGTCACACAAAAGTTGTTTTTTTGGTAAAACAAGTTCATCATCCCAAAGCCCTGATCTAATCTATATGTTTCGTAAAGGAAAACATCACAAGCTTGCAGCTTTAGTCCTTATTGTGCTGGGCGCTGTTTGCAGTACCTAATAATGCAAGACACTCCGGGTGTGCCAGGACTGTCTTGTGACCAAAGTCACGCAAAGGCTGTAAAGTTCCTTCAGAAAAACAGCTCTGTAGATAGGAGAAAACAATCTCATTTTCTACAGTGATTCCTTCAAGATCTAAGTACTTCTACATAACAACTGTTCATTCTGATGTTTACTCTAGATATGGTGAACACAACTATCTCATTCTGATGTTTAGATACTGTACTAGATTTCCCACTACACACACACATACATGTGAACCCAGGCCCTCAATCATAAGATGATCTGATTTGACTTTATCTTATTTTTTGAAATAGTCTATGTATTTCCGGCTGGCCTCGGACTCACAGAGTTCTGCTTCTTCTGCCTTCCTTCTGCTGGGATTAAAGGCGTGTGCCACCATGCCCTGCAAAGTGAAACCAAAGGGATAGCTTATTATTATTGTTACTTATTCTGTGTGTTGGCTTGATGAGATGTCTCAGCAGGTAAAAGCACCTGCCCCCAAGCCTCAGGACCTGATTCTCAGAACCCACATGTCCGAAAAGAGAGCCAACCCCCACCAGCCATCCTTCCCCCTCACACATAAAAATAAACATTTAAAAATGAATTGTGTGCACATAGGCCAATGTGCTGGTGGGTCAGAGAAGAACTTGTAGGAGCTGGCTCTCGCCTTTCACTGTGTGGTTTCTGGGGATGGAAGAGGTCTTCAGGCTTGCTACCAAGCACCCTTTCCTGCTGACCTCACTCACTCTCCCTCAATGTTACTATGACCTTAAAAAAGTTATCTAAACATTCGGGGCATTTCTCTAGATAGGGAAAATAGTATTTGAAGAGGCAGGGCATCTCTGTGAGTTCAAGGTCAGCCTGCCTGGTCTATAGTGAGTTCCAGGACAGCTAGAGTTACATAGTGAGACTGTCTCAAAAAAAATAAATGTATTGGAGAGATGGCTCAATGGTTTAGAGCACTTTTGCTCTTCTAGGGGACCTGGGTTCAATTCCCAGGACCCACATGTTGGCTCACAGTCATCTGTAACTCCAGTTCCAGAGGATCTGACATCCTCTTCTGGCCTCCATATACATGATGCACACACATACACACAGGCAAAACATTCATACATATAAATAAACCTAAAAATTAGCAAAATAAATAGTATCTATTTCATATGATCCCTGTGAGGACTGTGAACACAGAAATGAACAGATACTTAAAATTTTATCTGTGGGCTGCTCGGCTGCATGGCTTTAAGGATCCACCCATGTCCACAGGGATCACATGTGGCATATGGCCTGGGGTTCCCAGTAGTTTAGACAAAGAAGATCATGGGGTTGAAGTCCATCTGGAGTGAGACGACCTGAAGGGAGCCTCCCTCCCCCTCAGCTGGGGCTAGAGCTGGTGCTTTGAGGGGCTAATCTTGTATCTCTTCCTTTTCTTTAGGAGCGAGAGCAGGTTTGGGACACGTACAGCAGCCTGGAGCAGGACCTGGGCACCTTAAGGGAGACTCTTGAATACCTCCTGCACCTCGGGTCCCCCCAGGTACACCCCTACTCTCCCCTCCCTGCCCACAGCACCAAAGCCACCTGGGAACTGTGGACGCCCCAGCAGTGTCTGGGCACCCGTCTGTCAGTGACTTTCTTCTTGACGTGACCCTAGTACCTGCAAGAAGCAATCACGGGAAATGTGTCATGTTAGGCTGTGCTTTGGTTTATGTTTGAGGATATGGTTCTTCACTGTGAGGGACGTAAGGCAGAGTTCATGTTGGCAGGAGTAGACGAGGATTTCTCAAATCTCAGCGGATCAATACACAGAGAGTCAGGGCTGGAGACATGGCTCGGTGGTCAGAAGCACCCGCTGCTCTTGGAGACCACCATAGTCCAGTCCCCAGCACCCACATGGTGGCTGTCAATCATCTGCAATTCCAGCTCCAGGGGATCTGATGCCCCTGCCTCCACATGCACCTGCACTCAATGCACACACTCACATGTAGACACGTACATCTACTCATATTTAAAATAATAAAAATAAACCTTTAAAAAAAGAGAAGAGTCGAGAAATGCTGGCATCCCTCCAGCCCACTCACTCTCTAGAATGTTTTAGTCTAGAATGCTCTGCTTCCACTATTACATCTTCAGTTTTATTACTTTTTATTTGTGTGTTTGTACATATATTTACGTGTGGGTGTATGTGTGCCCTTGGAGGCCAGAGGAGGGTGTTGGATTCCCTGGAACTGGAGTTACAGTCAGTTATATGTTGTCTGATGTGGGTGCTGGGAGCCAAATTTAAGTCCTCTGGAAGAGCAGCAAGTACTCTTAACCCCTGAGCCAGCAACCCCACCCCCCCACCCCCCAAGGTCTGTCTATTGGGTAGCTGTGGCTGTCCTGTCCTGGAACTGGCTGTGCAGACCAGGCTGGCCTTGAACTCATAGAGATCCACCTCTCCTTTGGCTTTCTCTTTTGTCTCCTTTATTCATTCTGGGGTCCCAGCCCATAGAACAGTGTGACTTATGGTCAGTGTGGTCTTCCCCCCTAGCCAACCCTCTCTGGAAATACTCTTAGACCCAGCCTAACCATCAGACAGTCTGTCCCAGGCTGCTCCTGCTTTCTAAGTCCCCTATGGTCCTAAAGACCTAGTTTCAGAAAGCCGCTCTCTGGCTGGTTCGAAATGTCTCCTCTCAGTGAAGCCCTGCTTGTAGTGTGAAATGCCACGACTGAGCCCAGTCTCCTTCCACCCTGAACATTCACGTCTAGCGCCCACTTCCAGTCAGTGGCTGTTAAATTTATCCTTGGGAGTTTTCTGTGCTCGCTCTTTCTCTCTCTCCCCTCTCCCAGCTTTTCTCTCTGTTCTTCACTCTTTTATCTTGTGTGTAAGTGTGTGCAGGTGTGTGTACGTGTGGAAGCCAGAGGACCTTGTGCACCTTGTTTCTCAGACTGAGTCTCATATTGGTCTGTTACTCATCAAGTAGGCACTAGGCTGCTTGGCCAGTGGCCCCAGGCATCTGCCGTCTCTGTCTCCCCATGCTGGGGTCACTTGTGCCTCTGGTCTGGCTTTTTGAGGTTTAGGTGTTGAACTCAGGTCCTCCCTCAGGCTTGCACAGCAAGCCCTTGGTGGACAGAACTGTTTCTCTTGCAATCTCTGTTTTTGTTGTTGGTTTTTTTGGGGGTTGGGATGGTATGAGACAGGGTTTCTCTGTGTAGCCCTGGCTGTCCTGGAACTCTCTCTGTAGACCAGGCTGGCCTCCAACTCACAGAGATCCACCTACCTCTGCCTTCCAAGTAAGTGCTGGGATTAAAGGCCTGTGTCACCATGCCTGGCTTTTCTCTGTTGGTTTTTTGAGACAAGATCTCACATTGTAGCCATGGCTGGCCTTGTACTACATAACCTAATTTGGCTAGAAAAGATGGTGATCCTCCTGCCTCTGTCCCTCAAGTGCTCATCACATTGGACCTGTTGTAGGCCTGATGGAAGCAGCCCGTTGTGTGCACCTGTGTGCTTGGTCTCTCGCCTCTTTCCAGGGTCTAACCTGAGCTACATAACTCCAAATTATGTCTGGAGCGATGTACACCTGTAATGTAGTCCAAACAATCAGGAGACTGAGGCAGGAGGATTCCAAATTGAGGAACAGAGCTGGGGTTTTCAAACAAAGAGCTCAGGTGGTCAAACTCTTACCCAGCATGCACAAAGACCTGTGTTTAAGTCCCAGCACTATGTACTCCAGGTGCTGCAGCTCAGGCCTACGACTCCAGTACTCAGGAAGAAGAGACAGGAGCATCACAAGTTCAAGGCCACTTTTGGCTACTTAAGGAGTTCAAGGCCATCATGATATGTGCATGAGAACTTGTCTCAAAACAAAACAAAACAAAAACAAGAGGGCTGGAGAGGTAGCTCAGCAGTTAGGAGCACTTGCTGCTCTTGCAGAGGACCCAGATTTGATACCCAGCACCCACATTCTTCTGTAACTCCAGTTCCAGGGGATCTGATACCCTTTTCTGGCCTCCTTGAACACCAGGCATGCATATGGTGCACAGACATACATGCAGGCCGAACATCCATACACAATGTATTTATTCATTTGTCTATCATCTATCTATCTTTCTTTCTTTCTTTCTCTCTCTCTCTCTCTCTCTTTCTTTCTTTCTTTCTTTCTTTCTTTCTTTCTTGTCTGTCTATCTATCTATCTATCTTATCTATCTGCCTGTCTGTCTGTCTATCTATCTATCTATCTATCTTTTGGCTTTTCTTTTTTCTTTTCTTTTCTTTCCTTTTTTTTTTTTTTTTAAAGATTTATTTATTTATTATGTATACAGTGTTCTGTCTGCATGTACACCTGCATGCCAGAAGAGAGCACCAGATCTCATTACAGGTGGTTGTGGGTCACCATGTGGTTGCTGGGAATTGAACTCAGGACCTCTGGAAGAGCAGCTGGCGCTTTTAACCTCTGAGCCATCTCTCCAGCCCCCCCCCCCTTTTTTTTTTTTTTTTTTGGTTTTTCGAGACAGGGTTTCTCTGTGTAGCTTTGCACCTTTCCTGGAACTCATTTGGTAGCCCAGGCTGGCCTCGAACTCACAGAGATCCACCTGGCTCTGCCTCCCGAGTGCTGGGATTAAAGGCGTGTGCCACCACCGCCCAGCTCTTTTGGTTTTTCAAGAGAGACAGGGTTTCTCTGTGTAGCTTTGGAGCCTGTCCTGGGACTCGCTTTGTAGACCAGGCTGGTCTCAAACTCATAGAGATCCACCTGCCTCTGACTCCCAAGTGCTGGGATTAAAAGTGTGTGCCACCACCACCCAGCCATAATTTATTTTTAAGTAAAACAATGTATTATGAACAGGAAATGTCAAAAAAAAATTTAATTAAAGGCTTGCTGGACCTGCCATAATGGGACAATGTCTCAAAAACAAAACAAACAAAAGAAAATGGGCTTTATAATGAAATGATAAATACCTACGGTTAAATCTAGCGAAGGGTAGTGCAGCTGGAGAGTTTCTCTCTGGGTCCACCAAGCCCCTGCAGCCACTCAGACCCAAATAAACACACAGACGCTTATATTATTTAAACTGTTTGGCCTAATGGCTCAGGCTTCTTGCTATCTAGTTCTTACATCTTAAATTAACCCATTTCTATTAATCTATAAGTTGCCACGTGGTTTGTGGCTTACTGGTACCTTACATTTTGCTTCTCCTGACTCAGCCTTCCACCTCCCAGAATTCTCCTCTCTCCTTATACTGCCTACACTATTCTTCCTGCCTGACTACTGGCCAATCAGCATTTTATTTATCAATCAATCCGAGCAGCACATTCACAGCATCCCCAGCACTTCCCCTTTTCTTTTTTCAAAAGGGAAGGTTTTAACTTTAACATAGTAAAATTACATATAACAGAACAATTATCAAGCAAGAATTACAGTTACGGGGTAGGCCAGACATCGCTGAAAGCCACAGACATCATTAGTTATCATTAAAGCAGTATAAAACGGACTGGAGAGAAGGCTGCTCTCCCAGAGGACTCCCAGCACCCACATGGCAGCTCACACCTCTCTGCAACTCCAGTTCCAGGGGATCTGACCCTCTCACACAGACACCCATGCAGGCAAGACACCAACAGGGGGACGGGGGTGGGCAGGAAATGCCTTGACACACTTGTGTCTTTAAAAAAAACAGCTGTATGACACATAGAGATGTACCATGTTCATAGATAGGAAAAAGCAGTGTGAGGTGCAGGCTCTCCTACTGGTTTCCCCAGTGGCAATGTGCAGGTCTTGTACACATTGGAAAGCATGGGGCTGGGGCACGTGGCTCATTGTTTACAGCACTTACTGCTCTAGCAGAAGGCTGGAGCTCAGAATCCAACACCCACATGGGATGGCTCACAAACTCCTATAACTTTAGCTCCAAGGGATCTGATGTCCCTTTCTGGCTCTGTGGGTACCTCCACATACATTATCACATACCCAGAGAGACACATACATACATACAGATGAATAAAAATAAATAAATCCTTAAAGTTTTGGGGGCTGGTGAGATGGCCCAGTAGGTAAAGGCTCTTGCTGCCAAGATTGATGGCCTAGGTTCAGGGACCCACATAACCGAAGGAGGAAAACAGTTCCCACATGCACTCGGACCATGAGTCATACATGGAATCTGTAAATAAGGGACAGAAGCAGCCAAGCCAACCTCCATGCAGCTGCCTTTAGAGCCTTCCGGGTGGGGCCCATCTGCCGCTGCTCTCCTTGTATTTTCTCTTCTTGAACAAAGCCCTTTCCTTCCCCTAGGACCGAGCAGCTGCTCAGCAGCAGCTGTGGATGGTGGAGGACACGCTGGCAGGTCTAGGTGGCCCCCAGAAACAGCCCTCACATACTGAGCCCAAGTCTCCATCCCCTGCACCCCAAGGAGAAGAGTCATCAGAGCGAGAGGTGAGATTTCCAGCTCCTCCTCAGTTTCCTCTCTCACCTGTCCTCACCCAGGTGAGTCCCTCACCCACCTCTTTCCCTTAACCACCTACCAATCCCATGGCAACGGGCGGGGGGGGGGCGCAGGGCACGGGCACTGAATCCCCTGAAGTCTGCCATCATGTAAATGCTGGGACTTGAACCTGGGTCCTGTGCAAGAACACTGTGCTCTAACCACTGTACCATCTCTTCAATCCCATCCTCTTCTATTTGCTCCCAGGACCCAACCCCAGGCAATGGTGCCCCCTTTCAGGCCGGGTCTTAAATGCTATCAATGAATGTAATCAAGACAGTCCCTGCAGACACACCCACAGCCAAGGAGATGTAGATATCCCCTCACTGTCACAGTGTGTGTACACTTTTGTGTGGGTTGTGTACTCATGTTACAGTGTTCATGTGGAGATCAGGGATAATTTGTGGGAATCAGTTCTCTCCTTCCACAGTGTAGACCCTGGGGATGGAACTTAAATCATCAGACTTGTTTATTTATTTTTTGAGACAGGGTTCCTCTGTGTAGCTTTGGCTGGAACTTGTTCTGTTACCAGGCTGGCCTCGAACTCACAGAGATCCCCCTGGCTCTGCCTCCTGAGTGCGGGTATCAAAGGTGTGTGCCACCACCGCCCAGCCAGTTTCTAATCCACTCTGTACTTTATGTTTTTCTGAAGGAAAGCATCATACCTCCACCACTTTAGTCCTTACTGTGTACCATTTCAGTGCCCAATAATGCAAGAGCCTTGGGTGGGCCAGGAGCGTCTTGTGACCAAAGTCGTGCGAAGGCTGTAACGCCCCCCTCAGAAAAAACAATTCTACAAATCATGGAAACCAATCACTGTTTTCCACAATGATTCTTCAAGGTCAAAGTACTTTTAGAAAATAACTATTTGGAGGCTGGAGAGATGTCCCAGTGGTTAAGAGCACTGGCTACTCTTCAGAGGACCCGGGTTCAATTCCCAGCGCCCACATGGCAGCTCACAAGTGTCTGTATCTCCAGTTCTGACACCTTCACACAGACACACATGCAAGCAGAAACACAAAACGCAGAAAACAACTGTTCACTCCACTGTTTTACCCTGGATACAGTGACTGCTGGATCCCTACGACACTATCCATCTGTCTCCTGATTTTCTGTCCACCCCAGCTAGAAAGGGCATCAACACCAAAGGAAACTTCACCAAGTGTGCTTTGGTGAACCACCGGGGTTTTAGGGGTTAATTACAGGAGCACGAATGTGTGATCAGAGGCAGTTGCTGCACTGGGAAGTCCCCCCAGACACCACCATAGCATGGCCCCAGTGCGTGCTCCTGGGAAGCCGCTCACTGCTCTGAATGCCTTTGATGTTGAGCAACTTGTTTAACTTGAGAGGATAAGAGAGGTTAAGCAGCTTGTTCAAAGTCGCACAGCTAATAAGTGGCAGAGATGCGATCTGAAGCCAGTATATCTGGCTCTCAGTTTGTGATCTTAATATTTTTCCGTGCTGTGCCTCAATTGGTGAATACTTGAAAAATTGTGGTAGTTGTAATAAGAAGAACAACAATATTTGATCCCCATTTTTTTTCCTTCCAGAGCCTTCCAGAGTCACTGGAGCTTAGCTCCTCTCAGTCCCCTGAGGTGGACTGGGGTCGACCCCCGGGAGGTGACAGAGCCCTCCTCAGCCCTCGCTCAGGTGAGCACCCTGGTAGGGTGGGACTGCTGTGTTCTTATTCTAAGTCCCTTTCTGTTCCTCAAGGTGTTGGGTCTCCAAGGGTCTCACGGGCGTCCAGCCCTGAAGGTCGTCCGCCCTCATCCCCACTGCTGAAAACTAAGGTAGACTGTCTCCCAGACACCTTAAATCTGCCTTATAACTGTGCTTGATCACCTCTGACCTCCCAACACTAGTTGTGTGAAGATGCTGTGTGATTTGGGGTAGTTACTAAGCCCCTCTGAGCCTCTCTGCTTCTCATCTGTGTAACGGCACTAATAGGCTTGCAACGACATGAGATTTAAAACAAAATAAACAGGGGCATGGCTTGGTGGAAGAGCCCTGCTTAGAAATCCCCCAGTGAGGGGCTGGGGGAGGCTCAGCCGTGAAGCCTGGGAGGCGTGGGTTCATTCTGCAGAAGAGTTAGTGTTTCCCACTCGATGTCGAGTTATTGGGGAAACTGACATCCCTAGGAGGCGGGACGCTTCCTTCTCCATAAGGTGGGGCAGGTGATGGAAGGCGGCCAAAGACGTGGGTGGGAATCCGACCACACAGGGCCGGGGAAGCTGGGCATGTGTCTAGGGCCAGGGAGGGGACGCAGCAGGCTCTGGTGGGAAGTCCCTGGGACAGAAAGAACGAGGAAGCCCAAGGTCAGGGTCTTGGTCTGTCTCTCCCCAGGCCCCGGTGGCGCGGCCCCGCATGAGTGCCCAGGAGCAGCTGGAGCGCATGCGCAGAAACCAAGCCTGTGGGCTTCCTCTCCCTCGCCCCGCCTCCCCGAGGCTCCTGACCCTGGGGAGGGCACTGTCCCCAGCCGGACGCCAGCCTGACTTGGAGCAGAGGGTGAGGAGAGTAGGTTCTTGGACTGGGGAGCAGGGTGGGAGAGGACCCGCTGTTCCTAGATTGAATCTCCCTCCCCTCCTCCTTCTCCTCCTCCTTCTTCTCCCCCCCACCCCCAGACAGTGTCTTGTGTATGCCAGGATAGTTTTGAACTTGCTACATAGCTAAGGTTGGCCTTGAACTCTAGCCTCTGGCCTCTACCTCCTTTGTGCCATGATTACAAGCGTGTGTCACCATGCCCGGTTTATACAGTGTCGGGGTGGAGCCTGGTAGGCGAGTGTTCTGTTGATCAGCCCAGTCCCTGCTGCCTTTCTAAAAGGGGAATACTTCCCACTTGGTTGATGTAAACCAAGTCATCCGGCCCTGTGCTTATTCCTCCTGCAGTGGGAGGACCTAGTGAGGAGGTGTGTGAGAGGCTCCTCCTGGGGAGATGGAGCACACACTCAGGTTCCCTCAGCCCGGAAAGGAAACTCGTAACAGACTACAGCAGTGATTGCACCCCAGTCCAGCCTGGAGAACCATGAGGTTTCATGGGATGTGTGAGGGGTTACCTACAGTAGCAGAAATGACCTAAACACAGCCCCATTGCCAAAGCCGTCCTCGCGTGAGTGACAGCTCACCAAAGCTGCAGTGGCGGCTGTCTGCGGGGACCATGCAGGCACTCGGTGGTTCCGAGAGTCTCCCTGTAGCGGGGCCGGCTAGTCTCCTGTCTGCGGACTGTGCAGGCAGTGGTTCTGAGACTCTCCCTGTAGCGGGGCTGGCTAGTCTCCTGTCTGCAGACCGCACAGGCAGGCAGTGGTTCCGAGAGTCTCCCTGTAGCGGGGCTGGCTAGTCTCCTCTGCCCGCCGTGTTTGCTGTGCCCTTCCTTCAGTCGTGGAAGTTTCCATAACTCAGCAAGTTTCAGCTTCCCCAGACATGTGAAGCTGGCCCATCTCCTCGGTCTCAGGATTCTTCCCTCTCCTGCAGGGGATGTTTCAGTTCAGAGGAAACTGCCATGAAACAGGAGGAGCAGGTATCTCTCCAGTTTCCGTGTTGGAACTCAGGCTCTCTTAGCGGCTGTGTGGCATGGAAGAGGTTGTACCTCCTGTAGCTCTCTCTTCCATGCTCCCCATGCACACACCGTGCCAAACCAAATCACGTGATCTAAGGGAGAGGGAAGGGGTAGAGAGACAGGCTGACTGAGTAGGGATGTATCTTTGCTCACCACATCACACCCCTCTCCAGCTAGGCCCTGCTTGCTAATGGCACAATTAGCCGTAAACTCTGTCCTAATGTTAGGAGAGAGGACCACCTGGTCCTGAAGGAAGCTGACATATAATCCCATCAATGAAGATTATAGTAGATGATCCTCAAGGCCATCGTTGGCCGGAGCTCGGAAGGGGAGCGTTGACAGAAACAATGGAGACCTAACACCGTGGAGCCTCAGAGGGGAGGGGAGACTGGAGCCGAGGCTCAGTGGTTAGGAGCACTGGCTGCTCTTCCAGAGGACCCGTATGGCAGCTCTTAACTGTCTGTCATCCAGCTCAAAGTGACTTGACACCTCACACAGGCATAAATGCAGACAAACACCAAAACACATACAATAAAAATTATAAACAAAAAGTGAGAAAGAGCAAAGCACCCGAGAGGCGTGGTGGAGGGCGGGAGGCCAGAGGAGCCTCTTCAGAGAGCAGCCTTCCCTGAGCAGGCCTCTTGAGGAATCTCAGACTCCTTCCCCACCAAAGCATAGGTCTGACTTTTTATAGCTTTTTATAGCCATGGCCAGGCTAAAGGAAGTTCCAGATGATGTGATTTTGTTCCATGTAGTATATGTGACAGGGAGCATGGAGAAGCCATGTGCCACAGATTGTAAGCTGTAAGTCACAGCAGTGACTCCTTAATTGTGAACTTCAGGGAGGCATGGCCTGATTCAGGCTGTGGAGTCAGACCTATGTTCTGTCACTCACTGTGGATGGATTCATTGTTCAGATGAAACATTCTCATGGTCCAATCACATCTCAACAGCACCACAAACTGGGGACCAATCCTTTGACATATAAACCTCTGGGGATATTTATATCCAAATCAGAGAAGCTTTTGTAGCTGCTGTAGGTGTGGGCAGAACTTCGTAAGCCTGATGTTCTCAAAGAGGACAGGTGAATTCAAGCATCATGTCTTTGGGCCATTTCATTCTGAGACCCCCACCTAGCATCACCATAAAAATAGGAAGTGTGGCAACCGTGAGGAGGTGGAGGCGGGAGGATCAGGGGTTCAAGGCCATCCTCATCTATATAATAACTTGGAGGGCACTCTGAGATACATAAGAATCTGGCTGAAAAATGTGGGGGCAGCCGGGTGGTGGTGGCACACACCTTTAATTCCAGCACTTGGGAGGCAGAGCCAGGCAGATCTCTGTGAGTTCGAGGCCAGCCTGGTCTACAGAGCGAGATCCAGGCCAGGAACCAAAACTATGCAGAGAAACCCTGTCTCAAAAAACGAAAAAAATGTGGAGGGAGTCAGGGCGATAGCTCAGTGATTGACTTTGGAGCCTCAGACCGTTGTATAAAGCCTGGGCCAACAGTGAATGCCTGTAATCCCCATGGCATGGAGATGGGAGGTGGAGATGGGTGGTACCCTGGGAGCTCATGGATCAGTTAGTGTATTGAATCTTTCTCTGTTTTGCCAGCCAGCTCCCAAATCAGAGACTCGTTATTAATTATGGAAGCTTGGCTGATAGCTTAGGCTTGTTTCTAACTAGCACCTATAACTTAAATTAACCCATTATTGTTCATCTATGTGGTGCCACGTAGCTCGTGGCTTTTACCTCTCATCCTGCATGTCTTGCTTGCAACTTCCTTCTTTCCAGTGTCCTCTCTGTCCCCAAAATCCTACCTAGCTATTGGCCACTCTGCTTTGTATTAAAGTGACACATATTCACATTATACACAAATATTATTCCGCATTTCCCCCGTTTTGTCTAAATAAAAGGAAAGGTTTTAACTCTTCACGGCTGAGCCACCTCTCCAGCAAGGTTTTAACTCTAACAAGGTAAAACTATATACAATTAGAACAATTATCAGGTAAGAATTACATTCACGGGCTGGAGAGATGGCTCAGAGGTTAAGAGTATTGACTGCTCTTCCAGAGGTCCTGAGTTCAATTCCCAGCACCCACATGGTGGCTCACACCCATCTGTAATGAGATCTGACACCCTCTTCCATATACATAATAAATAAATAAATCTTTAAAAAAAATTACATTCACAATGTCCAGTCCATTTGTATTTGACATATTTGGAGAAAATACTCCATTATTTATTCTATCTTGATGAGGTCCATAGCTCTGTACCTAATTTACCTTCTATCACAATTAAGGAAAATTGCAACTATAACTCCCTAGTCTTCAACTCTATCAAAGACCCCAAATAGATACAATATTACCTGAGTAAACAGGAAGTGCCATGCAAGCCACTTCCAAACCTATAGAAATGACAGACATGCCGGGCGATGGTGGCACATGCCTTTAATCCCAGCACTGGGGAGGCAGAGGCAGGCGAATCTCTGTGAGTTCGAGGCCAGCCTGGTCTACCAAAGCGAGTTCTAGGATTTTCAGGGGGTCTCCCTCAATCAAACCTGATCTCTGTCAACCTTGAATGAATCCACAGACTTTTGTTTCCTGTGAAACAAAATCATAACCTCTTCCATAACATAACATTTTTGACTTTCATTTTGAAGTTAAAACATTTTTAAATATATAAGTTGGTTTAATTTAGCAGTTTTTATAATCCAATGTCAGCAGCTATTGTTTGTTCATCAGCAATCAAAAAGTTAAACAACGCAATAACATATGGGATCCAGACTCCCTAAGTACTTCCATCTCTACATGGTTTATTCTTTTTTTAATAAAGACTTTATTATTTCTAAACTATTTGTTTTTTATGACTGTCTATATCCTTTTTCTTAGGCCTACACACATTGTTAAACACATTGTAACCTGTTTAGAGTTTTTTTCTTTTCCTCTGAACCTGCTTTACTGCATGTATCTGTAACCTTTTCTGTCTTTATGAGCAAAACCTGGAACTGCCATGCAGCTTAGCTCAGCTTATGAACCTGCTGGCAGCTCAAGCCCTCAGGCTGCAGCCAGGAGAGGTGTCTGTGTACCTCAGCCTGCATGAGAGACTGAAGGACTAGGAAGCCACATTTGACTCCATTTTTGTGTGGTTGGAACCTTTTTTAAAGCTTTCTCGGGTCTTATATAGAAATATGTGCCTGGACATTGGATGCCATTTGAAGTCAGGCTTTTCTTTGGGCCACCATCTCAAATAATGACACAGAGACTTACTAATTATGGAAGCTTGGCCCTAGCTTGGGCTTGTTTCTAACCAGCTCTTATAACTTAAATTAACCCATTGCTGTTCATCTATGTGGTGCCACGTGACTCGTGGCTTTCACCTCTCATCCTACATGTCTTGCTTCTCCTGTGTCCCGCTGGTGACTCCCCTTCTTCCCAGCATCCTCTCTGCCGCCCAAAATCCTACCTAGCTATTGACCGTTTAGCTTTTTATTAAATCTGTCAGAGTGACACATATTCACAGTGTACAAAAAGTTTATTCCACAACAAGTTAGTCTGGCCAACTTGCTGGTTCCAGGCTAATGACAGATCTTGTCTCAAACCAAACGTGGAGGACCAGAGGAGGGACACCCAGGTGATCCTGTGACCTTCCTAAGTATCTGCATGTGGATGGGTGGGGAGGGGGACCTGAGGGGGAGAGAGGAGAAAGGGAGGGGGAGACTGGGGAAGGAGGTAGAGAAAACAGGGCCTCCAATGGCAAGAATTCTATTTTCTGTCTTCCTTCCCTTCTTTCCTCCCCTCCACTTTTCCTTTTTCCTCCCCTGCCTCCTTTCCCTACCAACCTCTCCTCTCTTCTTTCCATCTGGACACAATCTCGTCATGTACTCAGACCAGGCTGGCCTTGAACTTGTGACCATTCTCCAAGGCAAGAATTCTAACCACCTAATTCCTTCCAGCCTGTTGTAGGAGCTGCGAAATGGCTCAGGAGTTCTGGGTCCTGGAGTAGGTATGGATGTAGAGTGGTGAGTGGAGACGGGGGGATCTGGGTGCAGACAGGGGAGCATTGTCATGGTGTCCTGGCACCAAACAAGTCTCCACAACTCCAGCGTCCCTTGAGTTCCTGTGGTATCTACAAAAAAGCCAGGAAGTCCCTCGTGCCCAGTCAGGAACGGCAGCGCTCCAATGGCCTGGTTCATCCAGTAAGGCCAACCAGACTGCTGGTCTACCTGCGATGCACAGGGCCTGGGTTTAAAGTCCTCTAGATACAAGCCAAGAAGCACAAATCCCAGCAGGCCTTGGTGGCCCCTTTGACACCCGTGGCTTATTTTCTGTAGTTCCAGGCACTCCACAACCTACATGCCAACATCTGGAGGCCACCGGGAGCGGGTCCTCAGTCTCTCCCAGGCTCTAGCTACAGAGGCTTCCCAGTGGCACAGGCTGATGACGGGTGAGAGGCCGGGCTCTGCACCCCTGGGTCTGAGGGAGGAGGCCTGGAATTGTGGAGTGCAGATGTCAGAGTTAACAATTCTCATTTCCCTTTCAGGCTCTCCAGGGGGAAGCCCAGACCCCAGGGGAGACTGTCTCCCGCCAGGCTCACAAGCTCCCAGTGAAGAATTGCCCCAGGTCACCTTGTCCCCAGCTTCTCACAAGGCTAACTCTGCTACCACAGGGTTCTCATGCCCAGGGAGCAGGCCAGGCCTGGCCCAGTGGGAAGCGGGCTGGGACCCTGGGAACACCCCTCCCGCTCCCCTGCAGGATGAGGGGACATGGCCCCTGAGAGTCACTCTCCTGCAGTCCAGCTTTTGACTTGCCTCTTTGACACAAGCTGGGAGCATGACCCTGAGGTGTGAGATCATTCGGGACCACAGGGGAGAAGTTTGTTCCGTCCTGTGTTCTAGGTGGGCCGGGCTACTATGGACAAGATCGATTATCCCAACACTATCCAAATTTGGATTAGAACTTTAAACTATTAGTCAATACTTAGCTTTATTCTCTCTGAGGTTGTGGCATTGTGTTCAGATTCACAGGTAATAAGGAAACTGCCTGACTCCATTTTGAAGTCAGGAGCCATTGTGCTGTATTTTTAAAAATAAGTTTCTATGTGCTGTGAGTTGAGTTTCCTGGAACTTGACCTTCCCCAACCCATGACCTTGATTTGTTTTTGAGAATACCCTGACCCTCCCTGACACTCCCTAATCACATGGTGGGTGACCAGTGACTTTTCTTTAAGGGTCTGTATTTTATTGCCCATTGTCTCCCTCCAGTAAAACTACTCCTGACTTTACTCTTAAAAGGGCCGAGAGGTGGATTTGCTGCTGTGCTCTGTAGCCCGACTTAGAGGAGACAGTCCCTGGCCAGCTCTTGGGTGCACCCCAGTAAAAATAAAGCTTGCTTCAAATTTGACTCAGATTATGGTCTTATTCTCGCCGTTTGGGATTAACATTTTCTGGAGGCCCCAGTGAGATTTAGATCACCCACCAAAATTCTAAACCTGGACCTTCACTCCAGAACTCCAGGGGGTCGGGGAGCTGCCTCCTGGGGCGGGTGCCTTGAGCCCTTCTAAGGCTCCTGGGCTGCCTGCAGACTGTCCTGATGAACTTCTGTGCCCAGAAAAGCAGCAGGCATCTACGGAGGCCTCCTGGGGAGTCACAGTCTGCTTCTGTTTTGCAGGATCCCTATCTGGGTTGGGGAGGGAGTTCAACAGGATCCCAGTGTTCTCCCTTCGAAGGCAAAAAGCGAGTTGTCACCTTGTACCCCCACCTGAGGTTCTTGGTTTTGTGTCTGTTTGTCTTGTCTTATCTTTGGCTTCATTTTTACTGTCCTCTTTCTGCCTTTTGACTTTCTGTGTTCATTGGTTGATTTTGGCGTGGCAGGGACAGAACTGACAGACAGTGTGGGTAATAAGACTAGCAAGACTAACAGCCCTCTACCTCTATCCCCTATAGTTAAGGAAGATTCTGAGTATCCTATCACCAAGAGTCACCTCTGACCGTTCTGGGAAACTGGTCTGTGTTCAGGATTGACCGGGCTCCCCAAGGGTACTTTTGAGTCTCAGCCTGGGCAGTGGTTCACATCACTATAGGTAAGCCCGGCCACCCAGATCAGATTAGATTCATCTTGCCTTGGGCTGAAGCAACTTCCAACCCACCCCCGGATGAAGGTCTGTACGGTCCACAATGGGCAAGGTGGCCAAGCCCTGGTTGTCGGCAGAAGGACCTTTCAAGGGCCTGTAGCACAGACCAAGGAGCTCGTCTGAAGACCATTCTGCAGGACCCACAGGAGGGAGAGTCCCTTCTCCCTCATAACCATCTTTACCCTCTTCTCCCCTCCTCCCCTCCCCCTCTGCCACCCCAGTCCCCACCACCAAGGCCTCACCTGCCCCTCCCATCTGCACCTGCCCCTACCCCACCATCTAGCTCTTCCCTACCTCCCCCTGTGTTTTCCCCTCCCCACACCCACCAGGGAGTCCCATACCGACCGCCCTCACGACTTCTCTGACTCTGGTTCAGGGTGTCGCCTCCTTCAGCCCTCACTCTCCTACCTCGTCATTTCCTGACATATAGGTCATTACTCCCTTTCTCCACCACAGATCTCTACAACTGGAAGAACCAGAACCCCCCTTTCATCACTAGCCCTGATTCCTTAATGTCTCTCATTGATTCTTTTTTAATCATCTCCCCACGAGGGACAACTGTCAGCAGATTCTCCGTACCCTCTTCACTACTCAAGAGAGGGGACGGATTCTCAGGAAAGCAACTGATGCAGTCCCCGGAATAGCTTCAATGGCTGGTGACCAGAGGGCAGAGGCGGTTGACCGTGCTCTGCCAAGAAGGAGACCCCAAGGGGACTACGACACAGAGAGGTAGGAGGTCACTCAGTACCACCAGGTTCTGCTAGGAGGGATGGAATGGACGGCCTGGAAACCCACTGACCTGTCTAGGGTAACAGATGTGGAGCAGGGCCCAGATGAAAGCCTTCAGCGTTTGGAGCCTTGGCCTGGATGCCTATTGATTATACACTCCTGTTGACCCAGAGGACCTGGCAAATCTCAAGGTGATTAACCTGGACTTTGTTACTCAGTCAGCCCCTGGCATGCATAGAACAAAGGATGCGTGGGTTTGCAGGAAAGAACAGGTCAGAACTACTAGAGAGAGCCCAGAAGGCGTTTGACGGCAGAGACAGCACAGAAGATCTTCTGGTGAAGATGGATGTGCCACTGGGGCGGCCCTGCAGGCCCCGGCAGCTCTCGGCTCTGCCCATGTGCACCGTGATGAATGGAGGAGATCTTTACAAAAGGACCAGTGTGCCTACCGCAGAGAAATGGGTCATTGGAAAAATGAATGTCCTTGCCAGAAACAGGTAGCCTCCCCCAAGCCCACCAATCCTCGCTATGGAGGATTAGTGAGGCCGAGGCTCCTTTGAACTAGGCCCCCAGGGGCCTATGGTAACCTTCACTGTAGGGGGCCAACTTGTAAAATTTCTGATGGACACAGGGGCTACTCATTCGGCATTACAGGAGCCCCTGGGGCCCTTACCAACCAAACAATGGAAGCACAGCGGACAACAGGAGATGTCAGAGTACAAATGGACCTCTGACTGCACTATTAACCCAGGACAAGGAACTGACTCGTTCTTTTATTGTTGTTCCTGAATGTCCCTACCCTTTACTGGGCAGGATCTTCTGAACAAGCTCCAGGGAACAATATCATTCCCAGGAGACTCCCCCAGGTTGCAGTTGGGAGTCCCTGCTAAGGCTTTAACTATAACCTCCCCAAAAGTGAGGAATATCTGCTCCTCTAAAATACAACTCATTCCCAGGAGGGGGAATGGAAAAAGTTTCTGACCCAGGGAATTCCTACAGTTTGGGCAGAGGATGATACTCCTGGCCTGGCAAAACATGCACCCCCATCACAGTGCGACTAACATCTGCGGCAGTGCCCACTCGGGTCAAGCAGTACCCATCAGTTCAGAAGCCAGGCGAGGGATTCACATCAGGAGCCTCCTTGAAGCAGGCACACTTCCTCCTTGCCAGTCAGCCTGGAATACCCCCTTGTTGCCTGTCCAAAAGCCTGGAGCTCCAGACTGTAGACCAGTACAAGACTTGAGGGAAGTGAACAAGAGGGGAGAATCCATTTACCCAACAGTTCCAAGTCCCTATGCCTTGCTTAGTTTATTACCACTAGAGCATAAAGTTTACACTGTATTGGACTTAAAAGATGCATTCTTCTCCACCCCTCTGTCAAAATTAAGTCAGCCCATCTTTGCATTTGAATAAGCTGACCCTGAACTGGAGACATCAGGAGAACTAACCTGGACCAGACTGCCTCAAGGGTTTAACAACTCTCCCACCATCCTTGATGAAACACTCACCCAGGATTGAAGTGCTGTGGAATAATCCGCTGTACACTGTAAAGATTTGTCACTCGAATTGGTTTAATAAAATGATGATTGGCCAGTAGCCAGGCAGGAAGTATAGGTGGGCCACCAAACTAAGTAGGCTGGGAAGAGGAAGGGCAGAGTCAGGAGTCATCAGCCAGATGCAGAGGAAGCAAGATGAGAATGCCATACTGAGAAAAGGCACGTGACTAAACATAGATAAGAATTATGGGTTAATTTAAGTGTAAGAACTAGCCAGTAATAAGCCTGAACAACCAGCCAACCATTTGTAAGTAATATTAAGCCTCCAAGTCAATTATTTGGGAAGCAGCTGCTGGTTATTTGGGAGTTGCTGGTGGGACAGAAACTTCTGCTTACATTTAAATCTCTTCTGTAGTAAGTACCCTGGGGTAAGCTTGCAATAAGTGGATGGTTTATTAATAGCTGCTAAAGATGAGGACTGTTTGAGAGCTACCGGAGGCCTTTTGGAAACTCTAGCCCAGTAGGCTATAGAGTTCCTAAAAAGAAAGCTCAGCTTTGCTCACCCTAAGATACTTACTTGGGATATGAGCAGAGAGAAGGGTAAAGACTGTTGTCCCAAGTCTGTTTAGCAGCCATACTGCAAATCCCAACTGCAACCACCAAGAAGCAAATTAGGGAATTTCTGGGAGCTGTTGTTGGATATTGCTTTCTTTCTTTTTTCCTTCCTCTCTTTCTTTCTTCTCTCTCTCTTTCTTTCTTTCTTCCTTCCTTCCTTCCTTCCTTCCTTCCTTCCTTCCTTCCTTCCTTCCTTTCTTTCTTTCTTTCTTTCTGTTTTTTGAGACAGGGTTTCTCTGTGTAGTTTTGCACCTTTCCTGGAACTCACTCTGTAGACCAGGCTGGACTCCAATTCACAGAGATCCACCTGGCTCTGCCTCCCGAGTGCTAGGATTAAAGGTATACACCACCATCGCCCGGCTGAATATTGCTTTCTTTGGATACCTGGGTTTGCTGAAATTGCCAAACCCTTGTTTGGCTAGGGGCAACACCCCTTGGAATGGACTGAGAAACATGAACAGGCCTTTAAGAACTGAAAAAAGGGGCTGGAGAGATGGCTGAGAGGTTAAGAGCACCAACTGCTCTTCCAGAGGTCGTGAGTTCAATTCCCAGCAACCACATGGTGGCTTACAACCATCTGTAATGAGATCTGGCACCATCTTCTGTATACATAATAAATAAATCTTTAAAAAACAAAAACAAACAAAAAAACTTAAAAGAGGCCCTGGTACAGGCCCCCACATTAACTCCCCCTGATGTCTCCAAGCCCTTTCATCTTTATGTCCATGAAAGAAAGGGCATTGCCAGGGGAGTCCTGACTCAGACCCTGGGTCCCTGGAAAAGGCCCATAGCTTACATCTCAAAGAGACTGGATCCCGTAGCCTCTGGATGGCCCCTTGTTTAAGAGCCATCAAAGCCACTGCAATTTTTGTAGAAGAAGCTGAGAAGCTCACGTTGGGACAGACCTAACTACAACAGCTCCACTCGCTGTGGATGCCCTGCTGAGATGCCGCCAACTGGCAGATGGCTAATGCCCGTCTGACCCAGTACCAAGCCCTTCTTTTAGGTGAGGACAGACAGACTTTTTTTTTCAATATTAGAAGATTGCCTTTTATTTTCTTTTTAAGTTTTGAGAGGAGGTCTTACTGTGTAGCCCTGGCTGACCTGGAACTATTATTATTATTATTATTATTATTTTTTTCTATTATCTGCTTGATACTGTACAAATTCTTATCCTAATAGTGAAATGTTTCACTGAAGCTTGCCCAGTGATTGAGTGAAACCAAAACTTGTTTGTAACTAGAGTTTTCCTGCCTTGCCCACAGTCAGGACAAATCTTTGTCACCCGTCAGTCCCACAGCCGCTCAGACCCAACCAAGTAAACACAGAGACTTATATTGCTTACAAACTGTATGGCCGTGGCAGGCTTCTTGCTAACTTCTTATAGCTTAAATTAATCCATTTCCATAAATCTATACCTTGCCACGTGGCTCATGGCTTACCAGCATCTTCACATGCTGCTTGTCATGGTGGTGGCTGGCAGTGACTCCTTCCACCTTCCTGTTCTTTCTTTTCTCCTCTCTGTTAGTCCCGCCTATACTTCCTGCCTAGCCACTGGCCAATCAGTGTTTTATTTATTGACTAATAAGGGTAATTTGACATACAGACCATCCCACAGCACTTATTATAAGCCTTAGTCATCCTAGGGTCCCCACCCCACCCCCACTAACTCCCCTTCACCACTATATAGCTTCCCTGGTTCTGTGGGTTGCAGTTTGATTGTTCTTTGTTTTATATCTAGTATCCACCTATGAGTGAGTACATACCATGTTTGGACTTTTGATAAATCCTTGGCAATTAATCTGGCCTCAGTGATGCCAGATAATGATCCTGAGGAGCCCATCCATGATCACCTGGAGATGCTGGACTTCATCCAAGGTATACCACCTAACCTGACAGATGTTCCTCTCACTACCATGGATACAACTCTCTATATGGATGGAAGCAGCTTCATTCAAGAAGGAACTAGGTATGCGGGGGCAGGTGTGGTGGCTGTGGTTACAGGCCAAAAGGAGGTCATTTGGGTGCAAGCCTTGCCCTGGGGCACATCTGCCCAGAGAGCAGAAATAATTGCTCTGACACAGGCTTAAGATGGGCTGAAGGAAAAAAGGTGGACATCCTCACAGACAGCCAATATGCTTTTGCCACAGCTCATGTTCAAGGACAGATATATAAACAGAGGGACTTACTAATCAAAAATAAACATGAAATTGTCCAGTTGCTGGAGGCCATCTGGATACCAACTAAACTGGCCATTATTCACTGGCCAGGACACCAAGAAGACAAAAGGCCCCAAGCTCAAGGTAACAACCATGCAGAAAAAGTTACCAAAAGAAGCTGCTCTTGGGCTGGAGAGACAGCTCAGCAGTTAAGAGCACTGGCTGTTCTTCCAAAGGTCCTGAGTTCAATTCCCAGCAACCACATGGTGGCTCACAACCATCTGTAATGAGGTCTGGTGCCCTCTTCTGGCCTGCAGGCAAACATGTAGGCAGAACAATGTATACATAATAAATAAATCTTTAAAAAAAAAAAAAAAAAAAAAAAAGAAGAAGCTGCTTTTGCCGGGTGGTGGTGGCGCACGCCTTTAATTCCAGCACTCAGGAGGCAGAGGCAGGTGGATCTCTGTGAGTTCGAGGCCAGCCTGGTCTACAGAGCAAGATCCAGGAAAGGTGCAAAGCTACACAGAGAAACCCTGTCTCGAAAAACCAAAAAAAAAAAAAAGAAGATTTCAAAAAAAAAAAAAAAAAAAGAAAAGAAAAGAAACAATCCGCCTCCCATGATCCCTTGGGTATATGCCAACTGTTGTCAAATTGCCTCACTCCAATCTCTGAGTCCTTAAAAGGACTGCAATTAACATTGGATAAGATTCTGTCTCAGGTCCAGGCTGCTGAACCTGTTGGGTACCACCCATGCGATCACCCATTCCAGCCCAGAGATGTTGTATTAGTCTGCGGCTTCAAAACTGACTGGCTTGAACCTAAATGAAAAGGACAGAGAGACCAAGCTCATGATTCTCCAGACTCCTACTGCTGATTCTTCAGGTTGCTACTGCTGTTAAAGTCACTGGTATTTCTGCCTGGATTCATCACTGACACCTCAAGAAGACACCCGAGGAACCCACGAAAGAGGAGCCCAAACCCCCAGAGGTAGACAATGACTGAAAAAGGACGGTTGAAAATCAGCCTGTCTAAGGTTTGACGGTCTAACGTTGTGTTCTTGCTGTTGAAATTGGCATCATGATTATTCTATGGCTAACAGTTTTGCTTTATTTTCAACATATACAAACAGAAACTAAATGCATCTTGACAGGGGAAATAAGAGGCACCCCTATCATAGGAAACACCCTGGTGTTGTCTTGCCATGCAAAAGATTGCCTTTACCCACCAGGTAAGGTAAAGGGGAAGGAAGGAGTCGTTAACCACTTCAATTGAATTTAACATACCCAGAGTTACCCTGTCTGTAACTGATAATGTAGAATATAATCTCAGCATCCATCCAGCACTAAAAAGTGAAACTCCTGTGTCAGAGGAGATCCCTCTATTCCTGGGCTCCTAAAAAGAAACTTATATGGAATAGGGGTTTCTTAGGAAAATTATACGAGGCTAACAGGGGACAAAATGAAGTATGCCCTCCTACTGCTGAAGGGCTGTGGCTGATGTCCCCATTGATAATGTATTCTTCCTGCACGGTTTATGTTATGATTGCACCAGTGTCCCTTCTTATTGTAATTCCACTTCGTATCACACCTCCCCTTTGGTAAACAACTTTAGGATGGATCTTTTTCTGTGAAAATAATACTTATTCTGCACTCCCAGCAGGATATAAGGGTTTGTGTGGGATAGGATGTGTTACACCCATTTTACTCAGCAAATCTTTACAATCTGTTAATAGAACTACAAGAGCTCTTCCTGAAAATTGTGATGATTCCTCACATCTATTAAATCCCACCTTACCTGGTGCTACCTTAGCCTTTCTGTTACCTGTCCCAGGACTTGTTGTTGGACCCAAAGAGAGGTTTCTAAAATAGCCTGTCTAATTTCAAAAACTACTAATACTACAGCAAAAATATTAGTAGAAATTAATGAAGAAATGGGAGAGCTGAGCCGGGCGGTGGTGGTGAATGCCTTTAATCCCAGTACTTGGGAGGCAGAGGCAGGTGGATCTCTGTGAATTCGAGGCCAGCCTGGTTTCCAAAGTGAGTTCCAGGAAAGGCGCAAAGCTACACACAGAAACCCTGTCTCGAAAAACTAAAAAAAGAAAAAAAAAAAAAAAAAAGAAAGAAAGAAAAAGAAAAAAGAAATGGGAGAGCTGAGAACTGTTATGCCCTGATTGTGGGGACCCCCAAAAGACCACCACAGAGACCAAATTCCACATGTAAAAGCAAAGAGCCTTTATTATCTTCAAGCTCCGAGCTTGGTCTCTCTGTCTGTCTGATGCAGTGTGAGAACAGAGAGCCCTAGAGGTGGGGTGGGGTTTTTATCATAGCAGAGGTTGGGGTGAGGGGATTTCCAGGGTTCAGGATCCTGATTGGCTGACAATTGTCTGGGGGTATCTCTAAAACAAAAGTTGGTGTGTGCTAGACTCAAGGACATCTGGCCACCTTAAATGTTTGGAATGTTTGGGATGTCAGGTACTTCCTCATGCCCGGGTGGATCCCTGGGCGGTATCATCTGAAGGCTTTTCCTGGATCTGGGTTTGCCTGCCAGTAAGCCTGTCAGAGAAGCCTGACTAGGCCCCTAAGCCTGTCATGGCTGCTGTTGTCAACCTGTTTTGGGGCCCCTCCTCAAGAACAACTGTTCTTCAAAATAAAGCTACTGTAGATTACCTGTTACTTAGACATGCTCTTGGTCATCAGCAATTTCCTGGAATGTGCTATTTTAATATCTCTGATTTCTCTCATACTATTGGCAACCAAATTGATAATCTATGTAAAAAAAAAAAAAAACTAGACAAAACCTCTCAAACAAATTTAGACTGGCCAATATGGCTAAAATGGTTCTCCCCCTTCATTGGCCTTCTATATTATCTAATATTATCTGTCCTAATTATCCCAATCGGGCCTGTGCCTTCCAATGAGTCACTGACTTGATCACCCATCAGATTAACAATTCTAGACTCATTCCTGCTCGACAACATTATTAAGACATCCCCCTACAATGATTTGACCAGGAAACGTAAGTCAAGGGGGAATGAGAAACCTGCCTGGCTCCATTTTGAAGGCAGGAGCCATTGTGCTGTATTATTAAACTTAAGTTTCTATCTACTGATAGAGCCGAGTTGTTCTCTGTTTCCTAGAAACATGACCTTGATTTGTTTTTGAGAATAACCTGACCCTCCCTGACCCCTCCCTAATCACATGGTGGGTGACCACATGACGTTTCTTTAGGGTTTCTGTATTTTATTGCCCGTTGTCTCCCTCCAGTAAAACTACTCCTGATTTTACTCTTAAAAGGGCCGAGAGGTGGATTTGCTGCTGCGCTCTGTAGCCCGACTTAGAGGAGACAGTCTCTGGCCAGCTCTTGGGTGCACCCCAGTAGAAATAAAGCTTGCTTCAAATTTGGCACAAGTTGTGGTAGTGGTCTTATTCTCAGCGTTTGGGAGTAACAGTATGAGGAAGTTGGGAGCCAGATACTAAGATTGGGTCTGAGGGAGAAGGCTGAAACCTCGTGTCTAAGGGAGGAGGCTGGAGACTGGTTTTCTTTTCTTTCTTTCTTTCTTTTTTTTTTTTTTTTTTTTTTATTTTTCGAGACAGGGTTTCTCTGTGTAGCTTTGCACCTTTCCTGGGACTCACTTGGTAGTCCAGGCTGACCTCAAACTCACAGAAATCCGCCTGGCTCTGCCTCCCGAGTGCTGGGATTAAAGGCGTGTGCCACCACCGCCCGGCGAGACTGGTTTTCTTATGGGTCTGAGGGAGCAGGATTGGAGTCATCTGAGCTGGGAGGGCTGGGGTCTGGACCCCAAGTCTGAAGGAGGATTGTCAGAGTGGGGACCCCTGGGTCCAAAAGAGAAGGGCTAAGACCCCATCTCCAGGTGTGACGCTGGCGAGTCCTCTCAATTCTCGCAGGTGCGTGGCCTTCCTGGGAACACCCCCTCCCAGGGCCAGCCTTCAAGGACCCAGCCGGCATATCTGTTCCATCTCACTGCTCCTCTGGACTTTGGAGGTGGAGAGAGGCTGTGAGGGTGTGGGAGACAAGACAAGTCAACCGGATGGCTGCTGTAACCCGATACTCCGGGAAAGTGGTGGTGGTGACTGGGGGTGGTCGTGGCATCGGAGCTGGGATCGTGAGAGCCTTTGGTGAGTAAGGGTCCTCTGGCTTGGTGTCTGAATTTTTGGAAAGGATGGGTTGACAGGTTCACAGAGTGGGAGAAAGAGACTCAGTTTTTTTTAAGGGATCTATTTTTTTACTTATTCTTAAGTGATTTGTTATTTTTTCTGTGCATTGTTTTTGTGTTTGTATGAGGGTGTTGGGTTCCCTGGAACTGGAGTTACAGACAGTTGTGAGCTGCCACATGGGTGCTGGGAATTGAACCTGAGTTCTCTGGAAGAGCAGCCAGTGCTCTTAACCACTGAGCCATCTCTCCAGCCCCCATTTCATGCTTACACAAGTCAGTTTGGACTGTTGGTAAGCACGATACGGCTCTCATCAAGAGTTCTTCCCCTCTCCTGGCGGTGCTAGCCCACGCCTTTAATCCCAGCACTAGGGAGGCAAAGGCAGGCGGATCTTTGAGTTCTAGGACAGCCAGGGCTACAGGTTTTTGAGAAACCCTGTCTCGAAAAACCAAAAAGAGTTCTTCCCCTGATGGGTCCCTAGCTACAAACGATAGCTTTGAGGAATATATTTCTTGTAGGTTTGGGATTTTTCTAGAATCCAGGATGGCGGCCGAGCAGCAGCTGGATGAAGAAGGGGAATTTGTCTCGGAGACTCTGCCCTCTGAGTGGACTGTCATGAGACAGGCCACGAGAGCCAGGTGCTCTGTGTGGCCACAAGAGGGCAGCAGGGGCAGCGACGCAAGTCTCCAGCCTGTAACGTTTCTTTCTCTCTCTTGGCAGTGGACAGTGGCGCTCAAGTGGTTTTCTGCGACAAGGATGGTGAGTGAGTAAGCCCTCAACTCTGCCTTTCCTCCACCGACGCAGGGACCCGAGCCTAGCCCTCCTCCCTCAGACCCACATGCCTAGACCCAGGTCTCCTGCCCCAGACTCGGGAGTCCAAGCTCCTCCCCAGACCTCTACCCTCAGAAGGGCGTCCAAGCCTCAACTCACCTCCCTCAGACCCAGAGTCTTCCTCTTGCAGAGGCCAGGGGCCGGGCTCTGGAGCAGGAACTCGTGGGCACTGTCTTCGTCCCCTGTGACGTGACTCAGGAAGGAGATTTGCAGGTGAGTGTTCCCTGCCCCATTCCCCACCTCCAGCACCCAGCACCCCTCTCCCTGGCCTCTGTCAGCTCAGCACACGTGGGTCCTTCTGCTCCTTCTCTCTTAGGTCTTTAGGAACGAGCAGAGCTTGAAACCCACGCTTCCTGTAACAATTTCTGACTCCCCTGCCGCAGAATCTGTTCAGTGCCCTCAGGTCTGGCCCCAGTCTGGGCCTCCGCTCTCTCTGCCTGTCTGCACCCCGCCCTCCTCTGGGTCTGTAGACTGAGTCTTCTGCCCTCACAGTCTTCCACAGTGGCGGCCTGGTCACTGTTTTATTCACTTGACCCCAGCTAGAGTCGTTAGGGAAGAGGGAACCTTATTAGCAGAGATGGCCACACCACCCTGGCGTGTGGGAGAAGCCTGTGGTGCATTTTCTTAATTGGTAGTTGATGTGGGAGGGCCCAGCAGCTCCCTGGGGTTGTGACATCACTGGACAGGTGGTCATGGTGTTTTGTCACAGCAATGGAAACCCTGACTATGGCAAATGGTAACTGTGTCCCCGAGCTTCCTGCTTCCTCTCCTCTTGACCTGTTCTGTGACCCTGATCCCCCCACTCTACCTTGTCTTCCTCAGCTGAGCTTGTCGGAGGCTGTCACCTCACTGCTCTCCTCCTGACGTTTGTTATCTCCTCAGACTCTGATTTCTGAGACCCTCTCTCGATTCGGCCGCTTGGACTGTGTGGTGAATAATGCCGGCTACCGTAAGTTGTGTGGCTTGGGGGCCAGTGTCCTCTGATGTCTACTTATATCCTATTCTCCCATTTCTTCCCCCCCTTTCTAAATTCATTTATTTTTATTTCACGTGCATTGGTGTTTTGCTTGCATGTCTGTCTGTGTGAGAGTATCAGATCTTGGAGTTACAGACAGTTGTGAGCTGCCATGTGGGTGCCAGGAATTGAACCCAGGTCTTCTGGAAGAGCAGTCAGTGCCCTTAACCACTGAGCCATCTCTCCAGCCCCATTTCTTCCCCTTAAAAATGATTACATTTGACTGGGCAGTGGTGGCGCACGCCTTTGATCCCAGTACTCGGGAGGCAGAGGCAGACAGATCTCTGTGAGTTCGAGGCCAGCCTGGGCTACAGAGTAAGTTCCAGGACAGGCTCCAAAGCTACATAGAGAAACCCTGTCTCAGAAAAAAAAAGTTTAAAAAATTATTGCCTTTATTTGCATGTGTGTGTATGTGGGTGCTCCACAAGTAAGCGGCACGCACTCGTGTACAGTGCTTGTGTGGTGTTCAGAGCAGACCTGGAGGGGTTTGCTCTCTCCTTCCGCCGTGTAGGGCTGCGCTCACGTTGTCAGGAGTGGCAGCAAGTGCCTTTACGTCTGAGCCATCTCAGCAGCCCTAATCCTTCTGAACTACAGTTTACCCCCTCCCCCAGGCCACAGCCCTCCAGCGTGTGTGTGCGTGCGTGTGTGTGTGTGTGTGCGTGTGTGTGTGTGTGTGTGTGTGTGTGTGTGTGTGAGAGAGAGAGAGAGAGAGAGAGAGAGAGAGAGAGAGAGAGAGAGAGAGAGAGTGTGATTATGTGTATTTCTACTTGCATGTATGTCTGCTCCCTTGCATGTCTGGTGCCTACAGAGGTCAGAAGAAGCAGCTGGATCCCCTGGAACTGGAGTCACAGACAGTTCTGAGCTCCTGTGGGTGCTGGGACTTGAACCTGGGTCCTCTAGAAAAGCTGCCAGTGTTCATAACCACTAAGCCAGGCAGCTAGCCTTCCCCCATCTTTATACATAACTCCAGCCTGAGCTTCTGTCCTCTTTCTCTGCCATGTCCTCAGGTCTGCTCTCCCCACCTCCGAGCCTCAGTTTCCATCTTTGAAATAAGAATTGTCACCTTTTCTGTTGGGGTGCTGTGGTCTCTAAAGGAGACAGTGTCCCTTAGGTTATTGCCAGAGCCTGTGGACCTCCTGCTGCGCTGGAGGCCCAGGCTCTTGCTGGTGACCAGGACACCCCGGCACACTTTGTCAGACACTAGGTGGTGTGGCACTGTAAGACAATGTGTCCCCATGGAAACTAAGGCTCCGAGAGCAGCCAGGCCCTCCGGAGTCCCCTCCAGAGGACTGCCCCTGCCAGCGGGGCTCCTGTCTTAGCTGCCTGTCTTCAGGTCCTGGTAAAGATCCACAGAGTTGCAGGGAGCGCATTGTTATCTGTGGCCTTCTTTTCTTAGGCTGAGGTGTATTCAACACAGCCACAGAAACACATTTCCTTGTGGGGAGTGCGGGGGAATTCACATTCCACAGTGAGGAGAACAGACATGAGCTGGGCTTGGCTCAGAGACTTCAGAGCTGGAATGGCGGGCGGGGGTGGGGGTGGGGGGTAGGGGTGGGATGGGGGGGGGCGCGTGCCTCCTCTGCAGAGACTGCCGTCCATCACACTCACCATGCGCAGCCTCCTTCCTTGGCTTGCTCCCTAGCCCCTTGCCTCCCCTCTGGTCCATCACGCCTCCCATTTCCCTCTTCCCTTCAGCCCGGCCCCACCCTCTCCTTCCCTTTAGATCCACCCTCGCAGTGGCCTGAGGAGACTTCTGCCCAGGACTTTCGCCAGCTGCTGGAACTGAACCTACTGGGGACGTACACCTTGACCAAGGTGAGACAGGCACAGTCGGCCGCGGTTAGCGTGCGTCCTTCATCTTATCAGGAGTGCGTGGTTTTGTGCCCCTTCTCTTCCTGTCCAGGTCTAGAGCGGTGGTTCTCAACCTGTGGGTAGCAACCCCTTTGGGGGTCGGATGACCCTTTCACAGGGGCCGCCTGATATCATCACAAAACACAGATATCTACATTAAGATTCACAAGCTGGGTGTGGAGGCAGAGGCAGGCGGGTCTCTGAGTTTGAGGCCAGCCTGGGCTACAGAGCGAGTTCCAGGATAGGCTCCAAATCTACACAGAAACCCTGTCTCATGCCCCCCCCCAAAGAAAAAAAAACCCATAACAGTAGCAAAATTGCAGTTATGGAGTAGAAACAAAATAATTTCATGGTTGGGGTCACCACACCATGAGGAACTGTATTAAAGGGTTGCAGCATTAGGAAGTTTGAAAACCACTGCTCTAGAAGGATCTATGTAGGAAACTAATAGGCACAGATCTGCATCCACCTGCAGCTACAGCCTCCTTGGAATCTTCCAGAGCCTTCCAGGCCTGCTCTGACATGGCAAAAGATGCTGAGAACCCGGGAGGTGGGGCCGGGCTCAGATGGCAGAGAGTGTTTGCCCAGCAACCACGGAGCTCCAGCAGCTCCAGCGTGGTGGTGGAAACTATGATCTCAGCACCTAGGAGGTGGAGGCAGGAGGATCAGAAGTTCAAGGCCAGTCTTGGCTACACAGTGCGATTGTGTCCCAAAAAACAAACCAGGAAGGAAAGGGTGGGGAGCTGGTGGTGCTTCCATAGGGAAGGGCCTGTGAAGGGTCAGTAAGAATATTTGCTGGTGTTGATGGGTGGAGAGAGAGGCCTTAGGTGTAAAGGCCAAGCTGGCAAACCCACACTCAGGAGGCAGAGGCAGTCAGACCCCTGTGAGTTCGAGGCCAGTCTGGAACACATAGTGAGAGCCTGTCTCAAATAAACAACAAAAGGAGTGGGGCCATGGGAAGGGTTTTGCTCCCACAAATATTATTCTGGCCACACTTTCTGTCACAGTCCCATTTGGGAGGAGAGGAGGGGCCCCGGTTGTCAGGAGGGAGCCCGTTTACTCAGGATGGTCCCATTACAGAAGTGATATTGCAATATCAGCTACAGGATCGGAGGGCATGTGACAACCCAGAACAGTCACCAGGGTCCCCTCATCCCTAGGCAAGCTGACAGGGTCACTGTGTGAACTGTGTGGCTTTCTCAGGATGGAGCAGTCCAGACAGAGGCTCTCGGGTTGCAGTGTCCAGGCTGCGTCTGGGAGTGGTGTGGTGAGCCACAGACCCTTTTAGGTTCCTGCTCCAGGAGGCCCCGGGGTGCTGGTTTGTGCTCAGTCGTGTTTATTGGTAAGAGCCGGCTGTGCCTGGTCCGCTCCAGTGCCCGCGGCTCTGGAAGGAACAGCCTGAGCTTATCAAGGTCATACCGTGAATCAACACACCTGGGGAGGGGTGGCCCGAGAAGATGGTCGAGAACAGGACCCATCTCCTGAGGCTTCCCACACCACATTCTGACCACAGAGTTCTTTGTACAACCTGGACACACCACCTCCCTCCATGGGATAAAAGATTTTCTCCTAGTTGGGCCGAACAGGCAGAGTTCTGCACAGTGCTAGGTTTTCCTGGCTTGATGAGGGCTGGACATTGAACAGCAGATGAAAACTCAGAGAAGAGAGAGGACAGAGGGGAGAGAGAACTAGAAAAGACACACCAGTCCTTCCGAGAGGTGCTCTGGCATACCGTAGACACGCCATTGCTGTGCTCTGCCCAGAGACCCCCTGAGAACATGGGCCACAGTCTCAGTCCCATACCTAAGGGTGCTGCTCTCCAGGGACCAGGTGCAGATGGCTGATCTGTTTGTCTCCATAGCTTGCCCTCCCCCACCTGCGGAAATACAGAGGCAACATCATCAACATCTCCAGCCTGGTTGGGACCATCGGCCAGTCTCAGGCAGTTACCTACGTGGCCACCAAGGTAGGCCACCCCTCTTCCTCCCAGTGTTCTTTCCTGGCTCTTTGGGTCTCAGCTTTGAGCCTGTAACCTCTCTGGGTTTTTTCGTTTTTTTTTTTTTACTTCTTGTTTTAAAAGTGTGTGTGTGTGTGTGTGTGTGTGTGTGTGTGTGTGTGTGTGTGTGTGTTCAGAGAATAACTCGCAGAAATTAACTCTCTCTCCTACCACATGGATTGAAATCAGGAACTCAGGCCTAGCAACAAACGACCTTATCCTCTGAACCATCTCACCAGTTAATTTTATTTTATAATTTCTATAGTCTCATTATATAGTTCTGGTTGGCCTGGAACTCACTCTGTAGACCAGGCTAGCCTAAAACTCAGAGATCCTCCTGCCTCTGCGTCCTGAGCAATGTGATTAAAGGTGTGTGCCACCACACCTGACCTGATTTTTTTGTTTGTTTGGTTTTGTTTTTGTTTTTTGAGACAGGGTTTCTCTGCATAGCTTTGACGCCTTTCCTGGGACTCACAGGGATCCACCTGCCTCTGCCTCCCTTGTGCTGGGATTAAAGGCGTGCGCCACCACCGCCCGGCCTGTTTGTTTTTTTTTAAAGAATATTTTGGGGTGGACTAGACAGATAGCTCAGCAGTAAAGAGTGCTTGCTGCTCTTTAAGAGGACCAGAGTTTGGTTCCAAACACCCATACTGGAAGGCTCACAGCTGTAACTTCAGCCCCAAGCCTCTGGTGACCTCTTCTCGCCTCCAAGAGCACTTGGATATCCATGCCCTTGTACATATTTAAAAGATAATATTTGTACTTCTTGAACAATTTCATACATATGTACAATCTATCTTGATCATACTCACCTCCCTCAAACCACTGTGCCTCTAACTCGTCTCTCTCTCTCTCTCTCTCTCTGTCTCTCTGTCTCTGTCTGTCTCTGTCTCTGTCTCTCTCCTCTCTTGTTTTTTAAGTAGCCCACTGAGGGCATCTACTAGAGCGTGGGCAACCTACCAGTGACCACACCCCTTATCCCAGCAGCCATCAGTTGCAATATTCTTTGTTAAGGGGTGTGGCCTCATGAGCCCCTCCCTTCGTCCACCCTGGAATGATAACTGCTTCACCTTGTGCGAGTCTCCTGCGGGGAACCATAGCTGAAGTGAGTTCATGAAAGCAAGGGCCGTGTCATGACCAGAAGCCAGCATTTCACGGACTGCCCTCTGCCCCCCAGATCTTATTCGCTTTGCCTTCTCTTCCGTGTTGACCCCTGAGCCACAGCATGGGGTTGCTGTGTGGGTCTCTGTCATCTAGGGCTGAGCACTCAGCAGTAATTCTCTGCATGTGAGTCTTCACGTTAACTGTTGGAGCTTCTCACTGGGCGTGGCAGGGCTCACATTCAATCCCAGCACTCAGGAGGCAGAGGCAAGTCTTTCCCTGTCCCTCTAGCCAGCTCCCAAATAATGACGTGGACACTCCTTATTAGTCATGAAAGCTCGGCCTTAGCTTGGGCTTGTTTCTAACCAGCTCTTCCGACTTAAATGAACCCGTTTCTATTAACCTGTGTTCTGTGACCCATCCCGCTTCTCCCACGTCTCCTGGCATCTCTGCTGCTCCTAGATTCATCTCCTCCTTCCTCTCTCTGCCTGCAAGTCCCACCTATACCTCCTGCCTAGCCATTGGCCTTTCAGCTCTTTATTAAACCAATCACAGCAACATACCTTCACGCCCTATACAAATATCCCACCACAGAGGTAGGCAGATCTCTGTGAGTTCGAGGCCGGCCTGGTCTACAGAGGCTGTAGTGAGAACCCTGTTTCAAACATTAACAACAAAAGAGGAAGAAAGAGCATTTTGACTGAGGCTGAACTGTTGGTGGGTTTGCCCTTGGGGGCTGTGACCTCCTGAGCCATGGACTTTTGACCAGGTTTACAATATTAGGCATGAATTCTCTCTAGAACTGGCTTCATAGCCAAGCGGAAAGCAGTTACACACACACACACACACACACACACACACACACACACACACACACACATACACACACTGTACCATTAATGCTGCTACTGCACCAGGCATATCTTCTTGCTTGGCAGGTCAGTACTACAGCACACAAGGCCTGCGTCTAGGTAAATCTGGTGATGACACCCCCCCGCTCCCCGGTGACCTGCATCATGTTTTCTGGGATTTAGCAGCAAGGAGGAAGGTTTCAGGACAGTTCTAGCTTGATTTCTTGGTGTCCTGAGACCAAAGTGTGCTGTGTCTTCAGCAGTGAGGTCACTAACACGATACACTCTTGTGAGTGTTTTGTCTGCGTGTGCGTATTTGCACTGACCTTTCTGGTTCACGTGGAGTTCAGAAGAGGGAATCTGATCCCCTGGAGCTGGGCCGTCATGTGGGTGCTGGGAATGGGCCCTCGTTCCATGCAGAAACAGCCGGTCCTCTTAACTGCTGAGCCATCTCTCCAGCTGGGATTTTTTAAATTACATTTTTATTTCACACGTGTCTTTGTCTCTGCGTATCTCTGTGCATATGTGCATGTCACAGCACACACACGGAGGTCAGAGGACAACCTGGAGGAGTCAGCTCTCTCCTTCCACCATGTGGGTCCCAGGAATCAAACTCAGGTTGTCAGACTTGGCGGCCAGTGCCTTTAATACCGAGCCATGTTGCAAGGCCCTTCTTGGTTTTATTTGAACCAGTCTCTCCCTGCAGCCTGGGTTGGTACTAGAGATTCATGGCAATCCACCTGTCTCAGCCTCCCAAGTTCTGGGACCATAGGTGCCTAAGCCCAGAAATGTCCCACACTACCTCCCTCATTGAGTCCTGAGTTAGAGCAACCTGTAACAAATTGGCCTGCACAGAGCCCATGTGCAGGGAATGTCTGCAAGATGGCTGAGACTAATCTCACCGAGGCTGAAGTTTGCTGCCCCCCTGCCTGGAAGAAGAGGTTGGGAGGGCCTCCATCTTCAGAGACTCCACCCTCTCTGGTCTCTGCCTCTGCAGGGGGCAGTGACAGCCATGACCAAAGCTCTGGCCTTGGATGAGAGTCGACATGGGGTCCGTGTCAACTGGTAAGCTGACCAAAGCGGCCGAGGCCGGGGCAGCTGGGGATGTCAGGACAGAATTAGCATACCCTTCTCTCCTTCCTTCTCTCCCTTACCCAGCATCTCCCCAGGAAACATCTGGACTCCACTGTGGGAAGAGCTGGCAATGTCGACTCCAGACCCCAGTGCCACCATCCTAGAAGGGACCCTGGCCCAGGTAGGAGGGGCTGAGGGCTGGGAGGGATGGAGGTACCCGGGTGTGTGTGTGTGTGTGTGTGTGTGTGCAGATCAGGTCAGGTCTTTCTCCTCTTCTCTCTTCCTCCTTTGTCTGTCTGTCTGTCTCTCAGAGCTTCATATAATCCAGTCTAGCTGGGCACATCCTCGAACGTCTGACTTTCCTGCCTCTGTTTCCCGAGTGCTGGAGTTACAGACATGTACAGTTCCTCATGTTCACTCGCGCACTTGTGTGGCCTTCTCACTCTCTAGCCCAGGCTGGCCTTGAACTCGGGGCAAACCTGTCGAAGGGCTCTCCTGCTGAGATGACGGGCGTGACCAACATGCCCGGCGGGGCCTACCCTTAGTTCTCCTGCTGCCTTCTCTCTCTCCCCAGCCCCTGGGCCGCATGGGCCAGGCAGCCGAGGTGGGGGCTGCAGCCGTCTTCCTGGCCTCTGAAGCCACCTTCTGTACAGGACTCGAGCTTCTCGTGACAGGGGGTGCAGAACTGGGGTACGGATGCAAGTCCAGCAGGAGCAGCCTCGCGGAAGCCCCGGTCCTCCCGCCGTGATTTCCACCGTGTTATGTCCTCCCCATCCCTCTTTTCCTTCCTTTCTCTGTAGTGCTGGAGATTAAACCTGGGACCTCTTTTGTGCCAGGCTGGGCTCCACCACTGAGCCACACCCCAGCCCCTCACTGGGGGATTCTAGGCAGGGGCTCTATCACTGAGCCACACCCCAGCCCCTCACTGGGGGATTCTAGGCAGGGGCTCTACCACTGAGCCACACCCCAGCCCCTCACTGGGGGATTCTAGGCAGGGGCTCTACCACTGAGCCACACCCCAGCCCCTCACTGGGGGATTCTAGGCAGGGGCTCTACCACTGAGCCACACCCCAGCCCCTCACTGAGGGATTCTAGGCAGGGGCTCTACCACTGAGTCACACCCCAGCCCCTCACTGGGAGATTCTAGGCAGGGGCTCTACCACTGAGCCACACCCAGCCCCTCACTGGAGGATTCTAGCAGGGCTCTACCACTGAGCACACCCCAGCCCCTCACTGGGGGATTCTAGGCAGGGGCTCTACCACTGAGCCACACCCCAGCCCCTCACTGGGAGATTCTAGGCAGGGGCTCTACCACTGAGCCACACCCCAGCCCCTCACTGGAGGATTCTAGGCAGGGGCTCTACCACTGAGTCACACCCCAGCCCCTCACTGGGGGGTTCTAGGCAGGGCTTTACCAAGGAACTGTCCATTCCCAAAGACACTCAGAATGAATGGCTGGCTGTGGTGCCTGTTAGTATACCAAAGCACAGGCTGGCGGCCGGCTCCCTCAGTACTTCTCTCCGCTCTCCTCACACTTGTCTCCTAAGCCTCTCCAGCCCAGTACTTAGCTTCTGATTCCCATCCAAACCCGCCAGTTCGGACATGTGCACTCCTGGTCCCCTCATCCTCTCTCTCTCTCCCCCCACCCTCAGCCCCCCTAGCCCAGTTCAGTCTGGACTCTTCCAGATGTCTCTGGCTATATTCTCCTTCTAATATAAAATAAAACCTTCTCAACCATACCTTGCTGTGGTCACATCATCTTTTCATTCATGAACCACAAACCCAGCCCCTCACTGGGGATTCTAGGCAGGGGCTCTGCCACTGAGCCACACCCCAGCCCCTCACTGGGGGATTCTAGGCAGGGGCTCTGCCACTGAGCCACACCCCAGCCCCTCACTGGGGATTCTAGGCAGGGGCTCTGCCACTGAGCCACACCCCAGCCCCTCACTGGGGGATTCTAGGCAGGGGCTCTACCACTGAGCCACCCCCCGGCCCCTCACTAGGGAGTTTTAAGCAAGGGCTCTACTATTGACCTATAAGTTGCCCCTCCCTCATCTAGCATTCCCCACCCCAAATTCCAACCTGCATCACCTACCTCCCAGGGTCCGCCCCAACACCTTAGACTCTACCCACTTATCATCGGTCCTGCACTCTTGAAAACAACTTGTATCCAGAAAGGAACTATCATATTTATTTCCTGTTCTTTACACAAGTCTGTCCACACTAGCATTGTCTCCTTCCCAGCTACCTTAGGCCACGTGGGTATTCCTGACCCCTGAAGAACTCCAGGAGACCTTGCAGCAGGAGCGAGAGGTGCTACCTTCTGTCGCTAGGGAGCGCAGTTCTGCTTCACCTGGGCGCAAATTAAAAGGCCCGCTGGGGAGAATAAATTAAGTGGTAATTGGTGGCTAATGAAGGAGCCTGCCTTTATTCTTGGCCCTTAGGGGAGAGGAGTTTTGCGCTCTTTGCCAGTGCGATAGTGAGGAGGCTGGAGGAAGAATCTTGAGCGCTGAGGTGGTGTGGAGTTGAGACATGTGGGTCAGAGGGAGGAGGCTGGGGCTTGCATTGCTGGGTTCGGGACTGAAGGACACTGCGGGGGTGCGCTGGGGAAAGAACAGGCCCTGGACACTCCCCAGGTTGGGCACGGGCGCAGCAGCGTTCCCCGCACCCCAGGTAGGGGGTGGAACTGCGAGGCTGCTGTGGATTGGCCAAGGCCGGGGTGTGCGGCAGTCGCTGATTGGCTGCGGCGGGGGCGGTTGCTGCTGTAGGGTCCACCCTGCAGTTCCGAGGAGGTGGCAGGGAGGAGGGAGGGCTGAGCAGCGGAGAGCCTGAGATCCGGGGAGGGGTGGGGTGTGTGGGGGTGAGGCGGGAGATGGCAGAGGCAGCGTCTGCGGGGGAGGGTGTGTGGTTTGGTTGCTGTGGCCTGGGGCAGTGTGAAGAACAGTATCGAGTGTTGGGATTTGGGAGTAGTGGTGGTTGTCGAGTCTGAGAACGTGCTGTAGAATTACATAGACATGGGCTAACCTGTGTATAGTGTGTGTGTGTGTGTGTGTGTTGTGTGTGTGTGTGAGAGAGAGAGAGAGAGAGAGAGAGAGAGAGAGAGAGAGAGAGAGAGAGAGGAGGGGGGCTATCCTGTGTATAGTGTGCGTGTGCGACTTCTGATTGGGAAGAACCTGTGGCAGTGACCAGGAAGCACAATACGGAATAACGCTGCCACAGTTTTAAATTGCAGGGTACAGCTGGGCTAGACAACTGTAACCCCTATGCTTGTGAAGTTGAGGCAGGAGGATGGCAAGCTTGGAGCCTGCCTGGATTACAGAGTGAGGCCCTGTCTAGATGTATTATGTGTGTATTAAGTAGGTTTTTAAATGATGCTGGCAGCAGAGAGCTCCTGATACACTAACTGCCCCTGAAACCCTAAAGTTGGGGAGCTGTGGATGGCGGGTGTGGCTCGGGCACCCAAGCCTACCAAGCTGTAGGGTGATGTGAGGGTCTGCAGTGAGCTGCTGAGAGACTCCAGCTTTCTTCTCTGAGGAGACTGAAGGAGGGCACAGTGACCTGTCATTATAGAGAACACGTTGTCTCCTCGTGCAGAGTGAGGAGTATTCTGTCCCCGTCCACCATCCTCTCCCAAAGTCCTGTTCTTTTTGTTTCATTTGTCTGAGACAGGAGACTAGCTCTCTCACCTAGGACGCTCTTACGTTTGCAGCAAATCTCCTGCCTCAGCTTTCAGAGGGTTGGTGCTACCAGGCCCAGCTTCCGAGGGCTTTTCTTTCTCTGCACCCGCTGACATTGACAGCGGGCTTGTCCTCTATCAGAGAACCGTGACCAAAAGACCGGTGACATCTGACCCTGCTCTGGTGACTTTGCCCTGACAAAGTTCCTCTGAAGATGCCTTTTTTGTTGTTTTATTTATTTTTAGATTTTTTTTTCATTTTCCCAGACAAGGTTTCTCATAGAGACTGTTATATAAATAATCCTGGCTGTCCTGGATCTCGCTCTGTAGACCAGGCTGGCCTCGAACCTCACAGAGATCCGCCTGCCTCTGCCTCCTGAGTGCTGGGATTAAAGGTGTTCACTACCACCCCCTGGCTAGAAAATATTACATTTTTATTTTTACGTGTATGAGTGTACTGCCTGCACATATGTAAGTGTGCCGTGTGCATGCCTGGTGCCTGCGGAGCTCAGAAGAGGTCGATGGATCCCTTGGAACTGGAGTTACAGACCGTTGGGAGCCACTGTGTGTCTACCAGGAACCAAACCCAGTCCTCTAGAAGAGCAGTCAGGGTTCTTAACTGTTGATCCCTCTTTCCAAGCCCTGTCTGTTTTGAGGGAGGGTCTCACTATATAGCCCTGGCTGGCCTGGAACTTATTAGGTGGACCAGGATGGCCTTGAACTCACAGAAACCCTCCTGCCTCTGCCTCTGAAGTGCTGGGATTAAAGACATGCTCCACTACACTCAGCAATCTAAATTTTTTAAAAGGTCTGGAGATGTAATTCCAGTGGTTAGAGAGCTTCTCCAACATACGTGAGGCCATGACTGGTTTAGTCTCCAAGTCCTGGAAAACAAAAGCCAAGGCAAATGCCTGGCTGGGCATGAGTGTGGCTGGGGCGGAGCAGGACAGGGTGGAGGGGCAAGATGGAGCGAGTGTATGACAAGGACTGTTCCAGGATTATGTTCTTTGCAGCAGAGCCTGGGTCCCTGGGGTCCTATAACTCAGGAAGGCCTGGCAGAAGTGAGGCCCGCAGAGAGCGGCCATCTGCGGGAGGGGGCGTGGCAGGGCGGGGCCGGAATGTCTTTCACCAGGCCGCGCCCCAGGCGCGCAGTTACCGGCCCAAGCACGGATCATGGCTGCAGCAGTACTACGGCAGGTGGGTGCGCGGCGGACCGGCGCTCCAGCCTCTGGGGAACCCGATGGGGGCACACTTCCGGATGGACCACTGGCGTGCAGCCTTTCCGGCTTGGCCTCGTTCCTCTGTGCCTCGGGTTCCGCTGCGGGACGCAGAGGCGGACGGGGCCCCGTGGAAAGGAGTGCCGGTCTTTTTAACGGGCGGCAGAGTGGGGAGACACGGCTAGGGTGCAGGGGGTACCTGATGCGAGGATCCTTGGACCGGGAGGTCGGAAGTGGGGAGCACGGAGGAGTGCTGTAGAGGGAGAAGCACGGGGTGGAGGGGATGTGAGGAAGTTTGGGCTGGGGCATGCAGCCCGCGGGTTTTTAGGGCCAGTCGCTCTTGTTCCTTTAGACAAGGGTCCCAGAGCTTCTGGGGCTTGGTGTATGACTAGGCACGGAGTCTTGGCTGGGAATTGGAACCAAGATCTTATTTCTTGGAACAAAAGACACATAAAGACGTGTGTAGTGTCTGCTTGAGGCTCCGTACCTGGTTTTGTAATCCGAAGCAAGCGTCTGTATGTCAGAGCGACACAGATCCTCCAGGCAAGAGTGTTTTGGTGCTTACCGATGGTGGCAAGCAGCAGAGTTTGGGAGATTCCATGATCTTAAGAGAACATGATTTACAAGTGAGGGCGCAAACAGCTGGGCCATTGGGAAAACGTTTGTTGTTAGCTCATTCCTGACGATCTGACACTCTTAGTCCGGGCTTGTGAATTCCTGAACAGACCTTTACATTTCCCAGTTCTTAACGATGAACAGAAATGTTCTAGACAGACACTGTCTTGGGACATGATAGGGACAACAATCTAGGCTCTGATGGTGTGGTGTTTTTGGATGGGTACGACTTTGCCATGCTGGGCCAGTCTCCAATTCTAATGGGACAGATCTGGGCTCTGAGGAAGATAGTTTTATCCTGTAATGTAGACGCTCCAAAACGAGCCTGCTCAGAGCTATGAGTGCCTGGAGGTAAGTGCCCACATGGGGAAATCCTGGATTATAAGGGAGACATTGCTGGCTGGGGATTGGCCAGGACTATCTTGTAGGGACTAGTCTAGATTGACATTGGAATAGTTCTTGGGTCTGAAAGAGACATCCCTCAGACTTGCCAAGGGAGAACATGTGTTTGGAATGGGGAGGAAACAGCCCTGTGTTAGGACAGCACATGGCTCTGCAGGGAACGGTCCTGAGGTGACAGGTTGTAATACAGAGAGCACTGGACTTTCTGCAAGTCTGATGGACGTATCACCTACCATCAGGACGGCCTGGGCTATGGAAGAGCAGTTCTGGAATCTGATGAGAGCATGGTGTAGGACAGTTACCTGGGACAGGGCAGCACTGTACAGTGGTCTTCGTACTTTGCTGACCTGTGGTGGAGGATGGAGCTTTGACAAGACCACCCCTGACCTTTGATGGACATCTGGGCTGTGTTGAGGTTCAGCGTTCGGGGCTGCCTGGGACATGAAGAGAACACCACCATGTCAAACAGAACCCTGCCCTGCACACTCGCCTTTAACTTTTAACTCCGCTTCTCTCCCGATTACACTTCATTCCTGCAGCCCACCTGCCACTTGGGTCCCTCCTTTGGACTTAATTCCCAAAGTGTAGTGTGTGTGGGGGGGTGTTCTTTGAACCCAGAGCAAACTGCGGCCTTAGAATTGCTCCAAGGAGAAGCGAAGAGCACATCACTGTCACCAAGGCTCTGTGGCCAGTTCAGACTGATCTCTGGGCCTTGGCATAGTGCCTTCTCTGTGCCGCGAGGCCTCTAGAACGTGTGCTCTTCCTGCCTCAGCCTCCAAAGCTCTGTGACTGAGGTGTGTGCCGTCAAACCCAGTTTAGAATTTCTCTGCTTCTCCCTCCTCCTGGTGTTACTCACCTGCCCCGTTCCCTGCTACATTTTTATTTATTCCGTATGTGCACGTGTGTGGACCCACGTGTGTCATGGTGCCTGTGTGGAGGTCAGAGGATAATGAGTCAGTTCTGTCCTTCCATTGGCTAGGAGTGGGTTCCAGGTACTAAGCTCAGGTCCTCAGGCTTGTGGACAGGTGTCCTTACCCAGTAAGTCACCTCAATAGCCCTCTCTTTGTAATCCTATCTATTTTGACATCTCTTGGCCTCCATTTCTTTCTTTCTTTTTGTGCCTGTCCTGGATCTCACTCTGTAGACCAGGCTTGCCTCAAACTCACAGAGATCCGCCTGCCTCTGCCTCCCGAGTGCTGGGATTAAAGGTGTGCGCCACCACCACCTGGCTCTTTTCTTTTTGAGACAGGTTCTCAAAATGTAGACCATGCTGGCTTTGACTCAGAGATCTGCCTGTCCCTGTCTCCTCAGTAATGAGATAAAAGGGGTGTACCCCAGCACCCTGCTCCTTCATTTCATTATTATTGAGACAGCATCTTATCTAAGCTAGGCTGGCCTCAAACTTGCTACATAGTCAAGGATGGCCTTGGATTCCTGATCCTCCTTTTTCTACTTCCCAAGTGCTGGGACTGCAAAGCTTATGTGCTGCCAGGAAGAAATGAACCCAGGGACTCCTGCATCCTAGGCAAGCATTCTACCAACTAAATAAACCCCCAGCTCCATTTTTTTTTTCATTTCTTCATCTCAATATCTCTTTTCTGCATTGTTCAGCTTTTCTGGCTCACTCTATTAAACCATTTTTTTTTTTTGTTCCCTCTGCTCCTGCCTCCACACAGGCTGCCCTACCCAGTGTACGGTCTTCCCCGTCCTGTGAGTGTCTGATGCGGGTGGTAGTGTCGGGCAAGCTTCATGTCACCATCCAGAGACATAGGGGAGGTTGTCAACCTCACATCACCCCAGAAGCCCTCGGTCACCACACCATTAAGACCATATCTGAGGGCTGGGAGACATGGGCACAGTTGTGAAAGTACTTGCCACATGAGCATGGAAACCTGAGTTTGTCCCTGGAACCCAAGTGAAAAAAAAAAAAAAATAGGTGCGGTGACTCACTGTTAAAATATCGTCATTGGCTGGGCAGTGGTGACACACACCTTTAGTCCCAGCACTCGGGAGGTACAGGCAGGCGATCTCTGTGAGTTCGAGACCAGCCTGGTTTAGAGAGGGAGATCTAGGACAGGCACCAAAACTACAAAGAGAAACCCTGTCTCGAAAAACCAAAAAAAAAAAGCATATATATGTCATCATCATTGGTGAGATAGAGACAGGAGGTTCCTGAACCAAGTTGGTAAGCTCCAGAACCCAATCATAGTGCCTGTCTCAAAAAGCAGGATGGGCTCTGGAGTGAGGGTAGCACACACCTTTAATCCCAGCACTCGGGAGGCAGAGACTGGTGGATCTCTGAGTTCAAGGCCAGCCTGGTCTACAGAGTGAGATCCAGGACTGCCAGGACAATGCAGTAAGACCCTGTCTCAAAACAAAAACCAGGAGGGAGGGGGGCTGGAAATGTGTCTCAGTGGTTAAGGGCATTGGCTGCTCTTCCAGAGAACAATTTCTAGCACCCACAAGGCAGCTCACAAGTGTCTGCAACTTAAGTTCTATTGGATGGTGACTCCCTTACACAGACATCTGCAGACCAGACACCAGTGCACATAAAACAAAACAAAAACCAGGATGGATATCACCTGAGCAATGACGTCTGAATGTGCGCGAGACACACACACACACACACACACACACACACATGGAATTTATCTGAGCCAGGTGTGGCTCACATTCCTATCATCCCAGCTAGTGCAGAGTCTGAGGAAAGAAAATCATGACTTCAAGCCCTGGGCTACAGAGTGAGTTTGAGGGTGGTGGGCAATTTAGTGAGACTCTGTCCCAGCCTCCCTCCCCTCAAAAGAAAGAAAGGAAGGAAGAAAGAGAAAGAAAGAAAGTCTGCTTCTGGCCCAGACTCATCCACATGGCATCCAGGACTCACCTACTGACCTGTGACCTCTGCTGGACCCCCTCATCTCATTGGCCATCATCAGCTCTCCCAGCAGGAGCAGGCTATTTTCCTGTCTTCCTCAAACTCAGGACCCGATGCTTCTCCATGGTCTGCAGAGAAAAGCATGAAGTCAGAGGTCAACAGGAAGGGGCCTCCTGTGCATAACTAGTTCTGCATTCCATGTAACCTCGGGGAGGATCAGCAGAGATCTGTGCATTGAGTCTGGCCAAGGGCAAGCACAAGGTGCTCTTCAGCCGTTGACCGTGAAGAGCACAGCACTGGCTGCCCCCGGTGAGGGTGTTCCAGCTGGGTGCCCGGGGTTGTAGCAACTCTTTAGATATTCCCAAAGAGTAAGCATTAGGACCCTATGTCTGAGGGAGGAGGGCTGGAATCTAGCACTTGTGGGTCTGAGGGAGGAAGATTAAGGAGGACCACTGGGTCTGAAGGAGGAGGGCTGGAGTCTGAAGCTCTGGGTTTGATGGAGAAGCACATGGCCTTTAGGCCTGGCTCTGAGGGAGGAGGTCCGGGGTCTGGGCTGCTCACTTCAGGGATAAACAGGACCTATTCTTTTCTAACTCTCCTCAGGTTTTGGGCCCCCAGACCAGGAGTATCCCCTTACCTGCTCACTGTCCCTGGTCGTTGTCTAAGCTGGTAACAAGCTGCGGCCAAAGTTCTCTAGTAGGAGGCACGCCTCTCTCGACTTTGCCCTGCATGGTGGAGGGGCAGGAGCTGACTTTGGTCTTTCTAGGGATAGTCATCCTGATAGGGACTTGGGCAGAGCACAGGGTCTGTCTGTCTAGAATGTGCTGGAACTGTGACAGAGCCAGCCTCTTGGGTCTCCCAAACAAGAGGGGGCAGGTGGGTGCCAGGGCCCCTGCTCTTCCTGCCTCTTGCCTTGGTCATATTTATTTCTCTCCCCACCCCAGGTCTGGGCTCAAAAACTTCTCCCTGTCCCCTGGCTTCTATGTGGGCCCAGAAGATGTGTGTCCTCCAACTTCAAGGTAAGAGGGGTCCAGGGGAGGAAGCCTGGGGTCTGTCCGCTGTGTCAGAGGGAGGCAGGGTCTCATCTCTCTCTCTCTGGGGTCGACTAGGCTTCTGCTCTCAGGTGGTGTAAAGAGGATAGCGCTGCGTTTCTCAGAAGCCTCATGGCTCCTGGTCCCCGGTGGGCCTGAGGCGGGGCCATGGGAGCTCTAGTCTCTCGGGTTGGGGACTGCCGTCCCCTCTGTTGATGTTGTTTGTTGTTGTTTTGTTTTGTTTCCTTTCAGGCTGCAGACCTCCAGGTTCAGGTGACCAGAGAGCCGCAGAAGAAGCCGAACCCTAGCCAGCCACTGCTATTTGGAAAGACATTCACAGACCACATGCTGATGGTGGAGTGGAGCAGGGGGACGGGCTGGGGCCCTCCCAGGATCCAGCCCTTCCAGAACCTCACGCTGCACCCAGCCTGCTCCGCCCTGCACTACTCTCTGCAGGTGGGCCAGCTGCCCCTGCTGCCCACCCTCCTGCGCCATCTTCTCTCTGCTTGGCACCTGACTGAGTTGCACGTGTCTTCCTCTGTGGATCTGTCTTCTTTTCCTGAGGTCACCTGGGTTCTGGGGCCTCAGTTCCTAAGATGAACAGATCTTGGCTTTGTTGGAACTCTGTGCTCTGAAAGAAAGTGGGGTTCAGGTAAAGATAAAAACAGGACAGGGCGGCTTATGCAGTCAGAAGAGCTGGGTTGGCAGACACCGTGGGGTCTCAGAGTGGCAGAGGAGGCCTAGGATGTCATGAGAGCCACAGAGAGGAGGGGCTTTGGAGGAGCCTGGCTGTAGTAAGGCCTCTGCAGGCCCTGTGGGAAGTAGTATAGTTCCAGCATTCAGGAGGTCGAGGCAGGAGGACTACTGTGATTTGGAGGCTAGCCAGGGCTATAGCTGGAATTGAACATTTCCTGTGACATTCCTTAAGGAGTCTGCCCGTCTTTGTTGCCGAAGTTTATTCCATCCGACAGTAGGTCTCATTAGACAGTGCCTACTGTGGGACACTTGGGTTCTTCTCAGCCCCGAGGTGTTCTAAGGAATGTTGCAATAACAACCAGGTGCCCATATTGCTTCCTCTAAATGCAAGTGTATCTCTGCCCAGTGCCTAGAGCTAGTGAGGCAAAGGGCACCTGTGCCTTGAACAGTGTTACTGCATTCTTCTCTGTAGAACTTGTACCAGATTCCACACTCACTGCCCAAGCCTGTTTCCCAGAAAGAAGCCTCGCCAAACTTGTAAAATTCTTCCAATCGCCAAAGAGCTTTTAAAAGTTCTCAAAGTGACCGGGCAGTAGTGGCACATGCCTTTAATCCCAGCACTCGGGAGGCAGAGACAGGCAGATCTCGTGAGTTCGAGGCCAGCCTAGTCTACAGAGTGAGATCCAGGACAGCCAGAGCTACACAGAGAAACTCTGTCTCGAAAAAAAAAGACAACAACAACAAAATTTCTCAAAGTGATTTTTTTTTTTCCCTGTATGAGTGTGGAGGCAGAGATTGACAGCAAGTGTCTTTCTCAAATGCTCTGCAGCCTGTTTGAGGCAAGGTCTTTCCCTTCCTTTCCTCCCTCCCTCCCTCCTTCCTCTCTCTTTCTTCCTTTCTTTCTTCATTCCTTCGTTCCTTCCTTCCTTCCTTCCTTTCTTTCTTTCTAGACAGGATTTCTCTGTGTAGCTTTGGAGCCTGTCCTAGAACTCACTCTGTAGCCCAGGCTGGCCTCGAACTCACAGAGATCTGCCTGGCTCTGCCTCCCAGAGTGCTGGGATTAAAGGCGTGGGCCACCACTGCCGGGTTTAGGAAACTTTGTGCCCGGCTTAGGAAAACTTTGTATATTGTGAGCTTTTTTTTTTTCTTGTGTGGGGTGATTTTGAGACAGGATCTCACCCTGTGGGTCAGGCTTCTCTCAAGCTGGCCTTAACTGGGCATGCTCCTGCCTCTGCCCCCTGTGTAGTTGAGGTAACAGGCTTGAACTCCATGGCTGCCTGGCCCTGTGCTTTCTGAAGTCTCCGAGTCTTGGTCTCCATCACTCTGCCCTTCTGTCTCCGTTTGTATCTATGTGTCTCGCGCTATCTTGATGCTGGGACGTGGCCCTGAGCACACCTCCTCCTCCCCCTGTCTGTCCTGCAGCTCTTCGAGGGCTTGAAAGCATACAAAGGCAGGGACCGGCAGGTACGCCTCTTCCGGCCATGGCTCAACATGGACAGGATGCTACGTTCTGCAAGGCGCCTCTGTTTGCCAGTGAGTGGCCAGGCTGCCCTAGAAGGAGAGAGGGCAGGGGTGGTTGGGGAAATCTGGACCCCTGACTCCTATGGGATCCACGCAGGACTTTGACAAGCAGGAGTTGCTGGAGTGCATCCGACGGCTCATTGAGGTGGACAAGGACTGGGTTCCTGATGGCAACGGAACCAGCCTCTATGTGCGGCCTGTGCTGATTGGGAATGAGGTGGGCATTGCTTCGGGAGCTGCTAGCGTGGGGCCATGCACATCCACATCTGTGTCAGAGGGACAGAAAGGCTGAGCCTGGACCCCGGGTTCTGAGGGAGGAGGTTGGGCCTAGAGCTCCGAGTCTAAGGGAGGAGGAGGCTGGAGTGTGGACCCCCTGGTCTGATGCTGCCCTGTGCACACCGTAGCCCTCGCTGGGTGTTGGCCTGGTCACACAAGCCCTCCTGTTCGTCATTCTTTGTCCTGTGGGATCCTATTTCCCTGGAGACTCCATGACCCCTGTCTCTCTCCTGGCTGACCCCACATTCATCAGAGCCTGGATGGGTGGGGTCGGCGACTACAAGCTGGGGGGGTAAGTAGCTCCCCACATCCGTAAGTAGTTGTGTTCTGTGGGGGGGGTGCTATAAAAAGGTGAGCCATAGTGCTCCCACACTGCTTGGTCGGTCTGTGCCTGGGTTCTGGGTGGGAAGCTGTTGTCACTGACTCTGTAGTTGGGCTCTGGGCTTTCTTTGTGTCCTTTGTGATCCTTGGTGTCTGCAACTAAAAACAGAGGAGGATGGGGTGCCTTCCTTTGGACAAATGAGCTCAGAGATGGAAGCAGGAAAGCCGAGCCCGAGCCCATGGAAGCCTCTAGAAAGCAGGATTGCCCCAGCCCTTTTTTCCCTGCCTTGATACCTGTGTGGAGCGGTCCCCATGCTTAGCTCCCTGTCACTTGGCCCTCAGTCCCCATTCTCACCTCTGGGCTTCCCACCGGTCAGTGTTGCCCAAGGCCTTGGCACAGGGTATTGTGAGGTGGCTGAGCCTCCCGGGGTCAGGTGAGGTGCAGGCGACTGACTGGCAATGCTGGAACAAGGAGGTGTGGCCACGCAGGGGGGCTCCTCGGGTCCTCTCAGAACAGCACGAGGTCTTCCTGGTATCAGCCCTGAGCTGGCTGCAGCTGGGCTGCTGGGAACGCTAGCGTCCAGGTCTACAGGAGCTCTAAGGCAGGGTTCACAGAGCCGTGTGAAGCTCTGCGTAAGAGGTGGCTTCATTTGTGGTTTCTTGGCTACAGAGGTAGTGGGAGAAGCCAGGCATGGTGGCAGACAGCCATGTGTGCCATGTAGGCACCATCCTCAACCAGCCGAGGCGGGGAGACTCTAAAAGGAAGCTGGGGGACAAGGACCAGCAGTAGAGCCCCTGCCTGGGATCCCCAGAGAGGGGTTGGGGATGGAGTTCAGTGATAGAGTGTTTATCTAGCATGTGAACGGTCCTGAGTTCAAACCCTACCACCCAAAGAAAGAAAGAGGGGGCACTGGTTCTCTCACTCTGGGCCCTGGTAAATGGGTTGGTGGGATAGGATCACAGTTGGCACAAGGGAGGCAAAGAAGACCAGTGTTCGCACAAGGCTCAGAACGTGGCTTGGGATCCTGTCCTGAGACAGTGGGAGCCTGGGGCGACGTAGGAGTGAGTAAGAGGTGAAGTCTGGTACCGGTAACACCCTGAGGTTAAAACAGGATGAAAGCCAGTGTGGGCTGCGTAGCTGGGATCCCACTTGGGAGGTGGGGACAGGCTTCAGCTACATGGTGCTTTTGAAGCCACTTCTGCTCAAAGAGACCAGCTGGGTGTGGTGACACATGTCGTCTTTAATCCCAGCAATACAGATGCACAGGCAGCCTGGTCTACAGAGTGAGTTCCAGGACAGCCGGGGCTACACAGAGAAACCCTGTCTCAAAAACCAAGAAAAAAAAAAGAAAAGTGGAGTAAAATAAGCCAAACCACCGGCATCACTATGGCCTAATCTAAATACTCTGGGGTAGAGAGAGGAGGTGCTGGAGGGGCAGGAAAGGGGGCCCACTGCCCACACAGGGCCCCAACCTTGACCCCAACTGTGAGGTTAAGAATTCTGTCTTGCAGGTTTGGGGAGCCCTCGCAGGAGTGCTGTAAGTCGGGGAAGGAGACTCCTTCCTTGGCTGTGTTGTGGGGAGTGTGGGGGATTCTCTGCCCAGTCTGACCAGGCTGCCCTCTAGGAATTATGGGCCCACTGTGGCTGTGCAGCAAGAAGCCCAGAAGAAGGGCTGCGAGCAAGTCCTCTGGCTGTACGGGCCGGACCACCAGCTCACCGAGGTGGGCACCATGAACATCTTCGTCTACTGGACTCACGAGGACGGGGGTGAGCTGCTTGTGAGGCAACCCACACCCTGCATGATGGCCTGCCTGACTCCTACCGGTTGCAAGGTCTACGGGTCCTGGGCAGGTTGCTTCTGAAAGAAAGGGGGGATCACTTCGGGTGGGAGGCGATGACACCCATCTTCATCCCTGATTTAGTACTGGAGCTGGTGACTCCGCCACTGGACGGCATCATCCTGCCTGGAGTGGTTCGACAAAGCCTGCTGGACCTGGCTAGGACTTGGGTAGGACCTGCATCTTGGGACCATAGCATCTGAGCCTTGTCGCTGTGGGGGGGGGGGCAGCTGGGCCAAGGCCATGCCCTCTCTTCTCTGGGTCTGGCTCCCACGCTTGGGCCTCTGTCTTTCCCCGCAGCCTTAGGAGGGAGTGACGGTGGTCCGCCACGGGGCAGGAGTATGGGGACTGGAGTGTTTCTGGCCCCTTGTTTGCAGGGTGAGTTCCGGGTGGCAGAGCGCAAGGTCACCATGAAGGAACTGCAGCGGGCGCTGGAGGAGGGCCGGGTGCGGGAAGTCTTCGGCTCAGGCACGGCTTGTCAGGTCTGCCCCGTGCATCAAATCCTCTACGAAGGGAAGGTGAGGCGGAGATGCCGGGGGAGGTGGGAGGGAAAGGGGGGCGCCCCATCCTCATGGCTCCTTTTCCGCAGCAACTCCACATTCCCACCATGGAGAACGGGCCGGAGCTCATCCTGCGCTTCCAGAAGGAGCTGAAGGCTATTCAGGTGAGCTCATGAGCCCGGGAGCAACAGCTCTCATAATGGGTCCTGCCCCCTGAATACCTGTGGCCAGAAGCAGAGGCATTTTCTGTGCTCCAGGCAGACCCCTTTCTATGAGTCTCTGCGGCTCTGGGTCCTGAAGAGATAACCCTTTTTTCATGAGCCTCCCACGAGTCCCTGGGGCCCTGGGCTGTCCCTATGGCATGATGAGCCGTCCTCCCTTCCCCTCCATGGCCTGGAGTATTCCCATTCTTGTGAGCGAGAGCTTCCAGAGGACCTCTGGGCTCACTTCCTGGTGAGCTAGACCTGAGGTGACTGGGTATCCTGGCCCCCGAGCTGGCGCCTAGCACTATACATTTGAGCTGAAAATGCCTTTTCCCAAGAGCCTTCAAGGCTTTGCAACTCCCTGCCTTGATGTCCCTCTGGAGTTGTTGGCGGGCCTCTGAGTCTAGGACTACACTTCCCATGAGGCACTGAGGCGCAGCTCTGTGAGCTGTCAGTTGCGACGTTGCGGAGCCTGCTGGGAGTTGTAGTGCAGCTGCCTCACTGCAGCAACTCCGTTGTCCGGCAGTACGGAGCCAGTGCCCACGATTGGATGTTTCCGGTGTGACGCTGCCAGCTGTGCCCTCACGGATTGGATCCGCGGACCTATAGCATCCAGTCCAGAGTCCGCGCCTCTCAGAGACTCACGAGAAGTGCAATAGAAAAAGGTCTGGCCAGACACCTGGGTCTCTGGCGCCCTCGCGTGGTCACTACACTCCAAAGCCTTAAGGGCGGGACCCAGACAATTTGAACCCCGCCTCAAGGGTTGGGTCTCAGGGCTCAGATGCCTCAGCTGCTTTGAAGGGGGAACCTTGGCATATCATTATCAAGCTGGATCCCCGGTGCTCTCCATGATTCATTTTTTCCTCCTCTCTGCCCTTGCTGCAATTTTGAAATAAAATGCCAAAGAACAAGATATTGTCATGTTCAAAGCGCCGCTCTGGGACCCTAGGGGCTCAGCACATTTTATTATCAGGGATTCAGCAAGGAGACGTCTCTGACCTGAGGGTTCCTTCTGTACTCTAGTACTGAACCCCACTTACTGGATTCTTCCTGCTACACCAGATCTCTCAAGGGTCTTTTCTCTTCTTACAGGGCATTGGTGCCCAAGCCCTGTTCCTGGAGCCCTTGATGGCTCTGTCCTTTCTTGGTCCTCCTTGGCCTGACCTCCCAGCCTGGTCTTCTGCCTGTCTCTATGTCCCAGCTTGCTCTTTGTCTTCCTGGACTTCATATGCTCCCATCAGACACCAAAGGCTGTTTGTATAATTGTGCCTATCTTGGGGTTTCTAACAACTCTTATAAAGTAAAACATTTCATTGGGTGGCTCCCTTGCTGTTCAGAGGTTTAGTCCATTATCATCATGCCATGAAGCATGTCGGCATGTAGGCAGACATGGTGCTGGAGTAGTAGCTGAGAATTCTATATCTTGCAGGCAACAGGAAGTCAACTGAGACACTGGGCAGTATCCTGAGCATAGGAAACCTCAAAGCCCACCCCCACAATGCACACTTCCTCTTTTTTATTTTTATTTTATTTGCATTGGTGTTTTCCCTGCATGTATGTCTGTGTACGGGTGTCATATCTTGGAGTTACAGACAGTTGTTAGCTGCCATGTGGGTGCTGGGAATTGAACCTGGGTCCCCTGGAAGAGCAGTCAGTGCTCTTAACCACTGAGCCATCTCTCTAGTCCAAAGCCACACCTCTTAGTAGTGCCACTCCCTATGAGGTTATGGGGGCCAATCCAAACTACCACATTCTGCCTCCTGGCCCCTCCCCCCGTAAGCTTCTAACAATATCATAATGCCAAATGCATTTAGTTCGACTTTAGAAGTCCCCATAGTCTATCACAGTCTCAACAATGTTTCAAGTTCAAATCTCTTCTGAGATTTATTCAATCTCTTAACTGTGATCACCTGTAAAGATCAAAATAAAGAAGCAGATCACATACTTGGCACAGGATATACAATACTGTTCCAACCGTATGGAAAGAAGCACGGTGAGGAAATTCTGGACCAAAGCAAGACTGCAAACTGGTTGGGCAAACTCCAAACTTCCTCACTGTGTCTGATGCCAAAATTCTCTTTAGATCTCCAACTCTGTTCAGTTTCGTTGACTGCAACACACTTCTCTCTCTTGGGCTGGTTCCAATCTCTGTTAACAGCTTTCCTCAGCAGGTATTCCACAGCTCTGGCATCTCTAACCTCTTGGGGTCCCCAAGGCAATCCAGGCTTCACCTTCACAGTTTCACAAAATGGCCTGTCTGGGCCTCCATTCAGGGACACCCCTGACACATGCCTGGCCTCAGTGGCTTTGTTCCATAACTCCTTTCTTCTATCCTTAACTCTAAACCCAGAACCACGTGGCCGAAGATGCCAAGGTCTGCTGCTTGCTGAGGCTGGAAGATGGCTGCTTCATCCATTTACATTTTCACCAGCTTTCTGTCTTTCACTGCCTAAGCTTGGCTGTCCTGAAACTTGCTCCGTAGACCAGGCTAGCCTCAAAAATCAGAGATCTGCCAGCTTCCACCAGTGCTGGGATTAAAGGTGTGCATCACCACACCCGCTCTAAGCTTTTCTTTAGTTCCTTTTCACTAGTTGGAAATTTACCTGGGTGGCTTCTTGCCCTGAGGTCACCACTCCCTTTATTCCATGTCTTAATCTGTTTATCTCCTTGAACACAGGATTTAGCTTCTTTGCACTTCCTGGTGCCCTTTTCAATTGTACATTTTGTAATTTTCCCTGCTCAGCTTGCTCAAGTTTTTATTATAAATCTTCCTTAGAGTTGCCACTAATAACCACACAACAGAGTCCATACTTGGCTGTTTTGAGATTTCCTCTGCCAAGGAAATTAATCCCAAACTCTTCACTTTAGCCTCAAGCAGATTCTTCAACAAGGACAAAAGGCAGCCACATTCTTCACCAAAATATCACTAGAATGATCTCTAGGCCACATGTTAATATTCTCCTCTGAAACCTGAGCAAGCACCCCCCTACACAATTCATCAAATCACTGTCAGCAGTGTTCCCTGCTTCCACTAGCATGCCCCATTAAGCAAGCTTACAGTATTCCACTGCTTTCCTAACCCAAACTCCCAAAGTTCATATTACTCCAAACAAAAGCATGGTCAGGCCTGTCACAGTAATACCCCAGGTCCTGGTACCAACTCCTGTCTTAGTTAGGGTTTCTATTTCTGTGAAGAGACACCATGACCATAGCAACTCTCATAAAGTAAAATATTTCATTGGTGAGGCTCACTTACAGTTCATTCATTATCATCATGGTGGGACATGGCAGGCATGCAGGCAGACATGCTGGAGAAGTAGCTAAGAGTCCTACATCTTGCTGGTAACAGGAAGCTGACTGAGACACTGAACCCAGGGAAACTTAAAGTCTGCCCCCACAGTGACACACTTCCTCTAGCAATGCCACACCCACTCCAACAAAGCCACACCTCCTAATAGTGCCACTCCCTGTGAGATTAAGGGGTCTAACTACATTCATACTACCACAGTGCCTCTCAGGGATGTCGGCTCCTCTGACAGTGGGCAGCAAACCTCCGGGAAGGTGTAAAGCGAGGCCCTAATTCTCTGACTGCTGCAGGAGTTAGAAGATCACACCTCTGTTCCCATTCTGGCTCTTGTGATTCTGCGGGTCCCAACCCTTGTCTCCTCACACACGGACTTTACTAAGTACCACATGTGCCTGCAGGAACTAATTCCTGTCACCCAGCTGCAGCTCTGCATTCAAATCCTGCCCCCTTTTTCTGCTAGCTTTGATTTGGGGCAGGACATTTTATTGCTGATCAAGTTAGCTGGAGAGGAAGGAGTCTGCAGCACCATTCGGCAGATGTGAGCAGTGCACGGCGGCCAGCAGCCTTGGGACTCGGAAGTCCGACTTCTTAAGGCACCAGACTGACCCATTGCCACATCTTGTTCTCTTTTTGCCAATTATTGCTCAAGCAAAGGTTAAGGGCTAAGGGGACCCAAGGGAAAATCCACAGGCCCCTGGGAAACTTTCTTCCCTCCATCGAGAAATCCAAAAGGACTACCTCTTCCTCCTTTTTTTTCTTTTGAGTCAAATTAAATAAGTTTTATTCTCTGCAATAATAGGTTTTCTCTCTAGTCCCAGGTTTGAGAGAATAGCCAGGAATATAGGAGAAGTGGGGTTTTTATAACCCAAAATATGCAAGGGTAAGAATTTTCCAAGGGTTGGGGAGATGCAGATGAAATTTGGTAATGTAGGAACTTGGCTGAACTTTCTCACCAGGAGCCAAAGACAAACAGAAATAGTGCTTGAGACTATACCCGACCAGGTCCATGAAGAAAGCAAAGATTACCTGTCAGTTCACTTTGTGTTGCTCAGCTGTCCAAAGAGCCAAGTTTGGGCAAAGACTCGGCTTCACTGGAGCCATGAACCCAGAGATAGCCCTCAGCATCAGTCAGGGTTCAGATGTCACCATGGACCTGGGTGGCAGCACAGGCCTGTTTGAGGGGCATGGTCCCTGTACACAGATTTATGTCTGAGTCTTCCATTCCATTAATGCCAATAATATGTTATTTTATTACCATAGCTTTGAAGTACAATTTGAAATCAGGAATAGTAAGACCTACAGCAGTTCTTCTATTGTTCTGGAATGTTTTAGCTCTCCAGTGCTTTTTGTATCTCCATATGAAGCTGAGAATGGTGTGTAAAAGTTATGGAAAGGGTTGTGTTGAAATGTTAAAACCGATTGCTTTGAATCTGTAGATTTCTCTGTGTAGACGGCCACTTTTATATGCTATTCCTACTGACCAATGAGCATGGGAGCGTTCCCCTTTCCTGATACCTTCTTCAATTTCTTCCTCAAAGACTTGAAGTTTTTATCACACAAGTCTTTCAATTGCTTTGTTAGAATTACCCAAAAGGTATTTCATATTATTTGAGGCTATTTTGGTAGGGTTTTTGCTCTGATTTCTTTCTTTCTCTGATTTACTTTTGGTTCCTCTTAAGAACCTTTGCAGATGACTAACTAGTAATATCAGTGACTGTTCCCCATGGGTTTTGGCCAGAGTGGCAGGTACTGCTTCTCACAAACTCTCTGGTCCTGGGCTGCTCTTTTTTTTTTTTTTTTTGTGGGGAGACTTTTAGTGATTATGCTTTTTTTTTTTTCTATTATCAGCTTGATACAGTATAAATTCTTATCCTAATAGTGAAATGTTTGATTGAGGCTTACCCAGTAATTGAGTAAAACTAAAATTTATTATAAGCCACAGTCATCCTAGGGTCCCCCCTGCTATACAGCCTCCCTGGTTCTGTGGGTTGCAGTCTGTTCTTTGCTTTATATCTAGAATCCACTTATGAGTGAGTACATACCATGTTTGTCCTCCTGGGTCTGGGTTACTTCACTCCGGATGATATTTTTTAGTTCCATTCATTTGCCTGCTTTCCCTTGTGCTGTTGTCATTGGTATGGGATTTCTCCATCTTCTTTATGTGTGCATTTAGTGCTATGAATTTTCCTATTAGCACTGCTTTCATAGTGTCCCATAAGTTTGGGTATGTTGTATTTTCATTTTCATTGAATTCTAGGAAATCTTTAATTTCTTTCTTTATTTCTTTCTTGACCCATTGATGTTTCAGGTGGGCATTATTCAGTTTCCACGAGATTGTAGGCTTTCTATAATTTTTGTTGTTGTTGAAATCCAACTTTAAGGCATGGTGGTCCGATAAGATACAGGAGGTTATTCCAGTGTTTTTGTATCTTTTGAGATTTGCTTTGTGACCAAGCATGTGGTCAATTTTTGAGAAAGTTCCATGGGGTGCTAAGAAGAAGGTATATTCTTTTGTGTTAGGATGGAATGTTCTGTAGATATCTATTAGGTCCATTTGAGTCATAACATCTGTTAGGTCCTTTATTTCTTTGTTAAGTTTCATTCTGGTAGATCTGTCTTTTGGTGAGAGTGGTGTGTTAAAATCTCCCACTACTAATGTGTGGGGTTTGATGTGAAATTTAAACTTTAGTAGTGTTTCTTTTATGAATGTGGGTGCCTTTGTATTTGGGGCATAAATGCTCAGAAGTGAGACTTCATCTTGGTGGATTTTTCCTGTGATAAATATGTAATGTCCATCCTGATCTCTTTTGATTGATTTTAGTTTGAAGTCTATTTTATTAGATATTAGGATAGCTACATCAGCTTGCTTTTTAGGTCCATTTGCTTGGAAAGCCTTTTCCCAGCACTTGACTCTGAGGTAGTGTCTGTCTTTGAAGTTAAGGTGTGTTTCTTGTATGCAGCAGAAGGATGGGTCCTGTTTTCTTATCCATTCTGTTAGCCTGTGTCTTTTTATAGGTGAGTTGAGACCATTGATATTGATAGATTGTTAATTCCTGTTATTTTTTGTGGTAGTGTTGTGTGTTTCCCTTCTTTGGTGTTTTTTGGCATGGGATTATCTATTGCCTGAGTTTTCATGGGTGTGTTTAGCTTCTTTAGGTTGGATTTTTCCTTCTAGTGCTTTCTGCAGGGCTGGGTTTGTGGACAGGTATTGATTAAATCTGGTTTTATCCTGGAATATTTTGTTTACTCCGCCTATGGTGATTGAGAGTTTTTCTGGGTATAATAGTCTGGGTTGGCATCCGTGGTCTCTTAGTGTCTGCATGAGATTTGTCCATGATCTTCTGGCTTTCATAGTGTCTATTGAGAAGTCTGGTGTTATTCTGATGGGTTTGCCTTTATATGTTACTTGGTCTTTTTCCTTTGCGGCTCTTAATATTTTTTCTTTGTTCTGTATGTTTAGTGTTTTGATTATTATGTGGCGAGGGGACTTTTTTTTTTTTTTTTTGGATCCAGCCTATTCGGTGTTCTGTAAGCTTCTTGTATCTTCATAGGTATTTCTTTCTTTAGGTTAGGAAAGTTTTCTTCTATGATTTTGTTGAATATATTTTCTGTGCCTTTGAGTTGGTATTCTTCTCCTTCCTCTATCCCTATTATTCTTAGGTTTGGTCTTTTCATGGTGTCCCAAATTTCTTGGACGTTTTGTGTTATGACTTTTTTGTCTTTAGTGTTTTCTTTGACTGACGAATCTATTTTCTCTATTGTGTCTTTAGTGTCAGAGATTCTCTGTTCCATCTCTTGCATTCGGTTGGTTATGCTTGCATCTGTAGTTCCTGTTTAGTCAGAATTTCTATTTCCAGCATTCCCTCAGTTTGTGTCTTCTTTATTGTCTCAATTTCAATTTTCAAATCTTGAATTGTTTCCTTCATCTATTTAATTACTTTTCTTGGCTTTCTTTCATTTCTTCCAATTTTTTTGTTTGTTTTATCTCCCATTTTTTAAGGGAATTTTCCTCTTTAAGGGAGTTTTTCATTTCCTCTTTAAGGGCCTCTATCATCTTTTTTTTTTTTTTTTTAAGATTTATTTATTTTATTATGTATACAGTGTTCTGCCTGCAGGTATGCCTGCAGGCCAGAAGAGGGCACCAGATCTTACTGCAGATGGCTGTGAGCTACCATGTCGTTACTGGGAATTGAACTCAGGATCAGCAGCTAGTAGTGCTCTTAACCTCTGAGCCATCTCCCCAGCCCCTCTATCATCTTCTTAAAGTCACTTTTAGGATTGATTTATTCTGCTTCTTCTGCATTGGTATGTTCAGGTCTTGCAGGTGTAGAATCACTAGGTTCTGATGTTGTCATATAGGTCTGTATGTTGTTGCCTGTATTTTTGCACTGGCGTCTACTCATCTCTTCCCCCGCTTGGTGCAGGCGCTGTCTGTGTCTGAAGGTGCCTCTCTTGTTCTGATTGATAGTCTTGGTCCACTCGGAGTTCTTGGTCGAATCGGTGCTGTTGGGCTCTGTTTCTCCAGGAGCAGCTTAGTCCAATCAGTGTTAGTGGGTTCTGTCTCAGGGAGCAGTTGTTCCCAGTTGGTGTAGGGTGGGCTTATGGTTCCAGTGGTTGTTGGGTTAGTAGGGGCTGGGTTTTTGTTTGTTTGTTTGTTTGTTTGTTGTGTTGTGTTGTTTTGTTTTTGGTGGGGGAGCAGGGAAAGGTAGGTGTCCGGTCCCTGGGACTCCAGTGGCTGGGGCCTAGGGGCTAGAGACCTAATCTGCCAGTCTGGAGATGGGGTCTTACCTGTTCCCAGTCGGTGTAGGGTAGGCTTATGATTCTGGTGATCTGGTTCGGTGGCTGGGCGGCACCTTCTTTTGTGTTCTCAGGTCACGGTTGTTCATTCGTCAACTCCTCAGCTGATCTTGTTTCCTCAGATTGCAGAATGTAGCATTCTGAATCCTCTCCCGAGTGGATCTCAGCTGAGGTTATTTAGTAGGGTAATCTCACCAACACCTCCAAGTTGTTGGGTTTCGCAGGATCGGCATCTGGGCCCTGGGTTGGTCTCAGACAGAGTGTTTGGATCCATTCTGTTCATGCCCCATAGAGATGGCTCCTTCCCCGGGTGCTGGGATTAAAGGCGTCCCTGTTCCAAACTCTTAATCTCTTTGTTTTTACTAACTCCCCAGCTCAGTTTCTGGTCTTTGTTATGACCGTGACTCTGCCGCTGCTCTGCCTGCCTCTTCCTCCTTCTTTTATTGATAACATGGAGCTGCCCCACACTGAACCGGGTGGTGCCCTGAAGAGTCTCTCTACCTTCCTGTAAGAATTCTCACTTCGGTCAGGCAGTGGTGGCACACGCCTTTAATCCCAGCACTCAGGAGGCAGAGCCAGGCGGATCTCTGTGAGTTCGAGGCCAGCCTGGGCTACAGAGTGAGATCCAGGACAGGCACCAAAGCTACACAGAGAAACCCTGTCCAAAAAAAAAAAAAAGAATTCTCACTTCTGGCGGAGTGGTGTAGCACATGCCTTAATCCCAGCACTCGAGGCCCAGGCAGGCCTGGTCTACACAGTGAATTCCAGGAGAGCCAGAGCTACACAGTGAAAGTCTGTCTTGTAAACCAAAAAAAGAAAAAAGAAATTAAAAAAAGACTGAAGCAGGTCTCGGCGAGGAGCTGGCGCAAGCGTTTGCTGAGCGCCCGTCTTTCTCTTGGCTTCTGGTCCTTCAGGGCTGCGTCAACCTCTTGTGTCCTTCACTGGTTCTTCCTCAAGGTCGTCTGTGTATCCGGCACGTTTCATTGCTGGATTGTTTCGTTTTTAAAAAGTCAAAATAAAAGCCTACTGAAGCCATTTTTGTAGCTTGCAATTGGAGTGACGGCTGGTGGCAAAGCCGCGACTTTTTGGTATTCCCTGGCCAGAGCTGGTCCAAAAGTGGCTCGCTGATTACCTACACGGGTACACAGGGTCTGATCAGCGTCCTTATGGAATGATCTGGAAAGGACAAGGAGCTCTACTGACTGAGCCATATCCTGGCCCTTGAACTTAGGTTTTGAAGGTCACTTATTACTAAATAAGGTCAATTAAAAAGGACTCGTAATGGGTTAAATATTGATTTTTTTTTTTTTTTCGAGACAGGGTTTCTCTGTGTAGCTTTGTGCCTTTCCTGGAACTCACTTGGTAGCCCAGGCTGGCCTTGAACTCACAGAGATCCACCTGCCTCAGCCTCCTGAGTGCTGGGATTAAAGGCGTGCGCCACCACCACCCGGCTAAATATTGATTTTTAAGTGAATCGACATTTTCTTTATTTAAGATGAACTGTCAAATTTTTTTTTTAAATTTTATTTTACAATACCATTCAGTTCTACATATCAGCCACGGGTTCCCCTATTCTCCCCCCTCCCACCCCACCCCTTACCCCCAGACCACCCCCCATTCCCACCTCCTCCAGGGCAAAGCCTCCCCCGAGGACTGTGATCAACTTGGTAGACTCAGTCCAGGCAGGTCCAGTCCCTTCCTCCCAGACTGAGCCAAGCGTCCCTGCATAAGCTCCAGGTTTCAAACAGCCAACTCATGCAATGAGCACAGGACTCGGTCCCACTGCCTAGATGCCTCCCAAACTGATCAAGCCAATCAACTGTCTCACCTATTCAGAGGGCCTGATCCAGCTGGGGGCCCCTCAGCCTTTGGTTCATAGTTCATGTGTTTCCGTTAATTTGGCTATTTTTTTCAATAATTGAGTAAAACCAAAATTTATTATAAGCCACAGTCGTCCTAGGGACCTCCATGCTATATATATAGCCTCCATGTTTCTATGGGTTGTGGTCTGATTGTTCTTTATTTTATATCTAGAATCCACTTATGAGTGAGTACATACCATGACTGTCTTTCTGGGTTTGGGTTACCTCACTCAGGATGATTTTTTTCTAGTTCCATCCATTTGCCTGCAAATTTCATGCTTTCATTGTTTTTCTCTGCTGAGTAGTACTCCATTGTGTATATGTACCACATTTTTTTCATCCATTCTTCCGTTGACGGGCATCTAGGTTGTTTCCAGGTTCTGGCTATTACAAATAGTGCTGCTATGAACATAGCTGAGCATGTATCTTTATGGTATGAATCAGCATTCCTTGGGTATATGCCCAAGAGTGGGATGGCTGGGTCTTGAGGTAGTTCGATCCCTAATTTTCTGAGAAATCGCCATACTGATTTCCACAGTGGTTGTACAAGTTTACATTCCCACCAACAGTGGAGGAATGTTCCCTTTGCTCCACATCCTCTCCAACATTGACTGTCTTTGGTGTTTTTGATCGTAGCCATTCTGACAGGTGTAAGGTGGTATCTCAGAGTCGTTTTGATTTGCATTTCTCTGATGATTAAGGATGTCGAGCATTTCTTTAAATACCTTTCAGCCATTTGTGATTCTTGTTTTGTGAATTCTCTGTTTAGCTCTTTAGCCCATTTTTTAATTGGACTGTTCAGTATTTTGATGTCTAGTTTCTTGAGTTCTTTATATACTGTGGACATCAATCCTCTGTCAGATATGGGGTTGGTGAAGATCTTTTCCCTTTCTGTTGGCTGTCTTTTTGTCTTATTGACTGTGTCTTTTGCCCTGCAAAAGCTTCTCAATTTTGAGAGGTCCCATTTATTAATTGTTGTGCTCAGGGTCTGTGCTGTTGGTGTTTTATTTAGGAAATGGTCTCCGGTGCCAATGCGTTCAAGAGTGCTTCCTGCTTTCTTTTCTATTAAGTTTAGTGTAACTGGATTTATGTTCAGGTCTTTGATCCACTTGGACTTGAGTTTTGTGCATGGTGACAGATATGGATCTATTTGTAATCTTTTACATATTGAGATCCAGTTATGCCAGCACCATTTGTTGAAGATGCTTTCTTTTTTCCATTGTATAGTTTTGGCTCCTTTGTCTAAAACCAGGTGTTCATATGTGCATGGATTAATGTCAGGGTCTTCAATTTGATTCCATTGGTCCGTATGTCGGTTTTTATACCAGTACCAAGCTGTTTTTATTACTATAGCTCTATAGTAGAGTTTGAGGTCAGGGATGGTGATGCCTCCAAAGGTTGCTTTATCGTATAGGATTCTTTTAGCTATCCTGGGTCTTTTGTTTTTCCATATGAAGTTGAGTATTTTTTTTTCCAAGTCTGTGAAGAATTGTGTTGGGATTTTGATGGGCATTTTCTTTATTTTGTGTTTTAATTTGATTTAGTGAGCATCCATAGGTGTACACCACACAAAGGAATGTTCTTGGGGATTCTCAATGCTTTAAAAAAATCTTTTTTTTTTTTTTAAATGAGCATGGCTGTTTTGCCTCCATGAATGTCTGTACTACATGGGTGCCTGGTGCCTGGGGAGGTCAGAAGCTCACAAGAGTCTCTGGAAGTGGAGTTACAGATGGTTGTGAATGGCCTCGTCGCTGCTGGGAACTGAACCCAGGTCCTCTGGGGAAGCAGTCAGCGCTATTAGCTGCACCCTCTCTCCAGCCCAATGCTTTTAAAACAGTGTTTTGCTATGTAGTCCAGACAGGCCTCATACATGAGTGAGTGTGTATGTGTATGTGTACAACACACACATAGATGTATGTGTATATAGATAATATATGTATTTAGATTATGCATACATACAGGTAGGCAAGCACACATATATGGAAAAATTTTTTCTCAAATTTTAAAATGACATGTATTTATTTATTGTGGAGATCAGATGACAACTTTCTTTTTTATATAATTTATTTATTTATTTATTTCATGCACATTGCATATATGTCTGTATGAGGGTGTCAGATCACTGGAATTGCAGACAGTTGTTAGCTGTCGTGTGGGTGCTAAGAATTGAACCCGGGTCCTCTGGAAGAACAGCAAGTGCCTTAACCACTGAGCCATCTCTCTAGCCTCCCAGATGACAACTTTCAAGAGATCGAACTGAGGTTGTCAGCCTTGGCGGCAAGCGCCCTTACCTGCTCAGCCATCTCACTGGCCTCAAGCCAAAGATTTAAAGGAAAATCCAGGAAACAGAGCCCTGGGGGAGCGTCCAGGTTAGGCACAGCGGCATGGTGCTGAAGCGCCACCTGGAGGCCAGTGTAGGGCATGCTGTCCTGGAGGCCTGTGCGGGGCATGGCATCCTGGAGGCCTGTGCGGGGCATGGCATCCTGGAGGCCTGTGCGGGGCATGCCGTCCTGGAGGCCTGTGCGGGGCATGGCATCCTGGAGGCCTGTGCGGGGCATGGCATCCTGGAGGCCTGTGCGGGGCATGCCGTCCTGGAGGCCTGTGCGGGGCATGCCGTCCTGGAGGCCTGTGCGGGGCATGGCATCCTGGAGGCCTGTGCGGGGCATGGCTCCTGGAGGCCTGTGCGGGATGGCTGGAGGCGTGCGGGCATGCGCCTGGAGGTGTGCGGGGCATGCGTCTGGAGGCTGTGGGGATGCGCCTGGGGTGGGGGAGGGTCTGGGGGTGGGGGCATGGCGTCCTGGAGGCCAGTGCGGGGCATGGCGTCCTGGAGGCCTGTGTGGGGCATGCCGTCCTGGAGGCCTGTGCGGGCCTATCTTGGGAAGAAAGTCGTTTAGGAAGGTCAGTTAACAGAAGGGCTTCCAAAAACAATTGTCTATGTGTCAATAGTTAAACAAACGTCTGTATTAAAACCATCTCAAGGAGTTTTGAAATAACTCTAAGTGATGTTTGAACAGGCAACTTCAGGCATGGAAGCCCGTGACTGTGATCCCGGTGTTCTGCATGTGGAGGCTGGAGGATTCGAAGCTTGCCTTGGCTACATAGGGAGTTCATATTTCAAAACAACAATAAAAAAAAAGATGATCATTAACTAGGCTCTACTGTTGGGCACTGACTGCTGAACACTGGACACATTTATTGCATTTCTTCCTTCTAAAGTTTGTCATTTTTTTCTCATTTATGTGTATTTTTAACATTAATATCAGAAACTGCAGGTGCTGCCAGCTGCCAAGACTGAGGACCTGAATTTGATCCCTGGGACCCACATGGTAGAAGAGAGAACTCATGTGCGCTCTCTCTTCACACACACACACACACACACACACACACACACACACACACACACACCTCAAATGTCCACCAACAGATGTAATAATCAAGAAAAGTTCTTTCAACGAGTGTAGCGAGACATGCCTTTAATCCCAGCTCTTAGGAGGCAGAGGCAGGTCGATTTGTGAGTTTGAGGCCAGCCTGGTCTACATAGTTCCAGCACAGCCAGGGCCGTGTAGAGACCTTATCTCAAAGAAACATTAAAAAAAGAAAGAAAAGGAAAAAAGAAAAAGAAAGGAAATATGTTATATCTACAACAATGGAATATAATTTGTTTTGAGGGCTTTTTTGGTGAGGGGGTTAATGTGTGTGTGTGTGTGTGTGTGTTGTGGTGTTCTTGCACATGAGTTTGCAGGTGTGTGCTTCAGTGTGCATTCCTGCAGGAGTGAGAGTGTGCATCTGCTGTGTGCATTCCTGCAGAAGCCAGAACAGGAAAAGAGGTGTCTGCCTCTATCATTGTCCACCATGTTCACTTAAGACAGGGTCTCTCAGCCGGGCAGTGGTAGCGCACGCCTTTAATCCCAGTGCTTGGGAGGCAGAGGCAGGTGGATCTCTGTGAGTTCGAGGCCAGCCTAGTCTACAGAGCGAGATTCAGGAAAGGCACAAAGCTACACAGAGAAACCCTATCTTGAAAAAAAAAAAAAAAAAGACAGGGTCTCTTACTGAACTGCAGAATTGTAGTTTTGGCTGCATGTCTAGGGAGCTGGGGCACACGTGTGCAGCCATGCTGGGCTTTTGACATGGGTGTAGGGGACTCTAACTCAAGTCCTCATGCTTGATTGTTTCTGGGGTCTCAAATGTTCCAGGCTTGCCCCACACTGTGTGAAGCAGAGGATAACCCTGAACTGCTGATCATCCGGCTTCCACCCGCCAAGCACAGGCCAGCTCATGTGGAGTGGCAGTCATGTAGTCATCCACTAAAACGAATGAAGCTGAGACACAGACGGCAACAAGCACCTTGGAAACACCGAGGGGCGGCAGCCAGGCACCAAGGCCATTGCAGATATTCTGCTTAAATGAAATATCCAAACTAGGTAAATTAGTAATGGTGAAGGTGGCCTGTCTGGCCGGAAGGAGACAATGGACCATGACAGTGTAACGGGAGTGCAGTTACCTTTGGGGATGCTGAGAATATTTGGGACCCAGACAGAAATGATAGTGGCATGATTTTGTGGTTGTACTAAACACCCCAGCATTGTGGTATTCCTTTCATCTCTATTTACATTATAACTCTGGCCGGATGGTGGTGGTGGCGGCGCACGCCTTTAATCCCAACACTCAGGAGGCAGAAGCAGGTGGATCTCTGTGAATTCGAGGCCAGCCTGGTCTACAGAGTGAGATCCAGGAAAGACCCCAAAGCTACACAGAGAAACCTTGTCTTGAAAAACAAAAAAACAAAAAAAAAAAAAAAAGAAAGAAAGAAAGAAAGAAAGAAAAGACAGGAAGAAAAGAACTCTGTGATTCTGGTATGGTGGCAGGAGACTGAGGAAGCCCAGGCCCCATCCCAGTGTCTATATGGCTCACCTTATAAGCCCATGGTTTGCCTGTGATTTTATTTAATATTTGTAGTACTGAGGGTTGAACCTAGCACCCCTCTCATGCTGGGAAAATTCTCTACCAGCATGCATCCTCTTTTATTTATTTATTTGTTTGTTTACTTTTTTATTTATTTTGTGTTTGTTTGTTTGTTTGTTTGAGTCTCATATAGTCTAGGCTGGCCTGGAAATCATATGCAGAGCTGACCTTGAACTTCAACTCTTGATAAAAATTATAATTCAAGCCAGGCAGTGGCAGTGCACACCTTCAATCCCAGCACTCGGGAGGCAGAGGCAGGCAGATTTCTGTGAGTTCGAGGCCAGCCTGGGAGTGAGTTTCAGGACAGGCTCCAAAGCTACACAGAGAAACCCTGTCTCGAAAAACCAAACCAACCAAACAAACAAAAAGAGTAATTCAGCCATGATCATTTAACACTTGGCTGAACCCCTAATTCCTCTGTCCACCCCACTTCTCAGGTGGCACAGACGCTTGGGTTGCCTGCCTCCTCAACCTGGTCTAGTTCTTCAGAGTCCATCCAACCAAAGGGCTGAATACACGTGACCTCACTGATCACTAGGCAGAGTTACAGACCTTGAAGCGAGCGGGTATTTTCTGAATGCATTGGTGCAGAAGTCTGCAGGAGTAGATGGACATGGCCTCCTCTTTCCCCACCAACTTACATGCACAGGACCCAGAGACTCGGCTTGTGAAGAGTATTTGTGGGGCTATTTTATTTATGCTAAAATGTGGTGATATTTTATTTGTATGTTAATAAATAAAGTTTGCCTGGAGATCAGAGGTCATAGCAGCCATAAATAAAAGTCAGGCAGTGGTAGCACACACCCTTAATCTGATCACATGACAGGCAGGGTCTCTGCGTGTTCAAAGACACACTAGGGAACAGCCAAGCATGGTGACACATGCCTTTAATCCCAGTACCAACCATAGAGACCTGGAGGTCTGTACAGACAGGCAGTAACAAGGAAGTGAGGTAGCTGGGCTAAGAGCCAATGAGAGGGCAGAACAGCAAGGCAATAAAGGCGTGAGTAGACAGGAAGTAAAGCACCTTTTCATAGCTGCAGAGCTGGAGAGGTAAGGTTGATGGCTATCACTATTTCCCTGATCTCTAAGGTTCTCACTCCTGTATTTGGCTCCATGTTTTTTATTTAATAAAACCATTTAGAAATTCGTCTACTGCTCAGCTCCAGGGGGGAAAATAGAAATTCATCTACAAGTATTCATTAGTGTAAGGTGGGGACACACCCCCAAATGTGATATACCCACACCCTACACATGAACACACACCCTCCATGAACAAACACCAAACTCCTACACACGCACACACACACACACACACACTCCATACATGACTCTCATCTCCTCCAGTGGAGGACACTTGCTGTCCAAGACACTGACTGAACAGAGCAAGGATCACAGTGCCTGGCCTTTTCAGCTGCAGCCAGGCAAGCCAGGCTCAGTGGTGGAGAACGTGGACTTTGAGGCCAGCGTCTGGTGACATTTACCTTGGTGGCTTGGCAGGTAGCGTGATAGTCAGCTCACACGTCAGCACAGCCAGACAGTCCCCCATGTGATTCAGCTGAAGGAGGATCTGAGGGTCACTGTCAACGTCTCCTGAGGTGTGAATGACATCATCAGTGAGCATGAGCATCACCGTCCAGGGGGAGGGACCTGACCACAGAGTGACTTTATGAGCAAATCTGAGGTCCTCTCCATAGAAGAGATGGGGGTCAGAGACCCAAGAGAGGCACAGTTTAGGGCCCTGGAATATCGTTCAGGGCAAAAGTCTTGACCTATTTCTCCATGTGTGGGAGCTATGGTGAAAATCCTACTTTGGAGTCCAGGAAGAAGACTTGAGAGCCGCACCTGGCATCTGGGAGAAAGAAACGATAGAAGCTTCACCAACTTCATGTTCACAGGCGAAAGGACCAAGTTCACACAGCCCACTGGGCGGGAGAGAAGACTTAGCTGGTTTTCATGGGGAAACAGGATCACAAGGCCAGACCCGGCTCGCAGGCAGGCACCATGACTTGAGAGTGATCCCCACAGCTCATGTAAATCCCTGGGTACAGAGGCGGGCATCTGTCACCCCAGCTGCCGGATGGGGACAAGCAGAGTCCTGGAGTTCGTTGGCCAGCCAGCCTAGACAAACCATTAAGAGAGGTGACTCAGCAGAAAAAGGCTGTGTGAGCCCAAACCACCTGGCTTCAGTCTCCAGAACCCACAGTGGAAAGAGAACTGAATCCGGAAAGCTGTGCTCTGATCTCCAGACCCATGTAGTGACACGTGTGTCCACACTCACACATACCTATCACACACACACACACACACATACGCCAATAATAAACAACACTTTAAAAAATTTATAAAACTGTTTAGTCTGGGGAAAGAAGGTAAAGAATTTTTAAGAAAAGTACTCAACACTGACCTCTGACCTCCCCATGAACACACATGCACATTATGTGCACACCAGGATATATACATATTCCACATACCACATACACAAAATCTAGAAGGTAAAAAGAGAGCTGGGATGCTGCTCAGCAATACAGCCCCTGTCTAGACTCTCCCAGTGAGGGACTGGAGGTGTGGCTCAATGGCTGAGCACCTGCTGGAACCCTCTGCTGAGGGGCTGAGGTGTGCCTTGATGGAGGAGCATTCAGGTGGCATGCTAGAAGCCCTGGGATTCAATGCCCACTATCTCAACAACAGAAATAAATCGGGATTATTTGAGGACGGACTTCAACAGCCCCACACAACCTAGAACTGTTGGTTATAGGAGAGTGCTGATCGCAAGAATCACAAGCCTTGGTTACCTTTTTAGAGCTTTATTGGGAGGGGAGGGAGAGAGAGACAGAGAGGACAGATGGAAGGAGAGAGAGCCGAAAGAGAAGGGCGACTCAGAGAGGGCCCACCCGCTTTTTGGGCTGGGACGCCGTCGCAGGCTGATGACATTATTAAGGACAGAATCCTTACAAGAACGTCTTGGGCAGAATCTCGGTGAGGGACACTGTGCATTAGGTTGGTCTGTGGGGCACTGTCTTAATCAGTTGCTGTGGGAAGACCCAGCCCACCACGGGCGGCACCATCCTCTGGGCACAGGGTCCTGAACTGCGTGAGCCAAGCTGAGACAAGCGAAGAAGCATGGCTGTACTTACTTCACTCTGCTCTTGGCTGAGTCCCGTGTGTCCAGCGGTCCACGTTCCTGTCTCGGCTTCCCCACAAAGACCACATGGGACCTGGCGTTGTTAGCCGAACAACCTTTCTCTCCTGAGCTACCTTTTGTCAGGGCACCTTAGGACAGCAAGAGAGATGAAACGAGAGTGTTGTTTTAAGATTCTCACAGACATTGTCGTTAATGGTTGCCAAAAAATGGAATACTATGTTAGAAATGACGGTTCACAGTGAAGGGTAAGCTCAGTGGGCAGGCCTCTGTTCAGCAGCTTCGCACGGTGAGAGGTTTCCCAGGATGCTTCAGGGAAGAAGGGCTTGTTTGGGTGAACGGCTCCTCAGTCCACGGCTGCCTCGTACAGTGATGTTTCTGGACCTGGAAGACGCAGAGCCTCCTGGGAGCAGAGAACCTATGTCTTCGTGTGATAGAGGAGGAAAAAAAGGAGGGGAGAACCCGCCCTGCCGGACACTTTCTCTGAGGCCCCTCCTCCTGGCAGCACTTCTGAGACCCACTCGTGGCCGACTACTCCCTTGGATCCAAGCACATCTTTGTAGCACCATTAGCTGAGGACCAAGCCTTCAGCCAGGAGCCTCTGCAGACCATGGCAACGACAGGGCCCCTCCCCCCAGCCACCCACCCCCACCCCCCAGCCACCCACCCCCACCCCCCCACCCCCCCCCCCCCCCCAGCCACCCACCCCCACCCCCCAGCCACCCACCCCCACCCCCCCAGCCACCCACCCCCACCCCCCCAGCCACCCACCCCCGTGAGGAGCTGGGGTGTGGCTTTGATGGAAGAGTGTTCCGGCAATAGCTGAGAGTGATAAACAGCAGAGTGCCTGCATTTCTCTGAGCCTCAGGCCAGTCCAGGTAAACAAGACTATCACACTGTCCTGTGACCTTTGACATCTCTTCCAAGGCAGCCAGGATGCCTACAGGAAGGATCTCTGTGGAAGCAATGGAGGAAGCATTGGCCGACTCTAAGGAAGGCGGACATTGCTGAGTTGGGCTTTGAGGAGCTGAGAGGGGGCCTAGCCTCTGCCGTGGGCAGGTGCTCACCAGTGCATTCAACTGTGACAAACCGTGACCAGGGGGTCCAGTGTAGGGTGCATGCCCGCCATCTCAGTACTAAGGATGGGCTGAGGCAGGAGGACTGTAAATTTGAGGTCAGCCTAGGTTGCACAATGGGTCATTGAAAAATAAATTTTGGCCGGGCAGTGATGGCACATGCCTTTAATCCCAGCACTTGGGAGGCAGAGGCAGGTGAATCTCTGTGAGTTCGAGGCCAGCCTGGACTACAGAGTGAGATCCAGGACAGGCACCAAAAACTGCAGGGAGAAACTGTTAGTTATTTAGCTGCGTTGTGTTCTTACCCTGCAAGGAAATGTCACGAAACACGACAGAATCCGCTTATAGAGTTTATTAGAGATACAGGGACAGAGTGCGCAGGCCTGTGGGAGAGACACGTGCGTGGAGAAGAAGAAGAGGAGAGAAGAGAGAGAGCCGGGAATATGGCGCTCTGCTTTTAAAACCGGCTGGGGGCGTGGCCAGGTCACGTCAGTACTCCACGCGTGTGCGTAGATCACATGGTCACGTTGCGCGCTTACGTGGCCATGTAACGTCACAGATCCTGGTCACGCGAGACGCCTTGGCCCGGAAATGGCTATCTTGACTTGGAATTGGCTAGGCGGAAGTGTCCGCCTGGTATATGCGACCGTGGGGGCGTGTTGTGAACCCTTCATTCCCGACTCTTTCCTTTTTAAAAAAAGAAAAAAATTGTGGTTGACTGGGTATGGGGGCGACATTTCTCTCAAAGACTGCTTCCAGCTGAATAGTGGGCGTTGGTTGGCTCTTGAGGGGGTGAGGGAAATCTTGTGAAGTCCGGGGATGATGGTGGACATCCTGAAATGACGTACTGCCGTCTCCTGGTTCTGCGGCTGTCCATCCATGCTGTGGTTGGGGACCTCCTGTGCTGTGGCTGGGGACCTTCTGTTTAACAAGATACTGTTGACATAGAAAGAGCTTAGAGAGAAAGAATCATTATTATTTTATTTTGGAGTTGGCATTTGTCTGAGGTAGATCTGGCCTGCCCAGATAGAGTCATGTGACATTTACCTGAGGTAGATCTGGTCTTAGTACTCTGCTTAATTTCTATCTGAGACAAGCCTTATTAGAGGTAGTTTATTTAAGGCACCTGTTTCCCTTATTAGGTTGGCACTTAGGAAACACAGGTGATCAGTTGCTGAGTATTGAACAATGATAAATTGTTGTATTATATTATTCCTTACCACCTGGATATTTTTGATGGTCCTTTTTGCCTCCAGCTCTGTGTGGTCCTGGTTGGGAAAGGAAGGGGTGATACCTTATTCCTCTGGAATTGGTGACAAAGCAGTGGATCCTGATGTCCTCTGGAGCTTGAGAGTGAGAGGCCCTGTTTGTTTCACTGTATATGAAGAGAGATTTTTCTGGGATGGAGGTGAGATAAAAGGTTTTAGGTGAGACAGGTGGACCCAGTGAGGAAAGCCCTCGAGTTTAGCAGCTGTGGGGGTTACAAGAATTACTTTGAAGGGTCCCTGCCACTTAGGGGAAAGAGGTAAAGGGCGCTGGCCTGGAGGAAAGAGAAGAACCTGATCCCCAATGTGTATTGGAGATGGGCAAGGATTGTCACACGGCTGAGGCAGTGAACAGTCCGCATAGCTCCATAGAATAGACCTTAGGTGACATAAAAGGGGAGTTAACAGTCTATCTGGAACAGTTGGAGGCTTGGAAAAAAGACCTGGTGTTAGAACTGGTCTGAGGAGATATTTAACTTTTCCTGATGGTGAGCATATGGGTAAAATCTAGCTGTAGCCCTGGGGAGGTGGGAAGCCTCCAGCATGGCCATTATATGGCCTGAGTTAGATACGGATCCCCCTTTTGATGTGAGAAGTCCACGCTCCCTCCAAATAGCAGCGTGGGACAGGAGGATATTTGGAGTCTGTAGAGTTAGTGGCTAGGAGGAGAAGTAGGAGAGCTGCTGACGTGTCTGGGAGAAGGTGAATGTGTGGAGCAAAAGAAATGGACGCTCCTGCCTTAGCTAGGAGATCCCTCCCCATTAAAGGTACAGGGCAGCTTGGCACCACTAAGAATGTGTGTGTGAGAGGGATGCCTCTGAAAATACAATTGAGTGGCGGTGTCTGATGAGGCAGGTAAGGCTGTCCTCTGTACCCGACAATAAAGGAGGTGGCATTCCAAAACACCCAGGACTGAGTCAATGGCTCTGGTGTCCAGAAGGAAAGAAACAGATCGCTTCCCTGCTGCGTTCTGGGTTCCCTGCCATGTCTGTAGCCAAGCCTAGGTCTGCTGGAGGTCTTAGCTTGATGTACCCATGCATCTTGGTGCCTGGGGGCAGTCAGCTGACTCTTTGTCTTTCTAGGCGGCACTTTTAACAAGGCTGTTGATGGCCTGGCAGGGCATTCGCTAGCCCGTGGCCTTTTCCTCATTTAAAACAGGGACCCAACAGCTTTTGGAAGTCAGTGAGTGCCAGCACTTGGCAATTTTGTTTTCGGGCTTTTATCTCTTCCCTGGCACACCTTAAATGCCACAGATGACTCTTTTGCCCGTGGGGTCAGGAGCCTTGCTCTCCAGATGCTTAAGTTTTAGTCAGGTAGGTCTGGGGAACAAGAGACAGATTTTCGTATTTATCCTGAACTATTTACTGGTTTTGGGCAGCCTTATGGAGGCCTGTCAGGAGACAGGTAATAAACCTATCTCTGGCTAGACAGCCACTCTGGGTGTTGTAGTCCCAGTGTGGCTCTCGGTCAGGAACCGCCTCAGCTCCTGGGGGGTGTGAAAGGTTAATTTGATGAATTTCATCTGCATGAGTCCTAGCCTGCTCCCATACACACCTGAGCTCCTCAGGAAGTCATGAAAGGTGAGACTATAAGATTGAGTTATATATTGAAACTGTTTAATAAAGGAAGCAGAATTAGACGTATAAGAACCCAGCTTACTTTCTATCTGAGAGAGTTCTGTTAGAGAGAGAGGATGGAACATGAATTTTAATTATTGGTTCCTTAGCAAGATCTAGAGTCAGAGATTCCAGAGTCAGAGAATTCTTTGGTTTATGTATAGCTAGGAGCATATAAGCAGGAGAGAAGGAAACGAGAAGAGACAGTTTAGCATTGAGAAAGAAGAAAGCAACTCTTTCCATTTGCCTGAACGCCGACAGTGATTAGATAGCTCCCGTAAAATATCGGGATCTAAGGAGCCGCTCGGCGGCCATTTTTTGTTATTTTCTAAAGCATACTTTGGCCATTTTTGAACATAGACGAGTTAGCTTAGAAATCTTTATGTAAGGCATTAAACTGAGAGGTTTTAAAGCTTCAACAAGACAGCCTAATGGAGAGGAAGGACTAACAGGGTTGGAAGCCTTGTTTCCCATGTCTGCAGCGGAGAGGCAGAAACATAATAAAAAAAATAAAAAATAAACATGATCCGGAGCCAAGACCCCAGGCGTCCCCAAGGTCAAGGGCGGATACAGGGCGCAGGCTGCTCCTTGACTCGTCAGCCACAGAAGCAGGGTCCCCCTCCACGGTGAGGAAAGGATTCCCCGGGAATCCAGACAGCATTTGCCCCTTCGTCAAGGAGATGGATGTGCCGGCCTCACGTGGCCCTCAGGACGCACCAACGGCGGTGGCCCTAACGCGAGAAATATCTCAGGCTGCAGACGTGGGAGACGGCTAGAAAAGTTAGGCCTGCGATAGGGGCCGACCATAGCCAATGAATACCGTGGTCGGGGTCCCCCCCCCCCCGGTGTCCCCCCCCCCCCCCCCCCCCCCCCCCCCCCCCCCCCGTCTCAAGAATACGTGTGAGGCGCCGGCGCCGGACGATCAATGGTCGTTCTCACAGATTCAGGAAACCGTTTACGCTGGCTGAAAAATGGGGGAACTCACCAATCGAAGAAAGCGGTGTTGGATGCAATTTGGATGTGGTTCAGGCGAATGGAGAGCGGTCTGTCGCATACGGAGCAGATTCCCCGGTTCGCGGGTTTCTAGGCGCAGGGTGCCCAGAAGCGCCCGTTCGGTTTCGGCACCAAAATGTTAGTTACAGAAACCCTATCTCGAAAAACAAACAAATAATAAATACATTAATTAATTAATAAACAAATAAATAAATAAATTTTGTGGCTGCATACAGGTAGTTCTTAACAATGGCTATGAGGATTCCTCAGATGATTCTTCTTCTTCTTCTTCTTCTTCTTCTTCTTCTTCTTCTTCTTCTTCTTCTTCTTCTTCTTCTTCTTCTTCTTCTTCAGATTTATTTATTATGTATACAGTGTTCTGCCTGCATGTATGACTGCACACCAGAAGAGGGCACCAGATCTCATTACAGATGGTTGTGAGCCACCATGTGGTTGCTGGGAATTGAACTCAGGACCTCTGGAAGAGCAGTCAGTGCTCCTAACCTCTGAGCCATCTTTCCAGCCTCTCCTCAGATTCTTTATGTCATAACAAAATATATGACAAATATGGCCCTGAGCTTCCCCGGGCAATGCCAGCAGGTGAGGAATTCGTGTTCCGACTCTGGGCTCTGATGTCCAAGTGTCCACTGTAGTCCATGCAGCTCTTTGGACTCAGGAAGAGAGCCTTAGCTGTGGTGCACACGGGTACGTCCCCAACCGCACTGCATGTGCTTATCACATGGGTGGGAGGTATGTGGACAGGCTGTGTGTGTCAGGATGCTTGTGTGCTTGCCCCTAATTGGACCCGATGAGAAATATGGTGGCTTTATGGGGTTGTCTTTTTCTGTTTTTGGTTTTTTGAGACAGGGTTTCTCTGTGTGACCCTGGCCGTCCTGGAAATCACTCTGTAGACCAGGCTGGCCTTGAACTCAGAAATCCACTTGTCTCTGCTTCCTGAATGCTGGGATTAAAGGCGTGCACCACCACTGCCAGGATAACAAAATAAAATTTAAAGAAGGAGCTACAAATCACCGTGGTGTTACCCACAAACGGATGCATCTCAGGTTTGCTTTTCAGTGGCTGACATCTGACCTCTGACCTCTTTGTCCTCCTTTAATGAGTGAAAGAAGCTGGCGAGACAGCTGAGCGGCTAAGAGCACATGCTGCATTTATAGAGGGCCTGAGGTCAGTTCTCAGCACCCACATCAGGCAGTTCCACATTAGCACCCTGGTCTTGGTGGCTCCTGTACTCATGTGCAAATTCCCCCACCCCACCCCAGCACACACCTATTGAAAAACAAAAATTTTTAAAGATTTATTTATTTTATGTATGTTGGTGTTTTGCCTGCATGTACGTCCGTGTGAGTGTGCCAGAGCCCCTGGAACTGGAGTTACAGACAGTTGTGAGCTGCTATATGGGTGCTGGGAATCGAACCCAGGTCCTCTAGAAGAGCAGCCAGTGTTCTTAACCACTGAGACATCTGTGCAGCTTCCCCCCCAGCCAAAAAAAAAATTGTTTTAAATTGTGTGAAAGAAACACAGACTCCTCCATGCTCCAAAGATTTCTTCCACTTTCCTTGTCAGGACTCCAGTTGACATCAAGGCAGTGTCTCTGCTACTGCACATAGCCAGGACTGGCGGCAGCGGCCGTCAGTCCAGCTGCGGTGGAGACACCACACCAGGGTCCAAAGTCTGGGAAGTGTTCAGAATGTTTTACCCCTACGAAAAGCCCTCAAGAACGTGTCTTACAATTGGTGACCCTGTGAGCTTCGAGAAGCCAACTGCACAAGGCCTGTGGTATCTTTCGAGAACCTTCTCTGCCTAGCTGGTACTCTACTAAAGGCAGTGTTTTGGGTCTGGAAATGTGGCTCGGTTTATACAGTGCTTGTCTAGCATGTATGGAGTCCTGGGTTCCATCTCCAGCACCACTAAAATTTGATGTGATAGAATATGCCTGTAATCCCAGCAATGGGGTGTGGGGCAAAGGTTAAATGTTCAAGGTCATTCTCGGCTCTATGGTGAGCACCAGGCCAGGCTGTGTATTAGTTATTTTTTCTGTTGCTGTGATAAAAAGCAACTGGAAAAATTGATTTCCATTCAGATTTCAAGGGTACCACCGCAGAGAGGTCACGGAAGCAGCCGGTCACATCACATCCGCAGTCAGAGGCGAAGAGCAGTGAACGATCGTCCTCAGCTAGCTTTCTCCTTTTTACCTGGGTCGGGGGGGGGGGGGCAGGGAATGGTGTGCTCACTTTCGGTGTGAGTCTCCCCACTTCAGCTCACCTAATCAACATATGACCCTCATAGGCAGATGCTAAAGAATCATCACAAGTGTGCAGCAATGTCCTCTGAGTTAAAACACCTGCCTGGTCTACAACTCTAGTTCCAGGACAGCCAAGGCTACACAGAGAAACCCTGTCTCAAAGAGAGAGAGAGAGAGAGAAGAAAAACAAAACAAAAATTCCATCTTGAAAGGAAAAACAATAAGACTCAGGAACTTCAATGGGAGGCTTCTCGAGATTCAGAAAGAAAACAACTCAAAAGCCTCAGGAAGTACTTGAAGCTGACCAGATTCACTACCTATTCTCCAGACTTGCATAAGCAGTAATGATTGCTTCCCCTAGCCCCTCCCACTGGAGGATGCTGAGCTGGAGTGCCCCCCCCAGGGAGCCACACCCCCAGGCCCTTGTATTGTGGATGGAGCAGGTTTTCTTCTGGGCCACCAATCAGCTCCCAAAACATTACACAGAGACTTACTATTTTTATTTATGAATGCTTGCCCTTATCTTATGCTTGTCCCATTAGTTCTTATAACTTAATTTAACCAATTTCTCTTCATCTACGTTTTGCCTTGAGACTTTTAACCTTTCATCAGTATGTTCTACTTTCCTGCTTCCTCCATGTGTCTCTGGCTGGTGGCTGCCTCTCTTCCTTCTCTCTTCTCTTCCAAGCCTAGATCCCTCCTTCTATTTAGGCTCTCTGCCCACTGGCCCTGCCTACCCTTCTCCTGCCTAGCTACTGGCTGTTTAGCTTTTTATTAGACCAAGCAGGTGCCTTAGGTAGGCAAAGCAGCACATCTTTACATTCTTAAACAAATGAAGCATAATCAAATGTAACACATCTTTACATCCTTAAAGTAACATTCTGCAACATAAACAAATGTAACACAGCTTTACATCGTTAAAGTAGTAGTCCACAACAGTAGACATTTGGATATATGTATGCATGTATGGTATATATCTGTTACTGCCCTAGACACTGGTCTCTTTACAATGTACTCATAAACTTTCCTTTGATTTCTAAAACAAGTTGGAATCCAATTGTATGTGCACTCAGCATATAGACTGTTTCCCTAAACAAGAGTTCAGGAACTATTTGCACAGCATGCACGTTGTAGGAGATGCCACCAGCCCTCCAGAGTGGAATAAAAGTGGATGTAAGGGCTGGGCATGAGTCTCAGCTCAAAGAGGGAGAGGCAGTGGATCTCTGTGAATTCCAGGCTATCTGGTCTGCATAGTAAATTCCAGACTACCAAGTGCTACAAAGTGAGACTCTGTCTCAAAAAACAAAAACAAAAAAGGGTATGAATGCATGTGTGCACCCGGGCAGGAATGCGGAGGTCAGAGGCATCTGTGTGGTGTCAGCTCCCGTCGTCCCCCTGAGTTTCATGTTGGTAGATTCCACAAGTGCTTCTACTCACCACCACTTCACTGGTTCTTTGCATTTTGAGACATAGTCTTGCTAGGAACCCCATGCTGGATTCAAATTAGCTGTCCTCCTGTCTCAGTAGTCTGATTGCTAGGATTAAAAATATTATATACCACTATGCCCAGTTCCTTTTTATTTTTAGTGTGTGTGTATGTGTGGTAAGCACACACGTGAGTGTAATGTCTATAGAAGCCAGAAGACGGTGTTAGATGGTCTGTAGATGGAATTCTTAAATATTGAGCAATCTCTCTAGCTTTTTTTTTTTTAAGATTTATTTATTTATTATGTATACATATGCCAGAAGAGGGCACCAGATATCATTACAGATGGTTGTCAACCACCATGTGGTTGCTGGGAATTGAACTCAGGACCTCTGGAAGAGCAGCCTTCTTAACCTCTTAACCTCTGAGCCATCTCTCCAGTCCCTCTAGCTTTGTTGTTGTGTGTGTGTGTGTTGTGTGTGTGTGTGTGTGTGTTGGCCATGGGAAGCCACAGCACACAGCACACATATGGAAGTCAGAGAACAACCTACAGCAGTTAGTTCTTTTCTTTTTCTTTTTTCTTTTCTTTTTTTTTTGGGAGGGGGGGTTTCCAGACAGGGTTTCTCTGTGTGGCTTTGGAGCCTGTCCTGGAACTCACTCTGTAACCCAGGCTGGCCTCGAACTCACAGAGATCAGCCTGCCTCTGCCTCTCTGAGTGCTGGGATTAAAGGCGTGCGCCACCACCGCCCGGCTAGTTCTTTTCTTTCACTATGTGGTTCCCAGGAATCAGACTATGAGACATTTGAAGAAACTTTTTTTGTTTTGTTTTTGGCTTTTCCAGACAGGGTTTCTTCATGTAGTTTTGGTGCCTGTCCTGGAACTCACTCTGTAGACCAGGCTGGCCTGGAACTCACAGAGATCCGCCTGGCTCTCCTCCCGAGTGCTGGGATTAAAGGCCTGTGCCACCGCGGCCCGACTTAAAGCGAACATCTTTACATTGCTGAGCCATCTCGCTACCCCACCCCCACTAGTTTCATAGTTTTGAAAACATTAAAGCATTTCATTAGCACTATCTACTGGCCTGTTTTGTATATAAAACCTGAGGCCAGACATAGCTGGACTCGCCCGGGCTACATAATGAAGTCATGACAAAAGCGGACAAATCTGTCCTTCTGTGGTACCCATTGTCTTTCCTCTCTGGACTTGACCCACGGAGGTCAAAGGCCTGTTACTGTCCCCCAGGGATGTGTGATCTTGATGTTCCCTCATAACCAGATCCTTTGGCAGCAGAATCTCCAACATGACTTTCTATTTACCCTGTGACTCAGCAAACTCCTGTCTTCCCTCCCCTGTCAAATCTGATTTTGTCACAAGGTTTGGTGGCAGCTGCCCATGTTTTCTCCTGCCAAGTTACTCTTTTCCCCTCTGTAAATAATAGAACTTTTAGCCAGGCGATGGTGGCACACGCCTTTAATCCCAGTCCTCGGGAGGCAGAGGCAGGAGGATCTCTGTGAGTTCAAGGCCAGCCTGGTTTACAGAGTGAGTTCTAGGACAGCTAGGGATACACAGAGAGATCCTGTCTCAAATTGAGGACCAGATACTGGAACCTGTACATCACAAAGCATGTGAAGCTTGGGGGGTTGGTTTGGGTTTATGTATACTCACCTGTGCCATTCACACCAGAGTGAGGAAGCTCGGAGTGCTGTGTCTGGACATTACACGAACACGTGAAGGCACCAGGGAAGAGAATTTACACGTTGCTGCAGAATATTACTCTAGCTATGTAAAGACGTGCGGCTGTTTCACCTTGCCTGCCTTGTCACCTGATTGGCCTAATAAAAATCTGAAGGGCCAATAGCGAGGCAGAGGAGGGACGGGCAGGGCTGGCAGGCAGAGACACTCAGTAGAAGGAGGAACCTGGGCTTGAGAGAGTGAGGGAGAAAGCCAGGAAGACACCGGGGCCAGGCAGCAGACAGACAGACACAGAGTAGGACATACAGAATGAAAGAAAGGTAAAAAGCCCTAGGAAAAAGGTTAAAATACGTTATAAGAGCTAGCAGGGCAGGCATAAGATAAGGTTGAACATTCGTAACTAATAATAAGTCTCGGTGTCATGATTTGGGAGCTGGTTGGTGGCCCAAAAGAAAGCCTGCTACAACACATGTGTGATATGTTAATATATATGCATACACATCTGTATTAGTTTTCTATTTCTATGATAAAGTACCTTTACCAAAAACACAAAAACCAAAAAAAACCTAAGGAAGAAAGGATTTCTTTCGGCTTACCCTTCCAGAAGGATGGAGTCCATCCTGGCAGGAGCAGGGAGCTGGCTGGTCACATTTCATCCACACACAGGTAGCAGAGAGAGCGAGCAGGAAGCAGGGTGGATGTATAAACCCTCAAAGCTGGCTTGCAGGGACATGCAGAAATGCTCTGCTTCCTACAGGCTCCCAGGGCCTCCCTAAACAGCGCCAGCAGCGTCAGCTGGGGACCAGGTGTTCAAACACGCGTCCTGTGGGCGGCCTTTCTCATTCACACCATTTGTTCTGTTTGGTTTCACCAGGCAATTTCTCTGTGTAGCTCTGGCTGTCCTGGAATTTGCTCTGTAGACCAGGCTGACCTTGAACTCACAGAGTCCTGACTGCCCCTGCCTCCCAAGTGCTGGGATTAAAGGCATGTGCCACCCCTCACCCCAGCCCCACCCGGAGTCTATCACAACAATTATACAGGTTGTTTTTTTGTTTTGTTTTTGTGTTTGCTGGAATTGGAAATCAAGACCTTAAACATTCTAGGCAAACCCCCTATTACTGAGCAATACCCCAGCCCCTCACTTGGGGTGGGTATTCTAGGCAGGGGCTCTACTTCTGTGCCACACCCCCAACCCCAGGTGTCTTATAAATCTGTGAGTAAATATGCTCTCTAATTTATAAATGCATACTAAGACCACGCTTCCCATTAGCTTCTCAGCTAGACAAAGATCCCAGAGTCTGATTACGTGCCTTGTGTGGACATGAGTGCCTGGGTTGTGGAAATGAATGCCTGGGTTGCAGGTAAGAGTCTAAAGCTGACAAGATTTTATAGAGGCCAATTCGACACCATGCTGAAAATTACTTCAGCCTCTGTCCCAGCCATCCCTCGTGGGGGACTTCCCTCGTGGGGACTTATTTCACGGTAATTTTTTTTTTTTTTTTTAAGACATGGTTTCTCTCTGCAGCCCTGGCTGTCCTGGAACTCAGAGATCTGCCTGCTTCCCAAGCGCTGGGATTAAAGGCACATGCCACCATTACCCAGCCGCAGTAAATATTTTCAAGTTTATTCACTGTAGCATTTTGTGGGAGAAGAGATGGAAAGAGACCAGGTAGGAATCAAAAGGAAGCAGATACATCCAAGAACGATTTGTGTAATCAATACCGAGGACAGCTCCAGGACACAGCAGCAGGAGGAAACAAATACCCACAGTGTGTGCCTTGCCCTGGCTGCCTGGTTCCTTCTCCCTTGCTTGCTTGGTCTCAGTGTGCTGGCCGGGCTGGCCTCCAAATCCTGATCTTTGTGCCTCAGGCTCCAGACTCAGACTCTGATATGTTAACGGATCAGCCAAAGGCAATTCCAGTATGAACCAAAACATTGTATTGAAAGGAAGGCTTCTGTGAATAAACTAAGCACATTTGAAAGGCAAATCTGTGTGGACCTCCTAATTGTGTTTTGAGGGCTCAGGAGTGGAAGATGGATGTGCAGCAGATTCCAAGTCTTGAGCGTGGCTTAGCTCACAGCAGCAGGGGTCAAGGGGGCTCCGCACAGTTCCTTTGGCCTGAAGATGTGGCTCGAGCGTCACCTGTCATGCCTAAGGCCCTCAGTCTTTCTGCAGCGCTGTAGAAACCAGGCATGATGCACACCTGTAACTAATCCCAGCATGTGCAAGCTGGGCACAGGGGGTTCTGGAATGTAAGGCCTCTTAGCAAGTTCAAGGCTAACCTGGGCCGCATGAGTCCCGGTCTCAAACAAACAAAAACAAAATGGTGGGGCTAGAGGGCTGGTTTGCAACAGCATGCTTCTCTTGCCAGGGAATGTGGTTTAGTTCTCAGCACGTGTCCAGTGGCTCACAATCACCCGGAACTCCATCTTCAGGGGATCTGATACCCTTTGATACCCTTTTCCAGCCTCAGAGGCACCTGTACAATGTGCACATAACCATAAATAAAAATAAAACAAACCTTTCAAAGAAGTTAAAGGACACACAGGGCAGGCGATAGGGCTCAGTGGGGAGAGGTGCTTGCTGCCAAACCTGACAACCTGAATTTGATCATCAGGACTCATAGTAGAAGGAGAGAACTGACTCTTGTCCTCTGACCCTTAAATACACACGGTGAAATAACATGCCGCTCCCTTCCCCAGGCTGGCCCTGAACTTACTCAGCTGAGTGTGACCTAGAACTCAGGTCCTCTTACCTTGCCTTCACCTACCAAGAATCTCCACCCCCAGTTTAAGTAGTGCTGAGGATACACAGTGCATGTTACATTAGCACTCTAAGGACTGAGCCACATTTCCAGCCCAGAAGTCCCTTGATTATACTTACAATGTTCAAATATTTGAAGAAAATAAAAATTGCGAAATTCTTGGCTTGCTATTTTTAGTTGTGGAAGCTTGGCGGTGGACTGTTGACAAGAAAGTTAATTCTTTAAATGTTAATTGATCATTAACAAAACCCAAACAGGCATGGCTCTTTCTTGTCTACACACAAAACTCTAGACAGACGTGAAAAAGTTTCCCTACAATCTTTCCAACAAACGGTGCTGGGAAACCGGCCCAGAACTTACAGGAAAGGAGTGAGGAGTCAGTACTCCGCAGACGCTGCGAATGCTTGCCTTCAGTGGTAGCACATGTCTGTAATCTTAGCACTCTAAAGTGCTAGGGGCTGGGGCAGGAGGATTGCTGGGAGTTCAAGGCCAGCTTCTGCTATTTGATAAGACTCTGTCTGTAACAACAAAAGCAAAAAAGAAGAAAAGTTCTGAAGATGGAATGTACACCATGAATGGAGGCTCATAACTATAACCTCAGCCCTCAGGAGGCTGAGGTTCCTGGCAGCCTGAACCACACATTGAGAACCTGCCTCAAAAGCCAACAAAGAGTTAAATTAAACAACACTATGAATTTACTCTCTACTTCTAACTACACTTAGGGTTAACTTGGTAAATTTTATGCTCAAGTGTTTGGGTTTTTTTTTGGGGGGGGTGGTTGTTGTTGCTGTTTTGGCTTTTCTGTCTTTCTTTCCTTCCTTCCTTCCTTCCTTCCTTCTTTCTTTCTTTCTTTCTTTCTTTTTTTTTTTTTTGGTTTTTCAAGACAGGGTTTCTCTGGGTAGCTTTGCGCCTTTCCTGGATCTCACTCTGTAGCCCAGGCTGGCCTCCAACTCACAAAGATCCGCCTGGCTCTGCCTCCCAAGTGCTATGATTAAAGGAGTGTGCCACCACTACCTGGCCTTTTTCTCTTTATCTGTCTCTCTCTCTCTTTCTTTCTCTCTCTCTCCTCCCTCTCTCCCTTCCTTTCTGGTTTTTTTTTTTTTTTTTTTTTTTTTTTTTTTTTTAATGCAGATCTCACTATGTAGCCCTGGCTGACCTGGAATTTCACCATGTAGACCAGATTGGTCTCAAACTCACAGAGATACAACTGTCTCCACCTCCTGAGTGCTGGGATTAAATTTGTGCATCACCATGCCCAGGTAGATGACGTGTATTTTGCCAGGATAGAATTTAATAGTTCTATGACATAAAGAACTGGGTAGAGCGAACGAGCGAGGGAGAGGCTGTCTCTTGCTCCTTAGGCCACCAGTCATTATGTGCCTCATGGCTGGATGATCACTACTGTATTTTATGACATTGTTGTATGGGCTTAGTCAATACTGCTATAGAGCTAAGACTGATGGACCAAGTCTGTTCTCTCACTCAAGAGTCTGAGGCAGGAGGTTCACACGCTCAAGGCTAGCATGGGCAACTTAGTGAGATTCCGTCTCAAAATAAAAACTTAAATGGAAAGTCTAGGTGTGACAGAACAGTAGAGCCCCTGCCTAGAACCCCCAGTGAGGGGCTGGGGTGTGGCTCAGTGGTAGAGCCCCTGCCTAGAATCCCCAGTGAGGGGCTGGGGTGTGGCTCAGTGGTAGAGCCCCTGCCTAGAATCCCCAGTGAGGGGCTGGGGTGTGGCTCAGTGGTAGAGCCCCTGCCTAGAATCCCCCAGTGAGGGGCTGGGGTGTGGCTCAGTGGTAGAGCCCCTGCCTAGAATCCCCCAGTGAGGGGCTGGGGTGTGGCTCAGTGGTGGAGCCCCTGTCTAGAGTCCCCCAGTGAGGGGCTGGGGTGTGGCTCAGTGGTGGAGCCCCTGCCTAGAATCCCCCAGTGAGGGGCTGGGGTGTGCTTCTGTAATTGAGTCCTTGCCTAGCAGGAACAAGGCCTGTGATTCCATCTTCAGTACTGGAAACAAAAAATGGATATGATCCTTTTTTTCTTTTCTTTTTTTTTTCCTTTTTTTTTGGTTTTTCGAGACAGAGTTTCTCTGTGTAGCTTTGCGCCTTTCCTGGAGCTCACTTGGTAGCCCAGGCTGGCCTCGAACTCATAGAGATCCTCCTGGCTCTGCCTCTCGAGTGCTGGGATTAAAGGCGTGCACCACCACCGCCCAGCATGATCCTTAAAAAAGATACATTAATTTCCTAACCTCAGCTACTGCAGATGTGACTCTACCTAGAAATAGGAGTAGGGTCTGATTGTGCACATTATTAATTCCAGCACTAGGGAAGCAGAGGCAGGTAGATCAGTGTGATTTTGAAGTCAGTACTGTCTACATTGTGAGTTACAGAGTAGCCAGGGATACTCAGTAAGACCCTGACTCAAAAAAAAAAAAAAAAAAAAAAAAAAAAAAAGCCATCATAGGCCCTAAGCCACTGAGCTGGCTTGGCTGGTAAAGGCACTTGGTGCCAAGCTTGATGCTGAGTGAGAACCACCAGAACCTCCATGGCGGGAGAAGAGAACTGACTCGATTTTGTTTGGGGACAGGGTTTGTCTGTGTAGCCTGGCCTTCCTGGAACTTGATCTGTAGCCCAGGCTGACCTCGAACACAGATCTGCCTGCCTCTGCCTCCCAAGTGCTGGGATTAAAGTGTACCACCGCCGTCGCCGCCGGCAGCTGGTGAGAACTGACTCTTGAAAGTTGTCCTCTGGCCGGCGGTGGTGGCGCAGCCTTTAATCTCAGCACTCGGGAGGCAGAGGCAGGCGAATCTCTGTGAGTTCAAGGCCAGCCTGACCTACCAAGTGAGTTCCAGGAAAGGCGCAAAGCTACACAGAGAAACCCTGTCTCGAAAAACCAAAGAAAACAAAAAGAAAGTTGTCCTCTGACCTATAACACACATGCTGTGGCACATGCCCCCCCCCCCCAACAAATGACAAGAGTGTAAAAACATAGAGTATTATCAAAGTCTACCTCTCTCATGAGACTGTGGGGTGGCAGTGTCCTACAAGACAACACAAACCTCCGCGTCCCCAATCTGAGGTAGTTTTGATGACCAGTTCTGGACTGCTAACACAGGCCATGGTGCCAGGAATGCTTTACCAGAGTGGAAGATGGTGCCCAATGTGGGGTGGTACCTCAAGGGTCTCTCAGTCAAGGAAACTCGTTTTGGTTCTCCTTAAACACACAGTTTTCTTTCAGACTCTTTGTTTATTATCCCAAGTAAGAAAAAATTTAAAATAAATAAATAAGATAAATACCCATAATAAATAAGAAGAAACCCAAAATGATGCATCCCCAGAATCAGGAAGGCTCAGGCGGCAAAGCTGGGACTTCGGCCCTGCAGAGGCCCCACCATGCTCAGGGGATCAGAGGAGCCCACATCGGGGGGCTCTGGCGCCAGGAACCCTGGAAGTTCCTGGGGCTGGTGAAACAGGCCTGGCACGGGCAGGAAGCGCACGGGGCCCCAGGATGCTGGGTCCTGGTTTGAAGAGTCCCTCTGGGGCAGGCGCAGGGGCAGGCCGTGGGCTTCGGACTGGTACACGTTGTATCCATCCTCAAGCAGCAGCTCCCTGAAGCTGCAGGCCTCCGGATCAAAGAGAGGCTGGAGGACAGAGGCAAGAGTCAGTGACCCACAGTACATTTCCGTCTGCCAAGCCCTGACCCAAGCAAGGGTCCCGCCCCAGACTCCTCTCTCAGACCCAGGGTCCAGACCTGGACCAACTCCCCTCCCACCTGGGGTTCCGGCCCCAGCCCTCTCTACCTGCAGACTAGCAGGCTCAGGCCCAGGCTCCTCCCTCAATTTTTCTGTATCTAGGTTGGCAGCCTGCCCACCACCTTCCATCATATCACTTATTGGTCATGGGTACCAGAGAGCCCCACGGTCAGCAGGAGCAGAACCTGTGAGAGATCACGTGGCCGCGTCCAGGGTTACAGTCCTGACACCGGGCCTCTCCGAGGGCCAGTCCGCCCTTCATAGTACCCCAGGACTCGAACCAGGGGTGACCTGCCTGGGCCTAGTTTTCTCCTTTTGCAAACACAGACAACAGGACCATGGCCAAGGGGGAACACAGCTCTGAGAGAGGGCCTCAGAATGGGACTCACCGATCCGTACAGGGTTCCATCGGGCTGTTGGCAAAGAAACCTAGAAGCCTTGATACCCAGGATTTGAATCACCCCTGGCTTCAAGGCTTTGAGTTCCAGGAGACCTGTGGGCAAAACAAAGACATTCAGGGTCTGTCTACACCCGGGAGGACCCAGGACCCCACCCAGTCCTCTCACCAGACTCACTTTCTGGGCTGCGGTGTGTGGCGCCTACCACTGTGCCGTCCTCCCTGATCGCCAGGTGGGCTTCAGTGTCCTGGTCGTCATCTGTGTAGAGGTGCCTCTGCCGGACTTGACCCCCAAACTGGAGGAGGGGGCTGGAGTCAGGGATGGGGTGTGCCTGGCAGACCCCCAGGAGGATGACAGCCAGCAGAGGGACCCGCAGTCCCAGGACCCCAACTCTAGATTTCATCCAGTCCATCAATAATGCACTTCTCTATGAAGAGCCCCTGGCAAGCGAGCGTCTGAGAGCGGTCGTCTGGAACCGGCTTCTGACTTGGATGCCCCAGCAAAGCAGATGCAGGTTCAGACCGGGGCTCAGGCAAAGTGAAAGTCTGCGTCTCCGGTGGAATCCCCAGCTGACAAGATACTAAGGCTGTGTGCTGAACACAGCAGAAGTCCCAGAATTTATACCCAGACAGGCCCGCCCACGTGCCCTCCCCACTCCTGACGCGTGATATTTGACACACTTGGCAGAAACCCGAATTCCACCGTGGCCAGGGCAGCCTGGACGGATGATGCAATGGAGGGGGGGTGGTCTTTCCAACAGGGGTCTGAAGGAAAAGGACTGGGCATGGACCCCTGAGTCTCAAGGAAGAGTGCTAGGGTCTGACTCCTGGGTCTGAGGGAGGAGGCTGGGGTCTGTGTTCCTGAGTCTCAGGGAGGAGGCTGGGGTCTGAGGGAAGAGGCTGGGGTCTGTGTTCCTGAGTCTGAGGGAGGAGGCTGGGGTCTGTGTTCCTGGGTCTGAGGGAGGAGGCTGGGGTCTGTGTTCCTGGGTCTGAGGGAGGAGGCTGGGGTCTGTGTTCCTGGGTCTGAGGGAGGAGGCTGGGGTCTGTGTTCCTGAGTCTGAGGGAAGAGGCTGGGGTCTGTGTTCCTGGGTCTGTGCTCCTGGGTCTCAGGAAGGAGGCTGGGGTCTGTGCTCCTGGGTCTCAGGGAGGAGGCTGGGGTCTGAGGGAGGAGGCTGGGGTCTGTGCTCCTGGGTCTGAGGGAAGAGGCTGGGGTCTGTGTTCCTGGGTCTGGGGGGGGGGGGTTGGTCCTGGTCTGGGGAGGGGGGGGGGGTGGGAGGAGGCTGGGGTCTGTGTTCCTGGGTCTGAGGGAGGAGGCTGGGGTCTGTGTTCCTGGGTCTGAGGGAGGAGGCTGGGGTCTGAGGGAGGAGGCTGGGGTCTGTGTTCCTGAGTCTGAGGGAGGAGGCTGGGGTCTGTGTTCCTGGGTCTGAGGGAGGAGGCTGGGTCTGGTCCTGGGAGGGAAGGAGGCTGGGGTCTGTGTTCCTGAAGTGTCTGAGGGAGGAGGCTGGGTCTGTGTTCCTGAGGTCTGAGGGAGGAGGCTGGGGTCTGTGTTCCTGGGTCTGAGGGAGGAGGCTGGGGTCTGTGTTCCTGGGTCTGAGGGAGGAGGCTGGGGTCTGTGTTCCTAAGTCTGAGGGAGGAGGCTGGGGTCTGAGGGAGGAGGCTGGGGTCTGTGTTTTCCTGGGTCTGAGGAGGAGGCTGGGGTCTGTGTTCCTGGGTCTGAGGGAGGAGGCTGGGGTCTGTGTTCCTGGGTCTGAGGGAGGAGGCTGGGGTCTGTGTTCCTGGGGTGCTGGTCTGTCTGGGAGGAAGGAGGCTGGGGTCTGTGCTCCTGGGTCTCAGGGAGGAGGCTGGGGTCTGAGGGAGGAGGCTGGGGTCTGTGTTCCTGGGTCTGAGGGAGGAGGCTGGGGTCATCTGGCTCCTGGGTACAAAGGAGGAGCCCTGGTCCTCAGACATTCTGTGTAAGCAACTGAATTGTGTAGTCCACCCTATTTGAATTTCAAGGTTCAAGGGGTGTTGGGGGCTCTGAGTCTTTCTTTAGTCCCCGGGAAATCAGCTGTGTGACAGAGGAGTCCGCAGGTGGAAGTGTCCCAGCTGGCCCCAGGCCACTCACCCTCAGCACCCCCTGCTCAGCACTCAGGTGCTGGGCTCAACTGCTGTCTCCCTGATGCAATCCCAAAGCTTCTTTCACCAGAGACGGTCCAGCCCTGGTACTCCCCAGATGCCCTGGGGGATGGGTGGGGTCAGTCTCTTTCCCACCGAGCCAGGATCTGTGAGGGCGAAGAGCTGGATGGTTTCTTGCAGCCAAAGGCATGCTGGGGCAAATCCCTGGGTTTGAAGGAAGAAGCCTGAGCCTGGGCCCTTGGGACTGAGGGAGCGGCTAAGGGAGGCAGGAGGCTGGGCAATGGACCTTCAGGTCTGAGGCCGGCCTGTGCTTCGGTAGCCTGGAGAAATGATCTAATCTTGGACCAGCCAAGTGGAATTCCTGAGTCTTTGTAAGGTGTCAATGCTCAGGTAAGGGCGAGGCTGTAGGGCCGACTCTGCATAATTAAAGGCTCAGGACACCAGGAGAGCTAAGGCCTTCCTCCCCGGCCACACCACCTGCTTGCCCAGAAAGAAAGTTAGACAAGCCATCCCACCTCTTCCTAGTCAGAAAGAGTTACGTGCTCCATTTGCCAGTCTGGAAAGTAACAGCTTGGACTCCAGACTTTAGGATCGCTCCAAAGAGGGGCTTTGGGGCAAAGACTGGGTGGTGTGTACTCGACGCCAGGCGGAGCGGCTGGTGCTGGGGTTGTGGCAACTGGCAAACAGGTTCTCCATCCTCCTGGGAGGGTGCAGCTGGAGTGGTTGGAGGAGGCGGCGGGAGTCCAGACCTTGCTCCCCTGGGGCGTGGCTACTCCCAGAGTACCCAGATAAGGGGAGCAGACGCTAAGTCTCGGCACCAGCACCGGAGAAGGAGAGGCGCGTGGGACCCGAGCTCCCGGGTTCAGCTTTGCAGCCGGGCGCTACTCCCCGGGTCCACGCCGAGGGTGTGGCAACTTCTGGGGACCAATTGGGCTGCCCTTCGTGACGTCAGTGATCCGAGAGGAAGGGAGAAGGGGCGCGGCGCCCATCCACCTGGGCGGAGGACAGGGCGTTGCGCCTCCCGCACCTGAGATCCGGAGAGGCGCAGTAGGACGGCTCCGCCTCCTGCTACCTGCCGGCCCGAAGGGCGGAGGCTGCGCACCTTGGAACCGTGCAGTTCTCTCTCTCCCTTTCTCTGTCTCCCAACGGGTCTCCAAGCCCTCAGCCTTCTCAGTCAGTTGCAGGAAGGAAGCCTAGAGGGGAGGGCTACGGAGCCGGGGCTCCTGGCCTCCAAGCGCGGCCGATGAAGGCTCGATTTTGGGACTGGAAGCTCAGACTAGAAGAATCTGTTTGTACCACCAGCAAGGAGCTCAGGTTAGTCCGCACTGGGCATGCCAGACCCCTGGGGATGAGGAGGGTATCTCGGCCACTCTAACCCTCGCCCAGTCTTCCTCAAAACCTGGATCCCAATCCCTACCTTCCCCTAAGAATCTCTTCCTCCTGCTACAGCAAGGCTCTTGACTCAGGAAACTAAGCCAGCTCATAGTTCCAAGGTTCAAAGGCTCCTACCCGGATGCTTGCAGTGGGCTTTTCAGCTGCCTTGGATTCACCCGAGCTTTTATGTTTACCAAGCCTGACAGACTTGGGTTGAATCGTTTCTCCAGTATGTAACTGGTCCTTATGTGGGATAAATTTATTTATTCCTATCTCACAGGGAAAGTTATACCACACCCAGGGGCTTGCTTGTGCAATTCTAAAATCCTCCTCCTCACCTGGGCTTCCCCTGGCCTGTGGAGGTAGAATGTGCCCCTTCCATATAGGTACACCCGAGAAAGTGTTGAGATGCCACGTTCCCAGCAGGCCTTTGCAGCCAGCCACTCATCCACGTGTCTCCCAACCCCATCCCTAGAGACGTAAAGCTTTACCACCCTGGATTTAGGCTCCCAACTTCTGACCCGGGAGCTGCTCACTTTAGCTCCCAGACTCGGAGGGGTCCCAGACTCTGGGGCTCACACTGTGTGCCTTCTAATCCACCTTTCCTTCTTACAGCCATGTGGACCCCCAGCCGGAGGCAGCTCTGCCTGGCCTTCTTGCTGGTCTGTATGCTCTCCACCGGCTTCTTCTTGTTCCACCTGCATGGAGGAAACTTCTTTCGAAATGAGCTAACTTTCTCTCTCCTGTGTCCAGACTACCACCTGCTGAAGTCCCCAGTGGCCATGGTATGCTTGCCCCACCCATTGCAGACAGTCAATGCCTCCCCTTCCCGTCCCGGACAGTTCTCCTCTCTCTCTGGGACTTGGACCATCTCCCCAGGAGGCAGGTTCGGTAACCAGATGGGGCAGTATGCCACGCTGCTGGCCCTGGCCCAGCTCAATGGCCGCCAAGCTTTCATCCATCCTGAGATGCATGCCACCCTGGCCCCTGTGTTCCGCATCTCCCTGCCCGTGCTGGACCCTGAGGTGGACAGCCTCACGCCGTGGCAGCATTTAGTCTTACATGACTGGATGTCAGAGGAGTACTCCCACCTGGAGGACCCCTTTCTCAAGCTGTCCGGTTTCCCTTGCTCTTGGACCTTTTTCCACCACCTCCGGGAACAGATCCGCAGGGAGTTCACCCTGCATGACCACCTTCGGGAAGGTGCCCAGCACCTGCTGAGTGGCCTCCGTCTAGGCTCCTCGGGCATCCGCCCTCACACCTTTGTGGGTGTCCATGTGCGTCGTGGGGACTATCTGGAAGTGATGCCCAACGTTGGAAAGGTGTGGTGGGTGACCAAGCTTACCTCCAGCAAGCCATGGACTGGTTCCGGGCCCGACACAAAGACCCCATCTTTGTGGTCACCAGCAATGGCATGAAATGGTGTTTGGAGAATATTGACACGTCCCGCGGTGATGTGGTCTTCGCTGGCAATGGACAAGAGAGTACACCGGGAGAGATTTTGCGCTGCTTACACAATGTAACCACACCATCATGACTATTGGTACCTTTGGCTTCTGGGCCGCCTATTTAGCTGGTGGAGACACTGTCTACCTCGCCAACTTCACCCTGCCAGACTCGGAATTTCTGAAGATCTTCAGGCCTAAGGCTGCCTTCCTTCCCGAGTGGGTGGGCATTAACGCAGACCTGTCCCCACTTCAGGCTCAGGTTGACCCTTGGGAGCTAGACAGTCTTTTAAGATTGGTTTGAGCCATCTAGAGTCATCCATTTGTATCTCTAGAGACTTGTGGCTTTTGGAATGTGTCTGTGGTAGTGCAGGAGCTGGTGGGCGCTCATTTCCACACTTTCTGGAAATGCAGGAATGTTCTAGAGATAGTACAACAGAACATCATTGTCTAAAGGCCAGAGAAGTCCAAGTTAGCCCTGTGAGGCACAGTCCTCTCCTCACCCACCCAGCTTACCTTCGTAGAACTTCTGGATTACGGGAGAGAAGAAACTCCTGACTCCATTCTAGGGGACTTGGTGGCTGTTTCTGAGAGTCTGGTCCCGTGCGTGCATGCGTGCATGCGTGCGTGCGCAGCACACTGCAGGGCGCGTCCTGCCAGCACTGTAGAAAGTGGAACGTGTAATGCAGGTGCATGCAAACACTGTATGCACCACTCCCCTGCTGCAAACCTGGCGCGATGTGAAAGACCTTTTAAAGAGCTAGCGTCGGCCAGGCGGTGGTGGCGCACGCCTTTAATCCCAGCCCTTGGGAGGCAGAGGCAGGCGGATCTCTGTGAGTTCGAGGCCAGCCTGGGCTACCAAGTGAGTTCCAGGAAAGGCGCAAAGCTACATAGAGAAACCCTGTCTCGAAAAAACCAAAAAAAAAAAAAAAAAAAAAAAAGAGCTAGCGTCATGTCAGAAAGAAGGGGACTTGAGCAGACCTGAATTCTGCTCAACTCCTCGGCCCCAGAGAAACCTCACAGACTTATTTAGGGTGGGGAGAGTAAATGGGCTAAACTATGGGAGAGAGGAGAGGAAGGGACTGCTGAGGGGCTGTACTTGCCGGAGCAGGGTCTCCTAAAAATCCAGGGACTTCTTTAAAAAGAGCGGAAAACTTAAAGAAATAGATTAGCCCTGAATTTAGGATCAAGGAGATTTCTTCTCTGATGCTACAGGTCCCCTGGGTTCTGTTTTCTGGAAGTCACCAGGCTTATAGAAAACAAGGGTGTCTGATATCCTCCCTATGCTAATTCCCTGCCGGGTTCCACCCTCCTGAATGCTTAAGGGAAGTTCCTTGTCTGTGTATCCTGAATAATGGTCATTAACAGCTTAGATTGTAAAACATCGGTAGTGAACTTCTGCCTTCCGGGTTCTCCCATTGTGCTGTAAGCCTGTATTTAAGACCTCCTCCCTCCTTCAATAAATGGCATTAAATAAATAAATAAATAAATAAATAAATAAATAAATAAATAAATAAAAAGAAGACAAGGGTGTGCCCCTGGGCTCACAAAGCCACTAAATCTGGCTGTGAGAAGGCCCAGGGTGAAGGGTCTGAGGGTGTTCCAGACCCCTGAAGCCAGCTTAAGGCTCAGCAGAGCACTACTCGGAGCAGGAAGGATGGATGTTTGACTGAGCTGTCTGGTACCCTTGATGCTTTTTCAAGAGTGAAGTTTCCTCAGATAGCATTTAATCTAATCTCAGGGAGTTTCTGGGTATCTTTCCCCAACTCGGGCCTGTACAGGCTGGAGAGAGGGCGCTGTGAATTAAAGAGCCACATCAGCAATCCATGTATCTGAAGTTTTTGGTGTACTGCATGTGTGCGTGCGTGTATAACACAATTTGTGAGTGGGAGTGTGTGTGTGTGTGTGTGTGTGCGCGCGCGCGCACGCGCTGGGGGACATTCATGACTCATGGACATTGTACGTACTCAGATCTGGCAACCTTTGCTGCTAAGTTTGTGGTCCATTTTCCCTTAGTACCTTTCTCTGGAAACTTCGGTATTGGCCACCAGACCTGTCTTGTGTGTTTGTCTTGAGACGGTCTCTGTAGCCCAGGCTGGTCTAGAACGCAGTATGTAGAGCAGGCTGGCCGGGAATTCGTGGCAATCTTCCTGCTTCAGCCTCCCAAGTGCTAGGACTACACGTGTGGGTCACCAAGCTTGGATCCAGATCTCCCCTTATCGGGCTTTGAGGTGAGAAGACAAGAGTATGTCTGTTGAACTACGTTTCCCATGCTGTGGGGCTGCTCATAAAGAAAGAAGCTCCAGTGCCTTCTGGGAGTTGTAGTCCCAGTTTAGAAGACTAGCCACTTCCCACATCTTATCTGGATGCCAAGGTTTCTAGCCGGCCAGAGGGCGTCCTGTCGTAAACTTGGGGGCAATGAAGACCAGAAAGGAGGCCAGAACAGGTCAGCGGCTTCCATTCCGTAGGTGCTGGGAAAGTTCTACGGAAGGGCTGCCACCCTGTGACGTCATGGAGGGACGGGCGGGGCCTGCTTTGTTGCAGTCCAATCAAACTTAGAGTTGGACTTCGGGGTGGGGCCAAAGAGAGTCCTAAGAAATATTTCTAAGGGAATTGGGGTCCCCCACGTGGGATGTGGCCCGAGTGTTTTGTGAAGAGGGGGCGACCGGTAACTCTCGGAGTCAGTAGAAAAACCCTAAATTCTTCTCCCCAGTCTTCCAAGGAAAACCTTAATCTTAGTCGTGATAAAGTATCTGGGCGAAGCATTAGCGCTTAGGGCACAAGGTTGAGGAGCTGCTGTTAAAGAGTGTATTAAGGTACTGGGGGCTTGAAAAGAGCGTGTCCTGAAAGTTAGGGGTCTCAGTCTTGAGAGAGAGTCCGCAGGTACCCCAGAAATTGGGCGATGGCTTTGGAGGCATGCTGAAGTTTTTGTAGGACCTTCAGGTTCGAGGATTTAGGATTTTTTTTTTTATTCTGAAGACCTTTTTAGTTTGTTAGTTTCCAGGTTGGTTATTTGCTAGACAAATTATTTACTTACATATTTAATTAATTAATTTGGAGACAATCTCAAGTAGGCCACGATGGTCTTGACTTCCTCCTGCCTCGGCTTCCTAAGTGTCGACCCTGGTTTTTGATGGTTTATCTGGTTTTGACTGCTGAATGTCTAGTCCACGTGTCACGGGGTTTTCAGGGCTTGAGAGTCTGAATGTTGATCCAGTACAGGCTCAGAGTTATATGAGTGTGGGGGAGTTTGGGAGTGAGCCCATGGCTGTGAAGTCTGAATGGGTAAGGTTGGGGATCTGGTTTAATAGTTTGCAGGAATGCAATGAAGACCCTAAGTTGTGAGGTTTCCTGGGCTGGGGGACGGTCTGAGTTCACACTTTGGGTCTCTGATTAAGTCTCCTTTTTACTTGGGAATTTCCCAATGACCCTCGTATCGAGCTTTGGAATCCTCTAAGACTGTTTCTGGCTTCTGTTTAGCGTCCACCCCGCCCTCGTTTTGGGGTGAGAAGATCCTCTAGCGGTGCTGGCGAGCTGGGCGCTCTGGCCTCCATGGGGCCGCGCTTTACACTCTTGCTGGCAGCTCTGGCCGACTGCCTGTGTCCGGCGAGGCCCTGCATCATATGTGACCCGTTTGTAGTGGCTGCGCTAAAGACTTTGGAGCAGAGTTACCTGCCTGGCCACCTGGCACCTGAGCATCATGAAAACGTAATGAAGAGGGTGGAGCAGGCCGTGAAGGACTTCAAGGATCTGCCTTTGAATCAGGATACCTATGTGGGGGCTGTGGGTAAGGAGCGCAGGCCAAGATGCGGACCTCGGGATCCTGGGAGAGGAAGGGCTGGGGCCAGAAGTCCTCACATAGGCTTTCCTGAGCTTAAGAATGGAAAAGTCGCTGGGCGTAGTGGTCCACGTCTTTATCCCAGCACTTGGGAGGCAGAGGCAGGTGGATCTTTGTAAGTTCAAGGCCAGCCTGGTCTATGTAGTGAGTTCCAGGACAGCCAGAGCTACCTAGTGGGACCTTGTCTCAAAAAAGAAGAAAGAAAGAAGACAAAAAAAAGTGGAAAAGTCTTGGGATACAGAATCATGAGTCCCTCCCCATAGTTTACAATATTGGTTCTACCCATGCCCAATGGCCTCATGGGAATTATAGTTTCTATGTAGTGGCAAGCCAATGAGACAGAAAAGCTGGACTCTGGTGTTCTATATCTGCCCTCCACACACAGATGAGGACACACTGGAACAGGCATCCTGGAGTTTTCTGAAGGATCTGAAACGTATCACAGATAGTGATGTAAAAGGTAAATGTACCAAAGGATGAGGCCAGAACCTCTGAGAAATTGAGGTTGATGGTGCTCAAAGCTTCAAGCCTTTGCTTGAGTGCCCTTCTGACTCTGCCACGTCTTAGTCATGTGGCCTTGAACCTGGTGCTGGGCCGCTTCCTCAGCCCTAAATGTGGAAGATTACAATTCTCTCCCTTTCTCAGTAGCTTTGAGGATTAGGATAATTAACAGAGCAGAGCGGGGGTGGCCTTTGATCCCAGCACTGGGGAGTCAGAGCTAGGTGGATCTCTATGAGTACGAGGCCAGCTTGGTCTACAGGCACCAAAACTACAAAGAGAAACCCTGTCTCGAAAAACCAAGAAAAAAAAAAAAAAAGATAATCAGGGGTTGGGGATTTAGCTCAGTTGGTAGAGCACTTGCCTAGCACGCGCAAGGCCCTGGGTTCGGTCCTCAGCTCCAAAAAAAAAAAAAAAAAAAGAGAACAAAGACAATTAACAGGTGTGCATTTCATAACCCAGTGGCCCAGCCCTGTGTTCAGTGCCTGTCCATATAGCTCTTCCCTGGAGGGCTAGAGTGTGGAATGCCAGCGAAGACAGGTGGGGCATCCTTGTACTCAAAGTTACTCAGGGGGCTGAAGCAGGAGGATTGCTTAAGTCCAGGATTCCAGAGCAGCTTGGGCAACATAGTGACATCCTCTCAAGCCAATAAGAAAGAGAGGTGGAGCTGTTGGTGGTGGTGCACGCCTTTAATAATCCCAGCACTGGGGAGGCAGAGGCAGGCGGATCCTTGAGTTTGAGGCCAGCCTGGTCTACACAGCAAGTTCTAGGACAGCCGAGACTACACGATGAGATTCAGAGAGGAGAGATAAATGAGGGGTGGGGTATGCTGGGGCATGCTTGAAGGTGGTGATGGAAAGATCAGGTGTTCAAGGTCACCTTCAGCTGCACAGTGAGTCAGGCCACTTGTAGTACCTGTAGCGTATGGATTACTTTGCTGCACCTCACCTGAGTGGGGGAGCCCCTTCCTGGCTGTGCTTCCTCCTAGGAGAGCTCTTTGTAAAGGAATTATTCTGGATGCTCCGTCTGCAAAAGGACATTTTCGCCACCCTCGCTATGCGTTTCCAAAAAGAAGGTGAGGAAGATGGGAGTCCAGAACCCCAGTCATTGGCTTCCTCAACCCTCTCCCCATCCACGACCTCAAGAACACCTCCCCCAGGCCCTGCCCTTTTGTGCCTAAAAGCTCCTAAACCTCAGACCTCTCTGCTCAGCACCCACTCCCATTAATTTAGAAAGAAATATGATTCTCCGGAGCTTGGTAGCAAAGCCTGTAATCCCAGCGCTTGGGAGGCTGAGGCAGGTGGATTGCCAAATTTGAGGCAACCTTGGGCTACTGGCTGAGATGCTGAAAGAAAAAAAGAGCCTGTGATCATGGGACTTGGTGGGTGGAGGCAAGAGATAAAATGTCCAAGGTCATCCATCCTCGTGGACAGAAAGTTTGCGACCAGCCTGGGCTATACAAGACTCCTTTCTGAAAACAGAAACCAACCTGCTTTTCTTTCTCTTCCCCCACCTTTCCCCCTTCGGAGGCAGTTTATTGTCCCAACCAATGTGGTGAGTCCAGTGTGCATGATCTGTTCCTCTTGCCCATGAGCCTCCCCCATGGGTGATTTTTTACTCCCCTTCATTTGAGCTCCCCCTGCTCTCCAGCCTGGATTTCTTAGGCAGTGGGTGGTGTTCCAGTGACGCTCCTTCCTTAGCTTCGGTGGGGGCGCTAACACTTGATGTGAACGGCTGCCCCAGCCCTTGACCTTGCCAAATTCTCCTTTTAGCCCCACCTCTCAGTGGGAGAATACAACTTTAACCTTCGCCCTTCAGGCACGATGTTGCAGACTCTGATCTGGTGTAACAGGTGCGAGAAGCAGGTCCACTCCTGTCGCAAATCCATGGATTGTGGGGGTGAGCACACGACCCAGCCAAGGCCTAGTGTCAGAGGGGTGGGGGCTAGGAGAGAGGCAGCCGCCGCAGGGCTCCCCCAGAAGTAGCTGCAGCCCCTCCCTTTGCACAGAGCGCCGGATAGAGGTGCCTCGATTGGAAGACATGGTCCTGGACTGCCAGCTCGGTTGGCATCATGCTTCTGAGGGACTTACGGATTACAGTTTTTACAGGGTGGGGACATCCAACTCCTGTGACCCTTGACCCTAAGTCTGTTAGACTTGTGTGAGCCCCCGGGTCCCCTGCCCTCAACCTGACCCTCATGGCCAGTTAGAGTGTCCTCTACTGATCCCCAGAGAGATCCCACGCCCTGACCAGGGACTTTCCCATCCTAGCCACGACACCACAGAAGGTAGGGGAGTCTATGGTGTGTCCTGTCATGATTAGGGAGATCAGTAGTCCTGATTCCTTCCTTCCCTGCACCGAGACCCTGTGACCTTCTCACCCCCCTCTACTCCCCCAGTCCCCAAGTTCCCCAGGCCTCTATGACCCCTTGAGCTTGGGTCTAGGTTTGGGGGAACAGTTCTGAGACCTTGCTGTCCAAGGGGAAAGAACCCTACCTGACCAAGACGATGGTGGGTCCAGAGGATGCCGGCAACTACCGCTGCGAGCTGGGGACCATCAACTCTGGTCCTGCCACCGTTATTCGTTTCCGTGTCGTAGGTCAGTCTGGGGTGTTGAAAAAACGGCATTCGGGATGGGAGAGTCTCTGGAGGTGTGGCCTCGTTGCTTTGGGTGTGTGGCTTTGGCTATACCCAGGGTCTGTGCTAAGGGGTGTGGACTCCCTCTGGAGGTGTGTTTTCTGGCCATGGAGGTGTGGCTTCCTGCCCGAAAGGCTGCCTTAGGTCTCCATTGGATTTCCTGGGGTGCACCCACCCTCTAGAGGGGGCTAGAGTTGTGGGGTAGGCATGCCTTTACCAGCTGCTGCCAGGCCTGCCCTTTGGCTCTCTGTCAGTACTGCCCCAAAGGACAGCGGAAGAAAAACCGGCCCCAAACATCATAACCCAGGAGGAGGAGGGCCCTGTACAGGTGACTCCAGAGACCCTGGAGCCCGTCATTACAATCGCCAATCATCCGAAACCACCGAGAGCTGCCAAACACCACCGCCTCTTAATACTGTTGATCCTTGGCTTCATAATTCTGACGGCCAGCATCATTGTCACGTGAGCTGACCGCTGGGAACTCCGGAGGAAGGGTGGGGCTTAAATGAAGTGGACTCGTATGAAGGGGAGAGGCTTGGACAATAGTCGAGGAAAGGCTGGGACCAGAGATGGGCTTTGGGAGGGGGCATGGCTTGGACAGAGGAGTTGGGGACTGGGTCAGAGTGGGGCTTGAAGGGAGGGGCAGGACTTGAATGGAGATGTGGTCTTGGGTAAGGAGAGGAGATTGAATAGAAGGGTGTGGACAAGGGCTTGGATGGACGGATGGATGGATGGACGGATGGATGGACGAGGCTTCAATGAGAGGATAGGGCCTTATGGAGAAGATTCGGAGGGGGCTGGGCTTGGGTGGAGGGCGAGGCTTCCTACAATCCAGTGCTGGCGGAGGACCGGAAGCTACTGAGCACCTTCCTTTGGGGCTCCTTTAGGAGGATAAGGCTTGTATAAACTGTTAGGTTAGCTTTGTTGGGGTCTAGGAAGGGTGTACTTCACTCAGCCCATGATCTAACGTGGTTCTACGCCCTCCCGGCCTGCCGCAGGGTACTTCACTTTAAGAAAGCTAGAGGTAAATCCAAGACCTCCAGTTTGGACGTGAAATCCTCAGAATTCAAGTCGTCAGATCAGGAAAAGTCCTCTGTCCAGCCGGAGTCATCCCCCCCGGTCGAGTCGAAGCCCTCTCAGGGTGACAGTGTTGCCGAGGAAACAGAGGACAAGGGCGAGGAATCAGAAAGCTAATAAAGATTTGACCTGTTGTCTCAGTTTCTGACTTACTCTTGGGGACTGGTCCTGACTTCTGGCTCCCAGAGAGGAGCAGCTGGAACATGGGACCTCCCTCTGCAGGGGGCCCATGAATGGTGGGCCCAGAATCGAGGCATAGGCCAGGGTCAGCCCTGCCCCATCTCCTCCCCCAGGCCTGGTCTCCTCACAGGACGCCCCCTCCCCGCTCTTCCTGCCGGGCTTCCTCTTGCCTTTTCCTGTCCCCCACCCAGTGCTGGGAGCCCGGGCAGAGGAAAACACTTTTCAGAGGGATTGGGACTTAACGGAGGCCAACGGCACCGGGGCCTCCGGGTGCTACAGGACCCGAAGCAGGGTAAGAGCCACAGCAATGACCTGTCCAGGGACCTAGGAGTTCACTGTTCGGGTCCCCTCTACCTCCCTGGGATCCAGGAGCTAGAATTCATCCTCTCATCCGTCCCCACCCCCCTCCCGGGGCCTTGGGACTTGGGGCCTTACCCTCTTCCCTTAGGGCCATGCTATCTGGTGAACGCAAGGAGGGCGGAAGCCCCCGCTTTGGGAAGCTCCATCTCCCAGTGGGCCTGTGGATCAACTCCCCAGAAAGCAGCTGGCCAAACTGGGGCGGCGCTGGCCCAGCGCTGCCTCTGTCAAGTAAGTGATCAACCTCTGTGGCATGCCTGCCATCTGTCCCTGCTTATCACTGAGTCATGCCAGGGACCCTAAAAGGTGGGCAGTGGTTCCTGTCCTAAACAGACGATTGAGCTGGAGGGGGCTGGGGGTGGGAGTGGAGGACAGTGACATCTAGACGCCGGGAGGGGAGAGCTGGGCCAAGACATGGGGTCAGGCCGGATGGGCACCGGGACGAAACACACTAGGCAGGCCCAGGGACTGGATTCACTTTCCTCCCCTCTCTGTTCACCTTGGGGTTTCCTACCAAAGGTCATATCTTTATTAATCCTATTACGTATCTCTTTTACCTCCATTCTTCCCACCCCACCATCTTGGTTTTCCGCCCCCACCCACTACTCCCGTCTGTGTCCCTCTCTCTCTGGGTCTTTGTCTCTGAGTTTCTGTCCCTCCCTCTCTCTTGGTTCCTCTGTGTCTTCCGCCCCTCTCTCGGGGTCACTTGCTCCGGGTTTGTCCCCGCGCCTGTCTGTCTGTCCGTCCTCTCTCGTTCTTTTGTCTGTGTCCCCTCCGCCCACTTGTGCCCCCTCAGGTCGTCGTCCTCCGACACGGGGAGCCGCAGCAGCGAGCCGCTGCCGCCGCCGCCGCCGCACGTGGAGCTGCGGCGCGTGGGCGCGGTGAAGGCGGCGGGGGGCGCGTCGGGCAGCCGCGCCAAGCGCATCTCGCAGCTGTTTCGGGGCTCGGGGGCCGGCGGTGCCGGGGGCCCTGGCACGCCCGGGGTGCGCAGCGCTGGGCCAGCGAGAAGAAGCTGCCTGAACTGGCGGCGGGGGTAGCCCCGGAGCCCCCGCTGCCCACGCGCGCCGCCGTGCCCCCGGGCGTGCTCAAGATCTTCGCCGCGGGGCTGGCGTCGGGCGCCAACTACAAGAGCGTGCTGGCCACGGAGCGCTCCACCGCGCGCGAGCTGGTGGCCGAGGCGCTGGAGCGCTACGGGCTGGCGGGCGGCCGCGGGGCGGGCGACGGCGGCTGCGTGGACGCCTACGCGCTGTGCGACGCGCTGGGCCGGCCCGCGGCGGGCGTGGGCGGCGGCGAGTGGCGCGCCGAGCACCTGCGCGTGCTGGCCGACGCCGAGCGCCCCTGCTGGTGCAGGACCTGTGGCGCGCGCGGCCGGGCTGGGCGCGGCGCTTCGAGTTGCGCGGCCGCGAGGAGGCACGCCGGCTGGAGCAAGAGGCCTTCGGGGCTGCGGACCCGGACGGTAAGCGGGGGGAGGCACAGAGGTGGGGCGGGGCCTATACGGGAGGAGGCGTGGCCCTGGAGATGTTGGGGCGGGGCAGTCAAGAGGGGCGGGGCACGAGCTAGAGGCGGGGCTAGTAGAAGGACGGGCTTGACCCTGGGCAGGGGCTGCGGGGGCGTGGCTTACAGGGAAAGGAGGCGGGGCCTGTGGGATAAAAGAGTGCTGGGGGGCGCCCGGCTTGAGGCGGGGCCTAAAGAGAGACAAACTCTGGACTAGAAGTGCTGGATGGAATGGGGTGTACAGGGAGGGAGGCAGGGCCCGTTGACAACTCCTGGTGCTACTCTGGGGCGGGACTTAGAGTCAGGGTCTGTAAGGGCAGTAATGTGGTCAAGGGGCGTTCCCTATATAAGATATCTTTTCTCCTTCTCCCTTTGGGAAATACAGAGGTATAGCTTATTTTATTTTAACCAAACTAGGATTCTGCCATGGAGCCAGGATGTCCTTGAACGCTTGCTTCCCCAGCCCCAAGTGCTGTAATTACAGTACACCACCACGCCTAGCCCGGCCATTCTTACAGAGTGAGCCACACATGTTTTTGGTCTCTGGTGTCCAGGGACAAGCAAAGTTTCCAGTTTCTCAGATCTTACAAGCTTAGTGGAAAATGTTTATTCATTCAGCCCCTTCCATGGGAACCTACAGTGTGCTGGGGCCTAAGAACTGTTAGGATGGTGGGTGTTTCCAGCTTCCCGAGGACAGTTCTCATTGTTGATGCCTAGACCGGTCCCCGACACACAGGAGCTGCTCCCTGAATGCTTGTTAAAAGAATGAATTTCTAAGCTGACAACTCCAAGTTGGAGTCAGGCGAAACTGAGTTCCAGAGCCAGGGAATAGCCTCTGTGTTTTTCAATTTCCCATAGGCGCTAACGCCCCATCTTGGCGGACACAGAAGAATCGGTCTCGGGCAGCATCTGGTGGGGCGGCTCTGGCCAGTCCAGGTCCAGCGTCAGGATCGGGGACCCCCACTGGGTCTGGGGGCAAGGAGCGGTCTGAAAATCTGTCCCTGCGTCGCAGTGTGTCTGAGCTGAGTCTGCAGGGGCGGAGGCGTCGTCAGCAGGAACGTAGACAGCAGGCACTTAGCATGGCCCCAGGGGCAGCTGACACCCAGATGGTACCGACAGACCCTGGAGACTTCGATCAGTTGACTCAGTGCCTCATTCAGGCACCCAGCAACCGTCCCTACTTCCTTCTGCTCCAGGGCTACCAGGATGCTCAGGTTAGCACCATCTCCCTGCTCACAGAGCCACACCAGACATAGTGGCCGACAAAACCACACACCAAGAATGCCCTGGGTTGAATCCTCTCCAGAATAATGACAGTTCCCACAAGGTTCCCAAATAGGAAAAACATGGTAGGAGCTGAAGTGTAGGTCAGATACAAAGACCCCATTTGAGAGGTATAGTGAATGTTTCCTTTCATTCAGAGGTGAAAGAAAATACAGTCTTGGTCAGAGGCCAGTCTGCTGTCAGAAAGAAACCTCTCACAAACATCCGTTCCTTGAAGGAAAATCTGTGTCCCAGGTCAGGGACATCTTTGGTATCTAGACCCTTGTTCTGGAAAAGGCAGCTTTCTTAATAGGAGAAATAGACTATACATTTATACATGGGAACCATCTGACCCCTTGTTGATGGAGGCAGGAGGCACTGAAACCTGTTTGCATTTTTATTTTTGCAGTATTGAGGGTTGAAGCCACGCCCTGCACCTGCTAGCAAGGTGCTCTATCCCTGAGCAAGGCCCCCAAGCCTTCCCTGGTGGGTTCCAGGCAGCCGGTGTACTGCTGGACTATTCTTACAGCCTTTTAACTTAAGAGATAGGAGCTCCATCGGTTGCCCAGGCTGGTCTTGAATTTATGATCCTCCTGCTTCAGCCTCCTGAGTAGTTGGCATGACATACTGCGCCATCCAGGCCATGTTTCTATGTATTACATATTTGAGGCCATAGATCATGAGCAGTAGGTTTGTTTTCGGAAGGGGGTCAACTGGTGCATCCAGTTTTAAAGATGGAGGTGAGAGTCCACTTTTAAACCAGGGTCTTATGCAGTTTATCTCTCGGTTCAGTGGATGAAATAGGGCATGCTGTAAGAAGGGGACTCTTTGAAGCATCTATAAGCATTTCTAAAAAGGGCCACTGTCTCTGTGGAGGTCTTTGGAGATGCCTACTTTGGGAGGGGAATATCAAGAGCTTCCATTAACGGACAGGGAGAATCTTTGAACTCCAACCTGAGAAAGGAGTCATGGATGAGTCCATTGTAGACATATGTTTCCTTGGAGGTGAGTCCCATCACTGGATGGAAATAAACGAAAGCCCGTTGTAGAGAGGGGTCTTTTTGAAAGTGTGCCTTCATTGGATGGAGGTAATGGAATCCTCTTTTTTGATTCATGGGATGTTTCTATGAAGACATCCATTGCTTGCCCAGGACGATTTTGATAGAAACTGTTATCAGAAAGGAAAATACACTGAAGAATTGGCAAGTAGGGCTATGGATGGGAGTTGCCAAGTTCCTTGGAAAGGTCTCTCAGGATGGCTATGAAAGCCCTGTCCGTGGGGGCCGTATGGCACGCAGGTACTGTAAGAGTACGGCACAGTTCGTTCAGGAGAGTTGAGAAGACAATTTATTGGAGACCGATCTGTTTGGAAACCTCTTCCAGCCAGTAGAGTTATTGCATTTGGTGTGAGGGTGTCAGATCCCCTGGAACTGGGATTATAGACAGTTGTGAGCTGCCATGTGGGTGCTGGGAGTTGAACCTGGGTCCTCTGGAAGAGCAGTTAGTGCTCTTAATGGCTGAGCCACTTCTTCAGCCCGTGAGGGTCATTTTTAAAGGGTAGAGCCAGAGCTAGAGATAGCTCTTCCGGTAAAAGCACCCACTCCCGTGACCAAAGATCCGAGTTACATCTCCGGAACCACACAGTGAAGGGAGAACACCGATTCTCAAGTTATCTTTGACCGCTACAGGAACACTGTGGCGCTGCCGCCCACCCCAACTTTTTTTTCCCAAAAAAGGATGAAACCACAAAATGTCTTGGAAGAGGTTATTCATGGGCGAGGATGCTCAGAAGAGCCCTTTGAGAACCCAGGAAACCTCCCTTGCGGTTTCATCACTTAGAGGCGGTGTGGTGGAGTGAGTCTAGTGTGGGTAAGGATGCTGTTTGGACATACCCATCGCCTCCTTCTGCTTTCCTCTAGGACTTCGTGGTGTATGTGATGACCCGAGAGCAGCACGTGTTCGGCCGAGGCGGGCCCTCATCGTCCCGCGGCGGGTCCCCAGCCCCATATGTGGACACCTTCCTCAACGCTCCAGACATCCTGCCGCGACACTGCACGGTGCGTGCCGGCCCCGAACCCCCGGCCATGGTGCGCCCATCCCGGGGCGCCCCGGTGACGCACAATGGTTGTCTTCTGCTACGGGAGGCGGAGCTGCACCCCGGAGACCTGCTGGGCCTGGGAGAGCATTTCCTGTTTATGTACAAGGACCCCCGCGCCGGGGGCTCTGGGCTCGCTCGGCCACCTTGGCTGCCCGCGCGCCCCGGGGCCGCGCCACCCGGCCCGGGCTGGGCCTTTTCCTGTCGCCTGTGTGGCCGTGGCCTGCAGGAACGCGGAGAGGCGCTGGCCGCCTACCTGGATGGCCGCGAGCCGGTGCTGCGGTTCAGACCACGGGAGGAAGAGGCGCTGCTGGGCGAGATCGTGCGCTCTGCAGCCTCAGGCGCAGGGGACCTGCCCCCGCTCGGGCCTGCCACGCTGCTGGCGCTGTGTGTGCAGCATTCGGCGAGGGAGCTGGAGCTGGGCCATCTGCCGCGCCTGCTGGGCCGCCTGGCCCGGCTCATTAAAGAGGCCGTTTGGGTGAGCGGCCCCCTGTCCCACAAGTCTTTCCGTTACCCCGACGCTTTCCCATCAACAGCCACCCACCTGCTCCACAGGTCATTTCTGCCATATTCCTGCTTCGCCCCATAAGTTTTTCATACTTCTCTCTCCTACTTCAACCAGCTAGCTCTCCGTTCAAGCCTTGAGCAAGTAAAGCTACTTTTTCCATGATGCTTTGAGATGGGCCGAGCTAAGGGCACTCATAGGGTACTGGATTCATCCACTGTGCTTCAAGAACTACCTACCTTTGGTTTCAGAGTTGTTTAGTAGTACTGGGTTAGATCCCTGATCCTATAGCCTGCCAGGCGGGTGCTGTATGGCTGGGACATCTGCCCAGTCCCTCAGATGGATTCTGGGCAGGTGCTAGTGTTAGCCTCTTCCTCAACCCCTCACTGAGGGATTCTAGACAGGACTGCACTCTGGGCCACACCCCAGCCCTCCTTTTAGTTTTTTTGTTTTGTTTTTTTTGTTTTTGGTTTTTCGAGACAGGGTTTCTCTGTGTAGATTTGCGCCTTTCCTGGAACTCGCTTTGGAGACCAGGCTGGCCTCGAACTCACAGAGATCCACCTGCCTCTGCCTCCCGAGTGCTGGGATCAAAGGCGTGCCCCACCACCACCCGGTCTCCTTTTAGTTTTTATTTTGAGAAAAGGTTTCACTAAGTTGCCCAGGTGACGAACTTAAGATCATTTTGGGTCAGTCTCCCCTTTGGAGCTGTGGAATCATGGAGAAAAGCATTCTGGGATGTGGGGGAGGTGCCATTGGATGAGAAGCATGGGAACTGCATGGGTCAGCCCTTTGGGCCTGGAACTTAGTAACAGCAACAACAAACTAGGAAGATCCATCGGTGGGACCAACACTGTAGAAGTAACAGGAAGGAATAATCCAGAATGAGGGTCTAGAGGGGTCAGAGATTTTCTTGGGGGTAAGAAGAAACTCCACGGGAAGGGAGGGAAATGAGGTAAACAGGTGACTTGTGACCCTAGAGTTAGAATGGGGGAACCATGCCCGGTGACACAGACCTGCCATTCCATCTACAAAAGAGTCTGAGGCAGGAGGATTGCATGTTCAAGGCCTGCCTGAGTTACAGAGAGAGTTTAAGACCAGTGCCTGGGCAACAGTGAGACAGTATCTCGAAATAAAAAGCTAAAAGGCCTGAAGCTGGATGTGGTGGCATACCCTTGTAATTCCAGCGCTTGGGGGAGGCAAAGGCAGGAGGATTGCACTGTTGGGGGTCAGTCAGTGCTACACACAGAGACCCTGTCTTAAAAAAAAAAAAGGTGTGTATGTCTGTGACACTGGGAAGATGGCTCAGTGGATCAAGTGCTTGCCTCCTAAGCCTGAGGTCCAGAGTTCAGATCCCCAGAACCCATGTAAAAGCTGGGCAGACATGGTGGCCACCTGTAATCCCACAACCAGAAGGCAGAGACAGCATTCCCTGGACAAGATGGCTAGCTAGACTAGCTGGAATTAGCAGGTTCCAGATTCAGGGAGAGCCCCTGCCTCAGCGCAGTGGAGAGTGAGAAAGGAAGACGCCCAACATAACCTCAGGCCTCTCCACATACATGTGCACCCACACATATGAAAACACTGAAATAGCTATGGAGCACACAAGGAAGGTGCTTTTAGGCAAACCAAGTTACAGAGTCCTGATCCCCCCAATCCAGCCTCCTTACATTGATTCTTATCTTACTATTCTACAGGAAAAAATTAAAGAAATTGGAGACCGCCAGCCAGAGAAGTAAGAGAAAGCTGGGGCGCCCAGGTCTGGAGGCTCACGGGGTTGGGACTAGGGCTCGGCGCTCCATGGTGCCTTAGTGCAAGTTCTGTGGCATCAGCGAGTGGGGGAACTCAGGCCTTGGAGTTTGGTCTTTATATTAGGAATTGAGCAAAAGTCATAGGGATCCCTCCTCTTTCCTCAGCCACCCAGAGGGAGTGCCTGAGGTGCCTCTGACTCCCGAGGCTGTGTCTGTGGAGCTGCGACCCCTCATACTGTGGATGGCCAACACCACAGAGCTGCTGAGCTTCGTTCAGGAGAAAGTTCTAGAGATGGAGAAAGAGGCTGACCAGGAGGGTGAGCTCAAGCCCAGGACCGCTTTGCCTTCCCGTCAGACCCTGACCCTGGACACCCAGGCTCTAGCAGCCAGCCTCTGTCCCCCTCTCACCCCCAGGCCTGTCCTCAGACGCACAGCTCTGCAATGACTTGGAATTGTGTGATGAGGCCTTGGCCCTCCTGGATGAGGTCATCATGTGTACTTTCCAGCAGTCTGTCTACTACCTCACCAAGGTGGGCCTTGCTCCCGCTTCCCTTTCGAAACACTCTCACTTTCTCTGTAACGGACATTGTGTTGCTCTGATATCACTTCCTTCGGGACCCAAGAGTTCTCTGTCCTTGGAGTCACTTCCCGACTCTCCCTAGTTCTTTGCTCTTGTCACGCTACTTCCTGTGGCTGACGTCACTTCCTTTTTTGGTTCATTTCCTGCCTCTGCTCTCCTCAAGTCTTGTCCAGGTGAGTAGTTCATTTCCTCTATCAGTCACTATTTTTTTCAAGCTTACACTCTTGAAGTTTACTGTTAAGTTGTGTATTTATATGTATTTGCTGATATCCCTTCCTGCATCTCTGGCTTCATTCCCTTTTCTGAGCCTAGGGTTTTGGTTTTGTTTTTTTCACTGAAGGATTATGGTGGGGCTTGATTTCCCCTCTACCACCTTTGACCTTAATATTGCTGATTGGACTAAGCAGGGCTTTCGGCTGTGGTATGCCTGATTCCCTATCTGTAAAATAAGAGGGAATCTCCCAAAATACGCGCTCTGTAGCCTCCTGGAGTGGCCTTGATGGCGAAGCCCTTACCTCGGAGGCTGTACTTCCTGTATATTTTTGGCAAGTACACTCCTATGTCTCCTTTGTCACTGACCTCATTTCCTGTGCTTGGTGTGATCACACTTTCCATTGGCTGGCTGCCACCCAGCTCCTACTTCGGGACTCTCCATTCTCTTAATCTCTTTTGGAAATTCTGGAATTTCTTTGATTAAAGAAGGCACTTTTTTGTCCAGTGTCCTGTCCTGCCTGAACTGTCTTCTCTGTGAGAACTACAAACCCCATAAATGCATGAGAGATGCTCTTAAAATATCTAAGCTACTTCCTGAAAACATTTCTCAGCACAAGTTGTTCCAGGAGACCTTCTACCTGCTAGAAACCCATCTACAAAGTAGGGATTTGATCATGGAGCCCCATGGGAATGGTGAAGGGAGAATGGACTACAACTCCCAGAAGCCCTTTATTGAATTCCCCATTGTCTTCATTGGCTGTCACCCTGAAGTTTTTTGCCTCTGTGTCTCCCCAGACTCTTTATTCAACACTTCCAGCTCTCCTGGACAGTAACCCTTTCACCGCTGGGGCAGAGCTGCCAGGGCCTGGCGCAGAGCTGGAGGCCATGCCGCCTGGACTCAGGCCTACACTGGGTGTGTTCCAGGCAGCTCTAGAACTGACCAGCCAGTGTGAGCTGCACCCCGACCTCGTGTCCCAGACTTTTGGCTACTTGTTCTTCTTCTCCAATGCATCCCTTCTCAACTCACTGATGGAACGAGGTGAGGGTTGGGCTGGGAGCAGCCAGGAACCACCCAGGCCCAATCCAGGCCAACATTGGATAGCTTTGGGTAGCTTCAGCTTTGGGCAGCTTGGTTTCCAGTCGGACTTTGTCTGCGAAGTAGGTCCATTCATTGCTCTCATTCCTTCCTACACAGGTCAAGGCCGACCTTTCTATCAATGGTCTCGAGCTGTCCAGATTAGAACCAACTTGGATCTCGTTTTGGACTGGCTGCAGGGGGCGGGGCTGGGTGACATTGCCACCGAATTCTTCCGGAAACTCTCCATTGCTGTGAACCTGCTGTGTGTGCCCCGCACCTCCCTGCTCAAGGTGACTCCCGATGGCTCTGCCTAACTAACCTTCGATTCTTCCGCCCAGCTCAGTCATCCTCTGTATTCAGCCTCCTGGGACCCCAAGTCATCTCTAACCCTAGATTAGATGTCGTGATGGACCACTGGCAGCTACAGAAGTCAGTATCAGAATGACTGAACAGAAATGTCTGAATGCTGGTGGGACTTGCTAGAAATAGTTCCCCATGTCCTGTCTTAGACATGCTGAGCCAAAATCTGGTTTGAGTCTGAGGAAAGTGATGGTTATGCATTGCATATGAGCTGCATGCTAGGAACTGTGGTTAACAGTGCCAACAGACATCCCATTCAAAGTAAGAATATCGACTGGCAGTCTTTCAGAGAAAACTGAACCAGGTAGATCACACAAGCTTAGGTTTTGTTTTTAAGATCTTATTTTTTTTTCAAAGATTTATTTACTATGTATACAGTGTTCTGCCTGCACACCTGAAAAGGGTGTCTCATTACAGATGGTTGTGAGCCACCATGTGGTTGCTGGGAATTGAACTCAGGACCTTTGGAAGAACAGCCAGTGCTGTTAACCTCTGAGCCATCGCTCCAGCCCCTAAGATCTTATTATGTAGCTCTGGTTGGCCTGGAATTCACTCTGTAGACCAGGTTGGCCTTGAGCTCACAGAGATCCACCTGCCTCTGCCTCTCCAGTGCTGGGATTAAAGGCGTTCATTACAACACTGGACCTTCACTTTTTTTTTTTTTTTAAAGATTTATCTTTATTTGTATGAGTGTTTGCCTACATGGATATATGTGCCCGTGTTCATGAATGCCAGAAGAGGGAGACAGATCCACTGGAACTGGAGTTACAGACCATGTGCGTGCTGGGCACTGAACCTGGGTCCTCTGTGGGAGCAGCAAGTGTTCTTCACTGCGGAGCCTTCATTCCAGCCCCTTAATTTCACTTATTTATGTCTTACTACAGTACTGGGGACTGAACCCAGGGCCTTGCACATGCTGGGCAGATGCTCCACCACTGACCTACGTCTCCAGGCCTCTTTTTACTTTTTAAATTAGAGATAGAGTTTCACTCACTGTGTTGCCCAAACTGGCCTTGGACTTTGAGTCTTCTTGCCTCAGGCTCCTAAGAAGCTGGGATATCGCTGGGCAGTGGTGGCGCACGCCTTTAATCCCAGCACTCAGGATGCAGAGCAGGCGGATCTCTGTGAGTTTGAGGCCAGCCTGGTCTACAGAGCCAGACCCAGGACAGGCTCCAAAGCAACAGAGAAACCGTGTCTCTAAAAACAAAACAAAACAAAAAAAGAAGAAGAAGAAGCTGGGATGTCAGGCCTTCTGTACCGGGCCCAGCTGTGACCATAGACTTCTAACTTGGTCTTCCCCCAGGCTTCATGGAGCAGCCTACGGACTGACTACCCCACCCTGACTCCTGCTCAGCTCCACCACCTCCTCAGCCACTACCAGCTGGGTCCTGGCCGTGGACCACCTCCATCCTGGGACCCACCACCTGCAGAAAGAGATGCTGTGGACACAGGTATGCAAAAATAGGCTAACAAGCACTGAGGTGTCTTCTTTCCATGTCCTCAGCTTCTTTCTTACCAAGGATTCTGGATGAGAATCTGGGACCATTCTTTTCCCAGAACTTAAAACTGCTGGATCCAGATGCAGCAAGACTTAAAGACTACGGGCTGAGATTGTAACACAGTAGTAGGGCTTAACTTACTCTGGAATCCCTTCCCAGTACGCTAAGAAGAGTTCACGTATTCAATTATTTTTTACTTAGACTTAAGCTCCTAGCCTCTTCCCTCCACAGACCTAACCCTAACCCTCCAAGATTTCCCGGCCCATCCTCAAGGTTCCAGGGACCCAACTACATAGCTTTAGTAATGGTCCTTTTTTCCCTAGTCTTAACTACAACTCGCATCATGCTTTGGGACCCAGAGAATCACATTGGATGCTGGGATTTGCAGTTTTTTCTTCCTTCAGGCACTAGGCCACCTCATACCCACGCTGAGTCTCTAATTCGGTCTTCCTCACCCTCACAGGAGATATCTTTGAAAGTTTTTCCTCGCACCCTCCTCTCATCCTGCCCCTGGGCAGCTCGCGCCTGCGCCTCACTGGCCTGGTGACAGATGACGCATTGCACCGAGAACTACGCAGGCTCCGTCGCCTCCTTTGGGATCTTGAGCAGCAGGAGCTGCCAGCCAATCACCGCCACGGACCCCCGGTGGCTGCGACGCCTTGAAAAACCAATGACAAAAGAACGCGCGAAGCTTGAAATTGCATCTGTTCTTATGCGAGCCCGCCCGGGCGCAGAGCATTCTGGGAGTTGTAGTTTTCCCGCGTAGACCGCTGGGAGGTTGAGTTGTCTGGTAGACGATGGGACTGTGGGAAGATGGGCTTGGGGTGTGAATGCCAAGAAGTAATAAAAGTATCTGTGGTGTTGACCTTGCTTGTCAAGACTTGGGAGCCTTCGAGAAGATGGTTTTTAAGGTAGCAGGGCCTATGCTTGAAACATTGGGTGTCTGCCGAGTTTGGGGAGATATTTCTAGCAATGGCCTCAGCTTGCCCTCTAGCACGAAATGTGACCCTGGAGCACTGAACTCTGGCCACACACCTCGGAACACAGCCCAGACCGTGCTCTGCTGAGTATCAGACCCTGTGTACTGCCAGCCAGAACGGGCCAGCTCCCTCCTACCCACAAAATCCAAACCAGCCTTCTCCCCCGGTTCTTTCGCTGCTGTCTACCTACTGTGACACTGCTGAATTCCCACATCCAGCACCTTTTACCCGCAGAGACCCTTGGGTCCTAGTCCTCTTCCATCAGATGCAAGAATGCAGACCTCAGCTCTCCTCCTTGCCCAGCGGCCCAAGCCCCAGCCCTCCTCTCCCAGACCAAGAGTCCCGACTCCTGCCCCTTCCTCTCTTAGAACCAGGGGTCTGGGCCTCCTGTTTGAACTTTCCCCTCCTCGGAATTTGACACCTTCTGCTGCGTCAGGAGAAAAGAACAGGTGGCACCTGCCGGCAGGGTCTGAACACGACCACCTGCCGCTGCTGCTCACCCTGGTCCCAGCCCCTGCACCTGCTCCCGTCTGTCGCCTGTGGCCGCCCCACCCAACCCAACAGCCCGGGACGCCAGGGCGGAGACAGTAGGGGGACCCTCGAAGTGAGCCCGCCCCGGTCCTCCCCGCGTGTGTGCCCCGCCCCTTCTCTGGGTCCCGACAGGGTTGCTGATCCGTGGCCCGCTACCAGGGCTCCCGCTCGTCCCAGAAAGGGGAGTCGAGGGCGGCCCCAGGCTGGTGGGGCGGAGCCTGAGGTCTCCAGCCCGGTCCTCAAGACTCCACCCGCTTCAAGGCACAGCTGAGTAGCTGAGCGGAGCCCACCTGGTGAGAAGCCCCTGGGGTGGAGACAGGGACCCTCCTTATTACCCTTCACTCGCCGTTTTGGGTTCCCTTCCTGGTCCAAATACCTTTCCCACAGAGCCTGGTGCATGACATTCAACCAATTCTGTTTCAGGTGTCTGTTGCAGGAACCCCTGCGTTTCCCAGACACCCGTCAGCCTCCCTGATTCCCTTGCTGACCCAGAATCTTGGATTCTAGTCCCTAAGAGCATGGAGTTCTAGTCCTTAACCTCCTTTTCCTTCAGGATTCAGAGTCCAGACGACCGCTTCCTGCACTTTCAAAGACCCAGAGGCCCAGATTCCAATGCTCTCCTTAGGATGCAGGAGTCCATGACTCAGGTCCTTCCTATACCACCAAGGTCCAGGAGTTGAAACTCCAGCCCCTCTTGCTTCAGACTCAGAACTCCAGGCCCCAACCCTCCTTCAGACCCAGTAGTCCACGAGCAAGAACGACTTTCCTGAAGCCCAGAACTCAAGGCCTCAGCCCTCTACTTCAGTCCTAAGTGTCCAAGCCCTTTCCCTGGTCTCTCGCACTGTGGGTCCTGGTCCCAGCCCTCCTTTCTCAGACCCAGGGGTTTAGGGCCCAGCTGCCCTCCCTTAGACCTGGATATGTAAGACCTCCCAGCCCCCCAGAAGATCTGGCCCAGTACTTCTGTCTCTAATCAGTTACCGTCTCTCCCGAATTTCCCCCAAATGACAACGGCCTGTCATCCACTTTGACCCTGCTCCCCAGCGGCCCTGCCTTCCTCTCTGTCCAGGTCTCCACCCCAGCCTTGGCAATGACCCTGGCAGCCTCCTCTCAGCGCTCCCAAATCATCCGTTCCAAGTTCCGCTCTGGTGAGAGGTTGCTTGTCTAAGAGCATGTGGGGAGGGGTCCTGGATCCAGGGCCCAGGGTCCCAGTGACACTCCTCCTGGGTGGGTGGAGGGACCCCTGAAGCTCACGCACAAGGTCATTCATGCCGTGGAGTAAAGTGGTGGATGAGTGTGCACATGGCTTGCTAAGCTGTAAGTGGGGACACCCAAGACTGCCGATGTTGCAAAGGACTTAAACTGATCTCTAGGCAAAGCAGACGAGCAGAGTGGGACCTGAGTGGCGTGGGTACATGGCTGGGGGACCGAGAGCTATCAAGCCTTGAAAGTGTTATTAGTCGTGGTCTGTTGCCAATTCAAAGAGTTCTGAACACTCAAGAGAGGAGCAGAAATGTGCACTGGAAAATCTTTGCTCCCGAACAGAGGGTCAGGGCTTGAGAATGTGAGTAGCATTCATGTGGATGCATGCCAGGGAAGAGTAAGCCAGGGTGGAAAATCATGTAAAGGCTAGCTCTGGAAGCATGAAAGCGGCTGATGTGCAAACCAGTCCAGAGGGCTTGGAGCCTCAGGGGTAGGTTTGCAGGGTGCTGGCTGCGGGGAACACCAGGGCTAACACAGAGGGGGGTGCAGGGGTAAAAGGAAGCGAGGTGTTGATGGCAAGATGGCGACTGTACCAGGGTGGGCACAGACTCCTGAAGTGGCAGGTGGGGCCAGGAGCATGGCTGCCTCCTGGTTGCAGGCTGGCTGGCTTTCAGCCTCAGGAGTGGCTCTGGCCCAAGATGCTTTGCTGGCAGGAGCAGGCAAGAGGCCCTGGGAAGGGAGCAGGAATAGGCCTCCCGCCCACCCGCCCCGGGTGTGTGAAGGGGCTGGGCACGTGTGTCCCGCCAACAACCTAGCTCCCACCCATCAACCAGGCTTCGGACACTCCCTCCCCCCTTCCTTGTCCCACCTCCCTTTTCCTTCCACACAGTCCTGCAGCTTCGGATCCACAGACGGAATCAAGACTGCAGTAAGTGTGGGCCCCCAAAGGGAAGGGATGGTGGCCTCAGTCCCCAAGGACCACGCCTGCCTCAAAACAGTGAAATCCCAGCTGTCACTTGCAGAGGACTCAGGAGTCAGTTGGGCCACCCCACCCATCGAGGTCTCCCCAGTTTTCTCACCCCAGACACCCCAGTCTTTCCTTGGTGGCGTCAGGTATCACAGCCTCTCCCACACTCAGCTATCCGAATATAGTTTCTTTGGCCCGTCCATTTCCCCTGGGATCAGGGGTACAGGTGTCACCTGGTTCTGTCCCAGGAATACACTAGATAGCTGTGATCCGAAGCAAACAGACCCCTCGCTGACTGAGGACAAAACTCTCTTCCTTTCTCAAAAGTGTGTCCAGGAACCCAGCTGGACAACTTGGGCTATGTTCCTTGCTCCAGGCTGGCCCTCCTTTCCAGTAGTCCCGCTCCATCCTCTCCAGCCTGCTGTCTGCTGGTCTGTTCAGGGTCCTCCACTATCTTTTCAGTTTCAGATCCGTGGATCTCAGCCTCAGGCCCCGCTCTGGCTCCAGCTCTGCCCCCCGTTCCTGCTTCCTTCCTGGTCAGCCCTGGCATCGTGTCCCCTGAGCCAGCCTATTGTCCCTGGAGGTCTCCAAAGAAGGTGAGCTGTGACAGAGGGCAAGTGCCCAGGACAGTCAATCGGTCTAGTCCTGGTTCTCGCCACTGCTGACACTACACCTTTCATAGGCCAGGAAGGTGGGGACCAAGCTGAAGCATCGTCCCTGTTTTTTTTCTCTTTGTTTTTGAGACAAGCTCACTGCATGCCTAGACTGGTCTGGAACTCTCCATCCTGCCCCGGCCTCCCTGGTGCTGGGATGGCAGTTGTGGTGGGCCACCAAACCACCAACCTTGGCCTCACTTGCTCTTTCAGGAATCTTCCAGGAACTCTCAACACTGGAAGGAGCCCAAGGTCAGGGGGAACTTGACATATCACCTGTACATGCCTCCGGAACGGAGCCAAGGGCCTAGGACAGATCTCCAAGAGGAGGGGTCAACCCTGGGTCCCCCGGGGCCACCTCTGTGGGAAGAGAAAAACTCACAGAGGCCACACCCTCGGTAGGACTCTCATTTTTATTCTCCAGGGACCCAGAAACTCAGCCCCCCCCCCCGCCCCCGTCCCAGAGTGCAAGGGAGAGGAGCCTGCCCTGGAACCCCCTCCCCCGAACCCTGGCTGTGCATGCTCCCAGCCCTCGGCCGGAGACACCACGGTTGCACATCTCCCACACCCACAAACCCAGTCCTGTTGGCCCACAGGAGGTCCAGAAGTCCTCATTCTCCCGCATCCTCCGAGGCTCCTGTTTTTAAGGTCCCTAACGGCCTTTCTCCCCGCATCCTACCCTTTCCTCACCCCATCTCGCCGGCTGCTAGGATGAAGCCCTGCTCATCAGGAGACTCCAGTCCCTCACCCCCTTCACACAAGCTGGAACTCCAGACCCTTAAACTGGAAGAGCTGACGGTGAGTTTGGAGTTGCAGTGTCCCAGGGCTGGCCCCAGACCTGCAAACCCACGGCCACTGCTCTGGGGCAGTCGGTCTGGGTTCCGGCTCCTGCCTGCTGGCTCCCTAGTCGTCGCTCCCAAAAGCTGGCCCAGCACCTCCTCCCCCGCCCCCGCCCCTCAGGTCTCCGAGCTCCGGCAGCAGCTGCGCCTGCGGGGACTCCCAGTCTCCGGGACCAAGGCGATGCTCCTGGAGCGCATGCGCGGCGGCGCCCCGCCCAGAGACCGGCAGAAACCCCGGCGTGAGGACAAAGAGGCCGCTGCTCCCTGGCCGCGCCTCAAGCCCAAGACGCTGGGACCAGCCCGGCGGTCGGGCACGGTGAGGGCGGGGCCGTGCACGCACGGACCAATCAAGGGAAGAGAAAGAGGAATAGGGCGAGACCTTGGGAAAGAATAGCCAATGAAATGTTGGCAAGGAGGTGCGACTTGCGGGTCTTAAGGGAGGCCGCTAAAGCCTGGGGGCGTGGCCAACCATTGATAGCCCGCTGGAGTCAGAACCGGTAGGCGTGGTTTAAGGGAGAGAGGCCAAGGAAAGGATAGGAGCGGGGCCTGTAAGCTTATTTAGGGAGAATGAGCGTTGGCTGCCAAGCTTGACTACTTGAGTTCTATCCCTGAGACCCATAAAGTGGGAGCCGTGAACTAACCCTGAAAGTTGTCCTCTGATGTACACATATATGCACACACACACACAAAGTGAAATAAAATGTTAAAAAATAAAAAGCATTGGGGTGAAGCCAAGGAAGGGCTGTGTCAGGGCCAGGGGGCAGAGCCACGCCTGATGTGCCGGGATAATGGAACTCCCATCTTTCCTGGTTCTAGGTAAAGGCAAATGCGGCGACTCGTAGGCTGAGGTTTTCTGGAGCTGCGGATCCCCTGAGAGCAGCTCTGGCTCCAGCTCCCGCTCCGGCTTCCGCTCCAGCTCTAGCTCCGGCTCCAGTTCCAGCTTCAGCTTCAGCTCCAGCTTTAGCTCTCGCTCCAGCTCCGGCTCTGGTTCCCGCTCCCGCTCCGGCTCCAGTTCCAGCTTCAGCTCTCGCTCCAGCTCCAGCTCCAGCTCCGGCTTCTGCTCCAGCTCCAGCTCCAGCTCCTGCTCCAGCTCCGGCTCCAGTTCCAGCTTCAGCTCTACTTCCAGCTCCAACTCCCTTTCCAACATCTTCTCCAGCCAGCCTGACTCTGGAGGAGGAGCTGCAGGAAGCCATCCATAGGGCGCAGGTGGAAGGGGATGCATGGCTGGGGCGTGCCCGGGGACTGGGCTCTGGACCTAAGCCGGACCCGGGGTCACATGTCGCGTGCTCATCCACAGCTGCTTCCGAACCGGGACATCGATGACATCCTTGAAGACCAAGTGGAGCCAGATGGTAGGAGCAGAGCCCATATTTAGGGGAGGAACTGGACTTGGGAACTCCTGGGTCCGAGGGAGGAATGGAATGGGAAGAGCAGTGAGCAGGACCTGCCCCCGCTAAAGCTCACACTCCTCCTGCAGACCTGCTGCCTCCCATCCCCTTGGACTTCCCTGGCTCCTTTGACGTGCTGTCTCCCTCCCCGGACTCGGAAGGCTTCTCTTCCGTCTTCTCTTCTTCACTCCCATCCCCTTCTAGCTCCCTGTCCCCTTCTCCAAGGGCCCTCACAGATTCCTTGGACTGGCTGGAGGCCTTGAGTGGGGGTCCACCGCTGGGCTCTGGGCCTCCAGGCCCCAGCATCTTCTCAGCGGACTTATCTGACTCCAGTGGCACTCGGCTTTGGGAACTGCTGCCAGATCCATGGTGAAGGACCCTGGGGTTTCCGAGGAGCGGTCATCTGCACCCACAAACGCCCTCTAACTACAGAGGGCTCCAGATGCCCTCATCCCCTCCGGACCCACTGCTGCTGACACACAAATGCTGGACCTGCCTACTTGGCCTCTGTGTGACCCCTCCCTCCGTCCGTGTACTTGCGGGTGGGGGTTCATTTGCTACGGGCCAGTGCAAACAAGCTTGCCGCCTCCTTCAGAGACCTGCAGGGTGTGTGTGTACCACTTCCTCCAGACGCTGGATGGCTGCCTGTCATCTGGGAATCGGAAGTTTGTGCTGTTTGGGTTCAGGAAAGGACAGGGAGAGTAGAAGGAAGGTTGACCCCTGCTCTAGTTAGAGGTGAGGGGGATCAGTGAGTCACCACCACCTAGTGGGTGGTGGCCCTAAACTCCCTATCACTTTGAACCTATGAGTGTTGTGATTATACCTAGCTTTCTTGCTTTTTTTGTTTGTTTGTTTGTTTTTCGAGACAGGGTTTCTCTGTGTAGTTTTGGTGCCTGTCCTGGATCTCACTCTGTAGCCCAGGCGGCTTCGAACTCACAGAGATCCGCCTGCTCTGCCTCCCGAGTGCTGGGATTAAAGGCGCCATCACCGCTTGGCTGCTTTCTTGTTTTGTTTTGAGAGCAAGTCTTGGTATGTAGCCGAGGCTGGCCTCTAACTTGTGACAATCCTCCTGCTTCAGCCTTCTGAGTGCTGAGCTTAGAGATGTGAGTCGCCATACCCAGCTCTCATGGTTTGTTGAAGGGCTTCCAGGAGCTAGGTGGGCAGATGGATGGAGCTAGAATGTGACCTCAGGTGAGCCTCCACCCCATGCTGTGAGGATGGCTGCCTGGTGAATTCAACTGTGGGTGTCCTGTACTTACGGCTCATGAGACTGGGCCTTTGCATCTGTGTTTGGGCTTATTAACAGACCCACAGAACAGAATTGCATTAGATACTTTGGCATAGCCGTAACCAACATACTCAGGGGAATAAGCTAAGGGAGGAGGAACTTAATTTGCCCAGGGTCTCAGAAGGCTCAGTTGTGGTCGCTCAGCCCACAACTGATGGGGAGAAGGCTGAACCCAGCTGGGTCATTGGATGTCTGGACCCTTGTTCTCCAAGAAGCCTCAGCTCTCTTCTCCTCATGTTCTCTCTACTAGACCCCTGGACTTTTTATGTGGTAGCCCAGGGCTTCCAAGAATGAATGTTCAGCTTGGAGTGGTAGCACATGTCTTTAATCCTAGCACTCAGGGCAATAGACGTGAAGAGCTGAGGCAGGAGGATCAGAAGTCCAAGATCAACTTCAACTATAGAGAGTTCAAGACCAGCCTGAGCTACATGTGTCGCAGAGAGAGAGAGAGAGAGAGAGAGAGAGAGAGAGAGAGAGAGAGAAGGAGCTGAACACTTGAGACCACCAGACACTAGACATGGATGATTGCCAATGTCTTTGGGCTTGGCAGTAAATTTTGTCTCCTTTTGATCAGAAGGTTATCGGGAAAGATGGAACCAGTGTTAAAGGGACTGGGGGGTAGGATGTCAATCAGATGTATCAGAGTTGAGAAAACCAAGAGCCCAAGTTTTTACTTCAGTAAAGCGCAGTAATTACACTCCCAGTGCAGACTGACATTTCCGTGGCTGTGGTATGTGGGATCATGGAGTTATAACTGATCAAGGACAGAAACCCTGGCGAGTGGAACAGGGGTCAGAAAAATAGCTGAGCTTCCAAGGGTTAGGGGTCACTGGTAGAGAACTTCCGGGAAGATGGCGTCCTGGAAGAGGGATGTGAAGAAGACATCAAGGTGTGGAGGAAGCTGGCTCCTGGGAAAGCTGGTAAGGTTGAGTGCTCTGAGTAAGACAGCAGAAAGTCTGTGGCCAGCCCAGGCTGGCGACAGACCGAGCCGGTCCTGAAGGGCCCGTGATGAGCTGACAGAGGAGTTCCCAGCCCTGGAGGGTCAAGAGGAGGTGTGGGCTTCTTCTTCAGGCTCCAGACACTTCCCTTCTTGTTTCTTGTATTTTTACATTTTTATTTGTGTGTGTATACGCACACCACCCACATGCTCAGGTCCTCGGAAGCCTGAGGAACCCGTCCCTCCCCTGAAGCTGGAGTGGAGAGCTGCCTGACATGGGTGCCAGGAACTGTAACAGCACCTGCAAGAGCAGCGAGCCGTCTCTCCGGAGCCCTAGGGCTCGATTTTGGAGACAGCATCTGATTGTCCTCATTCCCACGCCCTTCTCTCCCTGAGGCTACTCAGGTCCTTTCCTGGCCCATGTCCTCTGCCTCCATGTAGTCTCCTTGCCAGCTCTGGTTCACCCTCTGGTGAAGGAAACATCCTTCTCCCCATCCTTGCCCAGTCACAGCTGCCATCCCTCATCCCTGGAGCCTTGAGCTCATGGACACCAGTTTCCAACCGAGGCTCCCTCCCACCTCCTGCCCACTGTTACCGTCTCCCCTCAGCCAGTCAGCCTTGGGTGGAGAGCACTGCGGAGCCCTTCACAGTCCCCGGAGAGGTAGGGGTTGGGGTGGCCATGGAATTCTCGAGAAGGTGGAGATTTGGAAGGCTAGGGCAGTTTGGTGTGGTTGCTGGCTTGAGCACAGAGCAGGCAAAGCTGAGATCAGCACTCCTCACCACTGTTACCCTAACTTCACCAACTTCAGCCCCTCCCCTGGCCTCAGTGTCCCTGGGAGCCCCAAACCTGTTCTTTCACCCACCTGCCACCCTGGTCTTCAGAGAGGGGAGGGCATCTGGTTTCCTTCCATTTCCTTCTTCCTCCTTCTCTCCCTCACCTTCCTTCCGCAAGACAAGATCTCCCTATGTAGCCCAGGCTGTGCTCAAACTGGACATCATCAGGCTTCAGCTTCTAGAGTGCTCAAATTAGGTGGACTACACATAACCCTTTATCTTAAGTGTGATTCTGGTTGTACAGCTGTATGACTGTTGAAAATCAGTGGACACAGAGCTGGTCTGTCTTGACGGCATTTGGAGATAGAATTCACATTCCAAATGACCCACCCATTGATAGGTAAAGTTTATTGCTTTCCCTATACTCAGTTCATCTCCCACTATGATCAGTTTTCATTCATTCTCTGTCCTATTGTTTTGTTTTGTCTTTTGATTTTGAGGCGGGGTCTCTACATAGCCTGGCTGGCCTGGTCTCACAGAGATCCACATGCCTGCTTCTCTGCCTCCTGAGTGCTGTAATTAAAGGTGTGCACCACCCTCGTCCCCCCTCTCCAGATGGAGAAATGGCTCAAACCCATTTTATCACTTTCAAGAATGTGAAATTGGGCTGAGAACGCCTTTGATCCTATCACTCTGGAGGCAGAGGCAGGCAGATCTCAAGGCTAGCCTGATCCACATTATGAGTTCCAGGACAGCCAGGGCTATGTAGAGACCCTGTCTCAAAAGACCAAAAGAACAAAACAAAACAAAACAAAAAACCCACAACAACAAAAACCATGTGATTGTGGAGAGGCATACTTTCGTTTCTTTTAGATTTACAATTTTTTTTTCTTTTTTGTTTTTTTGAGACAGGGTTTCTCTATGTAGCCCACTCTGGCCTCAAACTAAGAGATCCACCTGCCTCTGCCTGCTGAGTTTTGGGATTAAAAGTATGTGCCACCCGAGCCCAGCCTGGATTTTGTGATTTTCTTTGTCTCTGAGACTGGCCTGGACTCCCTGTTAGCTCATGACGTGAACTCCTGCTCTTCCTCCCCTCACTCCCTTAATGCTGGGGCCACAGGTGTCCACCGCCACACCCAGTTTGAAGATTTTCTTTTTTTGAGATTGGGTCTCAGAATGTAGCACAGGCTGGCCTCCAAATGCCAGATCCTCCTGCTTTAGGCTTCCCAGTGCTAGGATGAAGGGGAGGTGCCACTGCCGCCCACTCCAGGTCACCCATGCACTATGCCGCACCAACAATGTAGCAGGGGGTCTAGAGAGACACTTTAGGGTTCATGCTGTCCCAGAACTTCAAGAGTTCTTCCCCCTACATCACCCTGGCTGTTATCATAATGGCGACTATATAGGTTGCATTCCTCAATTGTGAGAGGGATATCATGGTATGTGCTCACACCTGAAGTGTAACAAGATGGTATTGCACACTGAAATATCTGGAGGATTCCCCTAGGCCTAGGGATGCCACACTGGTCTCCGGGAAGCCAGGGCTGCAGAGGTGGCCGTATGACTGATGCATCTGCACTGAGTTCCACTCACAGAGTTCTCAGATGGACTGAGTAAGACAAAGAGAAAGCCCTTGGTGGGTGGAGTCCCGAGAACAAGCAATGTGGTGGGAGCATTGTGGGCTCCCGATAGCCTTCACCTTCTTTATGACCAGCGGACTTTGTGCAGCGAACCTGCTGCTTCGGATCTCAGGCTAAACCAATCCCACATTCTCTTTCTCCTTGACTCATAATGAGCCACGTGGGCATGTAGTGACACCGTTCTTGTCAAGGGGACCAGCAGTTAGCTGCTGGGGTGCTTACAGAGGTGTGGTTTTCATTGGACTTGACTATGGTCCTCGTGGTGATGGCCAGACCTTTGAGAGGCGGAGCCAAGGGGACTGGAGAGAGGTTCAAAGAGCAATTGCCAGCATCTGCATCCAGCTGCCTATAACTTCAGCTCCAGGGGATCTGACACCCAGTTCTGGCCTCTGAAAATACCACTGCATTCACGTGCACACACCCACACGTATACCCGTAATTAAGATAAAAATAAAATTTTAACAGACCTCAACAAGTTCTTAGGACATTGAAGGCACCACCTTCAAAGGGGTGAACAGTCTCAGTAGCTTCTAGTCAGTTCTTGAAAGGTGGTTGCAATAAAGTCCAGTCCCTCTCCTTGCTCACGCTTCCCATACACTGTTGACTGGCCCATCCCGGGAATGCCATCCCCATGAGGTACTCACTGCACCTTTATAATGAGCCAGCTGCAGGCATTTCAGTATAGTGACAAAAAGTGGACAGACGAGTGTTTGTCTCACCCTGCAAAGGACCCAAGTGAGGCAGTGAACCTTCTCTTGCTGCTTCCGGAAGTGGCTGTCTTCAGGTGGCAGCCTTTCTGGCACGATGAGAAAGCTGTGCTAAAACATGGTGATGGCACTGTGGTGGTTAGCGGGCACTGGGCACCGAGGATGTGTCTGAGCTAGTCAGTTAATGAATACTGGTGATGTCTAACCTGTAAACGTGTTTGCTGAACACATCAGTTGTTCTCATGTTTGCAGCCCTGGGCACACTTCTTGGCTCTTCCCGTGAGTCTAACACACAGCTCCTCCTGCCTAGAGATGGAAGGGGGACCAAGGACTGGCTGTGTTAGTGCTTAAGGAGTGGGGACAGGTCTGCGGGGATGCCCACCCACTCGGGTAGGAAGGCTGCCTCTGGCTTAAAGATTTTGAGGAAGGGAGAATCTGGAAGGGTGTAGTTGGCTAGGTAGATGGTGTCCCCACCTGCCAGGTAGGCAGCCCAAATCCCGAAGGTTCCAATAGTCATGATGGTGTGGTTGCACTGGGTGAGGAGTGCGAAGTCCTTGGCTGGCGAACCCTCGATACCATTGCCAGCGAACACCACATCCCCTCGGGAGGCATCGATGTTCTCCTTGCACCATGCCATACCATTGCTTGTGACCACGAAGACTGGAGATGGATAACGGGCCCGGAACCTGTCCAGGGCCTGCTCCAAGTAACCCCGGTCAGCCACCACGCCCTTCCATACATTGGGCATGACATGCACATAGTCCCCCCGGCGCACATGGACACCCACAAACGTACTCGGCTGGCTCCCATTCACCCGCAGGCCACGCAGGAAAGCCTGGGCCTCCTCGCGCACATGGTCATGCAGGGTGAACTCCTGCAGGATCTCGGGGCGCAGGTGGTGGTAGAAGGTCCAGGAGCACGGGTAGCCAGTGAGGCGCACATAGCGTCCTGGGATGTGGCGGTACCGCTCCTCCATCCAGTCGTTGAGGTGGTAGTTCTGCCACGGGATCCTCCGGTCCGTGTCGCCGTGCAGCACCGGGAGGCTGATCCTGAAGATGGGCGCCAGGGCGCTGTGCATGGACGCGGGGATGAATGCGGGCCTTCCGTTCATCCTGGCCAGGGCGAACAGCGTGGCGTACTCGCCCATCTGGTTCCCCAGGCGGCCAATGGAATTGATGGTGAACATGCCCTGCAGCTGGCTCCTCCCTGGCATCTCGCCACTCCCTGGCATCTCTGTGACTGCTGCGTCTCCTGTGGACATCTCTGACAGAGGTGGAATCTTCACTATTCTCTGCTGGAGGTGGATGATGGTGGAAGTCACGAAGACGAAGATGAGGAAGTGGGCCAGAGGAAAGGAGAAGGGAACCTGAGCGCTGGCCATGGCTGCCAGGAGAGAAAGCAGGCAGTTAGCTGGGGAGCGGCTCGAGGTTCGCCTGCAGGCATGTGTGCATAAATACTTGGCATCCTTTAGGCTAACCACCTGGATTGTGCCTCAGCATGTGTTTTTTGTTTTCTTTTTGGTTTGAGACACAATTTCACTCTATAGCTCAGGCTAGCCAAGAACTGGGAGCCCAATCTTCTGCTTCAGTGTTGGGATTACAGAGTGAGCCAATATGCCCCATTTGATGTCCTCTTTGGAAGGAAAGTGTGCTTCAAATGTTCAAATGAGGCATGTGAAAAAAACAACAAAACCAGTGACATGATGGGGACATGGGAAGGGGACTCTGTGGTTGGAGGAAGGAACGGAATACAAACAGTTCTCTGACCTCCACAGACCCACACCTCCCTCACAATCACAAATAAAGAAATGTAATAAAAAAAATTAAATCAACAGAAAGCCAGGTGTGGTGGCGCACACCTTTCATCCCAGGCTGGAGAGGAGGCCAGCCTCGTCCACAGAGCGAGTTCCCAGACAACCAGGCGACACAGAGAAACTCTGTCTTGAACAAACAAACAAAAAACCAAAACCAGAACAAAAGAAACAGAGGGGATGGGGAGATGGCTCCGTGCTTAAAAGGTCTTGCTGCACTTGCAGAGGACCGGAGTTCAGTCTCCAGCATCCGTGTTAGGGAGCTCACAGCAGAGGACCGGAGTTCAGTCTCCAGCACCCGTGTTAGGGAGCTCACAGCAGAGGACCGGAGTTCAGTCTCCAGCACCCGTGTTAGGGAGCTCACAGCACTCTGTAACTTCACCTCGAGGATGTCAGAAGTTCTCTGCAAGCACTGCACAAACATGGTGCACACACACACACACACACACACACACACACACACACACACACACAAATCTTTAAAACAGCAAGCTGTAGCCAGGTGGTGGTGGTGCACGCCTTTAATCCCAGCACTCGGGAGGCAGAGGCAGACAGATCTCTGTGAGTTCGAGGCCGGCCTGGGCTACAGAGTGAGATCCAGGACAGGCACCAAAACTACACAGAGAAACCCTTTCTGGGGGGACGACGACGACGACGACAACAACAACAACAACAACAACAACAAAAAAAAAAAACAAAACAAAACAAAACCCAGCAAGCCACACCTTCAGTCTCAGCATTCCAGAGGCAGGCAACCATATAATACAGCTCTTCATGTTGTGGTGAGCCCCAAACATAAAATTATTTTTGTTGCTACTTTGTAACTAATTTTGCTACTGTTATGTATCCTAAATGTGTAAATCTCTGTGGTTTTTTTTTTTTTTTTTTTTTTTTTTTTTTTTTTTTTTTTTTTGAGACAGGGTTTCTCTGTGTAGCTTTGCGCCTTTCCTGGAACTCACTTGGTAGCCCAGGCTGGCCTCGGATTTACAGAGATCCACCTGGCTCTGCCTCCCGAGTACTGGGATTAAAGGCGTGCACCATCACCGCCCGGCCTAATCTCTGTGTTTTTGATGGTCTTAGGTCATTTGACTCCCAAAGCGGTGCCACCTACAGGTTGAGAACTGCTGGTGTAGAGGATGGTGAACTTTGCCATCTGCAGCCAGGGTGTGACCAACATTTACGCTAATGTCAGTCAGACTAAGTCCAAGTGACCAGTCACTGAAAAAGACCCAGACCTGCATGACAAGGCTCCCCAAATTCGTCAGGAGTCTTACCACCTCATTTCAGAGGAAACGTGGTCTGGAACACAGAGCAAGCTCTGCTATCAGCCTCCAAAGGAGGCTTTGTGCAACTCCAAGTAAGAGACAAAGGTTTCTGGCTGTCTTGGCCCACGGCCTGCAATCCTGATCATAGGCTTAGGTCCAGTGACTGAGTCAAGAGGATATTGGCATTATATCAAGCAGCTTGTAAGCCGATCAAAGCCTAGAGGCTGCATTCTGCACAGGTGTGCAGTTACAAAGTCAACCCAGACCTGCCGGCGTAGGACTGCAGGCTGAAATACACTTCTGATTTGTAATTCACCAGAAGAAACTGAGGCAAGGTGTGATGGCGCTTGTCTGTCATCTCAGTATTCAGGAGGCAGGGGCAGCAGAATCGCTGTGAGTTCAAAGCCAGCCCAAGCTGTGCGAAATTCTTCAAATAAACCATTTGGGACTGGGGCGAAGACTCGGTGGGTGAAGTACCCCCTGAGCCAGCATGAACACCGAATTTGAGTCCCCGGCACCTACATACAGCTTGGTGGTACACGTCTCTGTACCCCAACAGCTGGTGCAGAGACAGGAAAATATTAGGGGACTGCTGGCCAGCCTAGGCTGACCACTGAACCTACACAGTGAGAGACCCTGTCTCAAAAACAAGGTGGAGGGCCTGGAGAGCTGGCCCAGGGGTTAAGAGCTCTGGCCTCGCTTGCAGAGGACCCAGAACCCACATCAGGCAGCTCACAAACACCTAACTCCAGTTTCGGGGAATCTGAAACCCTCCGCCCTCCCTGGGCACCTGCACAGGCACATGTACATAAGTAAAAATAAAAATTGAATAAGGTGATCTGAGCGAGTGGCCTGGTGGGTACAGTCCCTCCTCAGCACCGTGGAGAGGGCTGGCGGCCTGACTCTGTAATCCTAACATCGCGGTCTGGGTCAAAATGAGCTCACCAGCCAGCAGTGTGACCGAATTCTCGAGTTCTAGATTCAGTGAAACACTGTCTCAAAACTATGGTGGGGCCGGGCGGTGGTGGCGCCTGCCTGTAATCCCAGCACTCAGGAGGCAGAGGCAGGAGGATCTCTGTGAGTTCCAGGCCAGCCTGGTCTACAGAGCCAGTCCAGGACAGGCTCCAAAGCTACAGAGAGAAACCCTGTCTCAAAAAACCAACCAAACAAACAGACAGACAGACAGACAGACAGACAGACACTATGGTGGAAAAGTAGTAGAGAAAGACGCCTGACATCGAAGACAGTAATGCTGACCTCTGACCTCCACAGGCACAGGTGCACATGTACAGGCATGTATGCATGCATGAACACATACACCACAAACAAATTCATGCCTGTAGACTCAATGCCTGGGTGTGAACTGAACAAATCCAGAGTGTGGGTTCATTGGGAGGAGCCTCTCTGGTCCCCTGTGACTTTACTGAAAGGACGTGCTGGGCTGTGCCAACTTCCCAGCTGAGCTACACTCAGGAGACTTTATTTATTTCCTCATATTTGCTTTTATGAGACTGAGTCTCACTCTGTAACCCAGACTGGCCTTTAACTCACTATGTTGCCAAGACTGGCCTTAAACTTGTAACAATCCCCCTGTTTCAGCCTCCCAAGTGCTAGGATTACAAGTGTGAGCCACAGGAAACAAAGGATACCACCCCAACCTCAGGAGGTGTGCACACTGAAAATGCTAATAGCTACAGAGGCTGAAAGAAAGCAGCCTGGAGCAACGGTGGCAGTTCTGAAGCTGAGGCAGGAGGATCATCCAACTGCACACAAGCCAGGGCCACAGTGTGAGACTTTGTCTCAGTAAAACACACACAGGAAGCCAGGCTTGGTGGCACACACCTTTAACCCCAGCACTCGGGAGACAGAGGCAGGTGATCTCTGTTTGAGTTTGAGGCTAACCTGGTCTACAGAGTGAATTCCAGGACAGCCAGAGCTGTTACACAGAGAAACCCTATCTCAACCCCCCTCCCCAAAACACACACACACACACACACACACAACACACACACACTCACGAAAAAGACTACCAGAGACAGGTCACACCAGAGAGGACAGAGCAGGGGCAGAGGGACAGGTAGAGATGACTTCATCCTATCCACTCTCTCCTTGCCGGTTTGCTCTTTTTCCTTTTTCCTTCTCTGGTACTGGAGTTGGAACTCAGGATGGCCAGCATGCCCAGCAGTCCCTTTCCTACTGAGCCACGCCCCCAGCGCCTCCCTGGGGGACTCTAGGCAGGGACTCTACCCCTGAGTTACATCCCAGCCTTGTTTTGCTGTTGTTTTAACTTGCAGACGGTATTCACTAAGTTGTCCAGGCTGGCCCTGAATTTATTCTATGGCCCTGACTAATTAACCCCTGACCGCTGCGGTTAGAGGTCGTGGACACAGCAGCAGATGGAACCAATATTTCTAGTCCTTTTCCTTTTTGCCAGACCCAGAGGAAACTCCACTCTCCCAAATTCCCTTTCCCCTCTGCCAAAGGAGCCATTCCCCATCACCGTCAGGAGGGACAAGTAGCTATCTGTGGTGTCTTTTAGCATACCCAAGCGCATGCTGGTTCTAGGCTCACTCAGTACCTGGGGCTCTTCTCAGCTCTTCTCAGCCGGCCTCCCACCCTAAACTTCTCCAGCTCATGAGTTCCCCTTCTCCCAGCTCCTCATTCCCATATAACTCTACCATTTCGTCCATAGCTTTCTTGGTCCTTGAGAACAAGAAGGTAGGTAGGTACCCAAAGTAGGTATAACAAACATTATACTTTTTTTTTTTTTTTGAGACAGGGTTTCTCTGTGTAGCTTTGCGCCTTTCCTGGGACTCACTTGGTAGTCCAGGCTGGCCTCGAACTCACAGAGATCCGCCTGGCTCTGCCTCCCGAGTGCTGGGATTAAAGGCGTGCGCCACCACCGCCCGGCCAAACATTATACTTTATTATGCAGAGGTTCATCACACAAATTCACACTCTCAGTCCCTAACTACAGTCCTAAGCCTATGTCTCCAAGGCTGCTCACCTGTGTGACGTGTTCTAGCCAAAAGTTTGGGTCCAGCCTCTCACGGTTCTAGGGTCAGCCACAGGGGAGATCAAGATGGTGTCGCCAGGCCTCTAGCAGTCCTGAAGATGTGAAAAGCAACGTACTCTTGGTTCTCTCCTTACATGCTGTCCAGTGGGCATCATGGGTTGTGTGTCTGGTTATCTGGAGTAAGTGGTGTCGCTGGTGGTAGGTCTGAAACCTGGGACAAATGGCTGACGGAGGCGCCTATTTAACATAGCAAAGCAGATGCTGGCCAGCAGGCTCTCAGCATTGCAAGCAACACCTCTTACAAAGTTCTCCAGCCAGCCGGCCAAGCCCGCCCCCTCCCCTCGACGGCTCCAGCCCCTGCCTGAGCTTCCTTCTCTCCTGAAGCTTCTCTGATGCCTGTCTAACCAGCCATTTGGGCTGTGAGCTCTCTTGGCTCCTCTCCTGGACCTCTCCTCATCCGTTTGCCCTCTCTCCTCTCTCCCCCCAGTCTAGTCTGCTAGCCTGGCTCAGTCAGAACACTTCCAGGTGCCTCTGACTGTTCTCTCTCTCATGCGTACAATAAAAACCTTCCCCTCAACCATACCTTGGAGCAGTCATGTCCTCAATTTATACTCTTAAGACAGAGTCTCTCTAAGCTGCCCAGGATGAATTTATGCTGTTACCTAGCCTGGCCTTGAACTTCTGCCTCTGTAGCATCTGGGATGTCAGGCCTCCCCCACTAAACTCATCTTGGCACCAATTGTACGGGAGAAAAATAATGGGAAAACACACTTCCAAATCAAGCCATTACCTCCAGCTTTTGAGCCGAGGGCTCTGTTTCTCCTGCCGCAAACAGGAACAGAAGAAGTCTTGTCTGACTTGTGAGAGGAAGGAACGTAGGATGATTTGGAATAATGCGTTTTCGGGCTGCATCTGTGCTGGTTCCCATTCCCCAGGAAGGGAAGTGACGGGTGGAGGCTGCAGGGGGACCGAAGGCCCAGAGCCTGCTGTGAAACCTCACATCTAGCTTTGGGGAAGAGAGGTGGGTTGTGGCCAGAGCTGTGTGGCCCTTGACTACCGCTTCAGACAGGAGTTTGTGGACTGGGGAAGTACTGACTGGTAACCCCCCAGAGCTGCTCAGGTGTTACCAACTCATGTTATCACAGGTGACTTCATGCCCATCTATAGCAAAGGGAGCCGAGAGGCGCCAGGAACCATTAAGATCGATAAGAGAGAGAACAAGGTGATTAGTGCACACAGACAGGACAGACCACCCAGGTGCGCGCCCCTCTGGAACTGTCCCTGACCATGGCCGAGGACGCAGTGGAGCCGGTGGTGGAGATGCCGAGCTGGAAGGCTCTGGAGGACACAGACCCCCAGCCTGGAAGCTATGAGATCTGACACTACGGACCAGCCGAGTGGGTGAGCACTTGTGTGGAGTCTATGGACTGGGATTCAGCCATCCGGACTGGCTTCACAAAACTGAATGGCTACATTCAAGGCAAAATGAGAAAGGTCTTTTGACGGATTCTGCGGTGGCCAAAGGAATCAAGAACAACTTTTAACATTAGCAAACATTTTGAGGGAAGAAGGAAAAGTTTTCAGCGAAAGGGTCTTTTATGCTGTCAGCTACAGTAGTCCTTTCCAATTACTTGATAGAAATAACGAAGTGTGGCTGATTCAGACAAATGAGCCCTCCAAAGAAAATGAAGCTCACTGCCAGGGGCAGAACTCCTGTTGAATGCAGACATCAACAGCACCATAAGTGAAGTATCTAGTGTCTTCATAATGCAAATTCCTGATATGCAGGATATCTGATATGGGACCCCCCAAAGGAGCCACAACCCACAAGTTGAGAACTGCTGTTTCAGGGTGTCTTACCCTAGATACCATCCCGAATCATGCTTATTTCTAGTGTGCCTTTTTGAGACGCTTTATTTAGGTCCAGGTACCAAGATAAATCTATATAAATGGGTCCTAAGTGAAATAGCCTCTATTTCTGTGAGGATCCAGGCAATGCCATGCCATTTCCCTCTTATCCTGGCTATCACCCTCAAGTTGCCTTCTTCTGCTTGGACTTAGACATTTGAATGCTCTACCTTCCATATAATAGCAATAAAAATGTTCAAGATTTGTCCTGTATAGAAGTAAATATACACACACACACACACAGCACACACACACACACACACACACACATATATACATACATATATATATATAATATATATATATATATATATAACAATACACATACATATATATATAAAAGAGAGGAGCTTGGGTGAGTGGGAGAAGCCCGAGGGCCATGGAGGGAAGGGGGAGCGTGTTTGTTGAGGCCACAGGAGACCGAAGAGCGCAGTTTGGCTCCAGCCAGAGGCGGCTGCTGGCAGTGGGCAAAGCCTAGGTTTCCCCTTTGTTCTCTGTGGTCAGGAAGTTCACTTGCCCAGCCTCAGTTTCTACAGCTGCTTCAATACCTCTAGGGGTCACAGGGTTTAAAGAAAAGAATTGAGTCCAGGTTTGCCCCTTCCTCCATCTGGGTCTCTAGGAACTTCCGTTGGAGGGGTGCAGTGTGCTTTCAGAAAGAGGTCCCCGCTAGGAAGGAGGGACCCTGCTCCCACTTCCCTAGAAACCTTCCTTCTCTCTCTCCCTCACTCCCTTCCTTGTCAGGGATTTTTGATGTAGTCCAGGCTGACACCTAACTCACAGCAATCCCCCTGACTCAGCTTCTTGAGTACTAGTATGACAAGCACGAGCCGTCTGACCTTTCTCTCAGCCTTTGGCTCAGCCTCCTCTGTTTGCCTTTTCCAACAAGACAGTGCCCTGCCCCCAACCCCCTTCCATATCAACCAACCCACAGGCAGGACCCAGCCCCACGCCTGGCCCCACCCCACCAGTGCCATTCCTGTGACTGGCACTGCCCTCGCCTGTTCCGTCCCTGTGCCGAGGAACGCTGGCATTATGAATCTCAGGGCAGCTTATGAGAGAGCTGTCACTGAAATCTCACACAGAGGGACAGAGAGTGTTGTGATGGACTGAGCCGGGATCTACTCTCCCCCCATGGCAGGGGCAACTGCAGGTTTCTGAGGGCCCCTGGACTGATGCAGAAGCCATAGATATGGGAACAGGAAAATCCGGTTGCATTCAGCCCGGCTCTGCCCTCCATCTACATTTGTTCCTGGAGTCAGCAGGGAGGGACCTGAGGGGACAAAGGAAACGGGGGCTGGGGAACCAACCGGCAGAGAGGGATGGCGGATGGAAGTGCAGGAAGTCAGGCTATGGGGTGCTACAGGAGCTGGGGGACCAGGGGCTGGGGGACCAGGGGCTGGGAGACCAGGAGCTGGAGGACCAGGGGCTGGGGCATTAGGGGCTGGGGGACAGGGGCTGGGGACCAGGGGCTGGGGGACCAGGGCTGGAGGACCAGGGGCTGGGGCATTAGGGGCTGGGGGACAGGGGCTGGGGGACAGGGGCTGGGGGACCAGGGGCTGGAGGACCAGGGGCTGGGGAATTAGGGGCTGGGGGGCCAGGGGCTGGGGGACCAGGGGCTGGGGACAGGGGCTGGGGGACAGGGGCTGGGGGACAGGGGCTGGAGGACCAGGGGCTGGAGGACCAGGGCTGGGGACAGGGCTGGGGGACAGGGGCTGGGGACAGGGGCTGGAGACCAGGGGCTGGGGGACAGGGGCTGGGGGACCAGGGGCTGGGGCATTAGGGGCTGGGGACCAGGGGCTGGGGAATTAGGGGCTGGGGGACAGGGGCTGGGGGACAGGGGCTGGGGGACCAGGGGCTGGGGCATTAGGGGCTGGGGACCTAGGGATCAGAAAAACCAAGGTCTGGGAACTCAGGATCTGGAAGGCTCAGGGACTGAAGGAACGAGCTGAGGACTTGAGGCTGAGGACTCAGGCTGGGAACCCAGAGTCTGGGGGAACCAGGTTCTGGATCCTGTTTGCCAGCAATGGCATCTCCTCTCAGAGCCCTGGGGTGGATCAGAGACCAACCGGTCCACTTTCTGGATCCCTAGGGTTCGTTGAGGGAACAGGGGAGCTGTTCCCAACCCCCTGGCCCGTGCTCACCTCCTCTGGCTGCGGTAACAGAAAAGACCTCCGAATGGGTGACAGGTGGCCGGCCCTGCAGCAGGCAGCTCAGTGTTCCTTCCAGCCCAGCCCCTCATTCAGGACCAAAGGAGGTTCCTGAGCCTTCCTCCAGGCCTGGGTAGAAACCCCGCCCAGGGTGGACCTGCTGACATCCTAGAACCAGTGTGGCTAGGCTTTAGAGGGAGGCAGGTCAAAGGTAGGGCTTCCTCTCAGGTGCCTGCCAGGATGCCAGCAGGAGGGGTGAGCTGAAGGAAGGAGTTGGGAGAGCCCAGCCACGCCTGCCTTCTCTGCAAAGCTGCAGGCTCCCAAGACTGTTTATTTGGGCTGTACTAGACCCTCGGCTGCCAACCTCATTCAACAGTAGACAACTTTTGGTTTTTTTTTTTTTTTGTGTGTGTGTGTGTGTGTGCATGGGAACGCGCGCGTTTATGTGTGCATGTGAGTGTGGAGAAGGCTGTCCACCCTGTTAAGAGGATTTTGAACTTACTTGGCCAGGGTCTTCTGTTTCTGCCATGCTGTGTGTTCCAAGTGAGGCACGTGAGAACTTTCCATGCTTCTCCTCTCTCCGCCTTGCTCTCACTGCGGGAGAGCTGGTATTGCAGATTCGTACCACACATCGGGCTTTTCACGTGAGTTTTGGGGATCAAAGCTCTAAGTGCTTTTACCTGCCGCCGCCTTCCTCCGTTTCTATGCGTATGCTAAGGGTTGAGCTCAGGCCCTCACCTTTCCTCACAGGAACCATTCTCCCACCCCTACGCCTGGCGTTCACGTGGGTCTGGGATCAGCCTCTGGTCCTCAGGCTTGCCCAGGAAGCACTTATCAAATGAACTTTCTTGAGAGCCAACCGTATACAAGGGTTTGGGGTTCCCCCCCTTTTGGTGTGTGGGGGATTGAACCAGGGCCTCACACACCACACTTTTAGCCCCCATGGCTGACACTTTTTGGTTTTGAGACAGCGTCTCAACTATGTAGCCCTGGTTTGCCTGGAACTTGTTATGTAGCCCTGGCTGACCTCAGAAATCTACCTGTTTCTACCTGCACCACCAACCTTGGCCCTAATAGTAGGCACTCTTGGCTTTTGGAGACAGGGTTTCTCTATGTAGTTTTGGAGCCTGTCCTGGAACTCACTTTGGAGCCCAGGCTGGCCTCAAACTCAGAGATCTGCCTGCCTCTGCCTCCCGAGTGCTGGGATTAAAGGTGCGCAGCCCCACCGGCCAGCTCACAGGCACTCTTTCCACCGCACCCCACCCCCTGTGGGCACTCTTAATAGCTCTGTGTGCCAAGGAGAAGCCAAAGTACAGAGGAGGAAGGTAACTTCCCCAGAGTCGCACAGCCACTTGAAGCCAGGCAGGCTGGGGCTTGGAAAATGCTACACAAAATGCAACTCTTCTCGGTTCTACTTTGCTTCTGTTATTATTATAACTGGGTTATACCATCCAAGACCAACCGGCAAGAAGTGCCACCCCCCCCCAGGGGGCTGGGCCATTGTATTAGTCCAGGGTCTCTTAGAGTCACAGAACTCATGAAATCTCTCTCTCTCTCTCTCTCTCTCTCTCTCTCTCTCTCTCTGTGTGTGTGTGTGTGTGTGTGTGTGTACACATATTAATTGGGATGACTTACAGGCTGCAGTCCAACAGTGGCTAGCTTCGAATGCAAAGTCTAAGAATCTAGTGGCTGCTCGGTCCCAGGAGACTGGGCGTCTCAGCTGGAATGGATGTGCTGACAAGCTGAGGGTACCCAGGGGAAGAAGGAACCCCTCCTTCTCCCACTGTCTCTATATAGGCTCCCAGCAGGAGGGGCAGCCCCGATTAAATGTGTGCCTTCCAAGCCTCAAGGTCTGCATTGAAGGCATGTGTCATCTTGCCTCAAGATCCAGATCACAAGTGTGCCCTCCATTTCTGGAATATAGTTCATTCCAGATACAGCTGACAAGCAAGAAGAGCCGTCACAGCCGCCCCACACCAATCTCTAATTAAGAAAATGCACCCCAGGCTTGACCACAGGCTCATCTGGTGCGACATTTTCTCAACCCGAGTTCCCTCTTCCCAAACGACTCTGAATTTACGCCAGGTTGACAAAAACACTAACCTGCACAGATAGCCATAAAGAGGACACTAAGTATCAGCCTCTGGCCTCCATACATGCCTGTGCACACACACACACAGAAACATGTACACACACTAGAGAATAAACACATATACAAGAAGAAGAAGTAAAAGCAAGGACAGCAGGCAAGGCTCCTGTGGCAGAACACCTGCCAAGGAGCTGCCAGTAAGGAGCCTGGGGCAGGGGTCAGTGCCAAAGTGCCTGCCTGGCATGCCAGATTGGGTTCAAGCCACCATATCGAAAACAAACAAATAAAACTCAAGCATAAAAAGTCCCCATCAGCCAGGCAGTGGTGGCGCACGCCTTTAATCCCAGCACTCGGGAGGCAGAGGCAGGTGGATCTCTGTGAGTTCGAGGCCAGCCTGGGCTACAGAGTGAGTTCCAGGAAAGGTGCCAAAGCTACACAAAGAAACCCTGTAGCATGAATCTTAAAAGGTCTTATTAATAAAAACAAACCTGAGCCAGGTATTGGAGTGAACACTGAAAGATCAGAGAAACAGAACAAGCCACAGCTAACCTCACCTCGCCAATTCCTCCACTGATCTTGTTTCCTCAAACTGGAAGCCCCTGAGTCCTCCCTCATCCGGAATGAATCTGAGCTGAACTGCTGCTCAAAAGCCTAAAAGCTTAACCAGGCTCTAGTTCCTGGTTCTCACGCCTTAAATACCTTTCTGCTTCCTGCCATTACTTCCTGAGATTTAAGGCGTGTGTCACCATGCCTGGCTGTTTCTAGTGTGGCTTTGAACTCACAGAGATCCAAATGGATCTCTGCCTCTGGAATGCTAGGATTAAAGGCGTGTGTGCCACCATTTTCTGGCCTCTATATCTAGTGGCTGTTCTGTTCTCTGACCCCAGTAAGTTTATTAGGGTGCACAATTATTGGGGAACACAATATCACCACAAAACCCTGTCTCAAAAAACAAAACAACAACAACAAAAAATACCCATCAAAGGTACCTTTCTTCTCTGACTCCTCCGTTTGGGACAACAGAAGGATGGAGTTGCTGTGAGTGGACATCATGACATCTGCCAAGTCTAGAATGTGGGGCAGTTGAAATACAAAAGGCCATTTTTCCTAATCCATTTGTACCATGGAGAAAAAACAAAAACCAAACCAGGTGCTTAGCAAGTGTGCACAGCTGATTCTGGGCTCAGAGATCGGCAGGGTTCTCTGTATTTCCCTGACACCCACTGTTTGAAAGCCACAGGGAAAGCCAGGTATGGTAGCTTAAGTCTGCAACCCCAGCTAGGAGACTGAGGCAGGATTGCTGTGAGTTTGAGACCTGCCTGGGCTACGGAGGCAGACCCTAACTCAAAGAAAAAAAAGAACAAATAAAACACCCAACTGCAAGTCCCTAGGGGTTTAGAACACTTCTTCACTGTGGGGTATGGACATTGCACTTCCATCTCCCAGAATGCTTTGTTAGTGTTAAGAAACAAAAACGACCCATTGTCCCTCACGGAATAACACGCCTTCCTGACTTAGAGTTGTTGTCCCAACCCCTTAGTTCTGTTTTCAAACCAGGGCTGTGCTGGTAAACACCAGCACCAGCTCTTTATAGACAGAACCTGCCAGCAGCTTTGGATCTTAGGAGCATACTCTCCCTGCGTGGTTCACCTGAAACTACCAACATGGGATTTGGGGATGTGAGAAACGAGCTGCACAGAATATTATCTAAAGAGTCTGAGGACATGCTGGCGTTGATGGCGCACAACCTTAATCCCAGCACTCTGGAGGCAGAGATAGGCAGAGCTGTGAATTCCAGGACAGCCAGGGCTACACAGAGAAACCCTCTCTCAAACAATAACAACAACAACAAAATGAGGCTAAGGACAGGGCAACCAACAGTCTGGAGTTGCCTCGGTGTATGAGAGACAAGAACTAGGGTTCAGAATACTAATCAGGCATGGGAACCACCCAAATGTCCTTGGTTTGAGATATGATGATGTATTCATCTGTAAACAAGCTTTTAGGGAGTCCTCCTGCCTCAGTATCCCAAGGCTGGGACCACAGATTGGACTATATAGCATTTCATTTAGATCTTGCCTGTGCTTGGCCGTTATAATACTGATGCCACGTGCCCCACTGAGCTCTGTGCTCAGGCCCCAGATACAGGCTCGAGTGATGCCGAGGAGTGGGGAACTGCTCTGCCACTCTCCCTGCCCACAGTTCCCACAGTCCCCAGACTTCCTGAGCGGCTTCTCTTCACTAAGCATTCAGTTCACTCAACAGCACTTACTACGTGCTGGGTACCAGGGCAGCAGGGCAGGAGATCTCTGACTTAGGAAACATGAGCAGCTGGCGGCTGGTGGGTGGTGCACGACTTTAATCCCAACACTCAGGAGGCAGAGGCAGGCGGATCTCTGTGAGTTCAAGGCCAGCCTGGGCTACAGAGTGAGTTCCAGGACAGGCACCAAAGCTACACAGAGACACAGAGAAATCCTGACTCGAAAAACAAAAGAAAGAAAGAAAGAAAGAAAGAAAGAAAGAAAGAAAGAAAGAAAGAAAGAAAGAAAGAAAGAAAGAAAGAAAGAAAGAAACATGAGCAGTGTCCAGCCTGTGTACTTCTCCTGCTGCCTGTGTTGAAGAACAGGGGAAGGCAGGAGACAAGGAGTGGCCTTGGCAGTTCTGCTTTACAGGTATAACATCATAGCAACTCCATCAGTGCGTATTCAATTACAAGTGTGTGTAGTACTGTGACTTTGCGCATGACCATCTGATATTCTGTAATACAAAGGCATGGAGCACTGACTTGTACTAGTGTGTGATGAACCTTTTAAACAGGTGTGACAAATGCCGATCTGGTGGTCTCACGAGGAAGGGGGGCACGTGTCTCTCGGAGCTAGCCGCCCCCGCCCCCGCGGTCCCCTGTGAGCAATGGTTCCTGGATACATTGTTCCCTAAAGACCAGCCTTCCGTGGATGGTTGGCAGGACTCCTGCTTCTTTCTTCTTTCCTGACAATAACAACCTCCCTGTGCCTGGACTCCCGCGACGTCCCTGATAACTCCTCAACTGTTACACCGGCACCACCCCCAGTGATTCAAGCCCTTGGGCAGATAGCACAAAAAACCCCTACTTCAGTGGGGGCACTCATGGATGGACTAGAACAGAAAGAGCTAATGATTCAGGTTCCCACAGATTCTAAGGTAGAAAATGTAAAAGTAAAAAGATGGTTAGGTAACCCTCACTCAGCTCGTGCAAACTCACGAGAAAGCCAGATCAAGCTGAGCTGAAAAAGTATAGCAACAGGTTTATTTGAGCAACGCCCCGGGAGAAGCCACGCCCACAAACGAAAGCAGGGGCTTTTATAGGTTGTGGGTGAGGGGCAGTGATGGACCCCTCCAGCTCGCTCCTGCAGCTCCTGCACAGTCTGGGAAGCCCCATTCTTATCTCTCCCAAACCCCACTCTCTCAGAGAACCTCCAACAAAGAAAAGGCACCCAAAAGCCCAGTTCTGCATTCTTGACGGCTAGGGCGCTCCTCCCCTGAAGGTGCCAGCCACCCGAGTCCCCGCCTAACGCGCTCAGCTTTTGACCACACTTGGCACCAGACTGAACGCAGCCTAGCCAGGCCAAGCTCACAGAACATCCGAGTGAAGGGACCAGCACTCTCAGAGATGCCTGTCTGGGTGCGCCACCGAGGAACGCGCTCACTTTGGACCCTTGACAACCAGCTCTTGAACATCAGCCTCTCGCCTACTGGTCTATAAGCTCAGTTAGTTCGGAATGCGGCCCTGTACCTACCATCTCTGAGACTGAAGAACCCGCTTGGGAGTTGCTTTGCTCAAATAGACCTGTTGTTCTACTTTTTCAGTTCAGCTTGACCTGGCTTACGGCGCTAAGGGAGAAAGCTGTTATGAGGGACAAGCTGGGTTTGTGCCCCAAGAATGGCCGAAAGCTGAGTGCCTTAGGGGGGTGGGTGGGTTGGTGGCGGGGAAGACACACTTGGACAGCTGGCAGCGTCGCGAGGGCGGAAGGGAGAGCGAGGAGATGGAAGCTGCAGTAGCCATGAGCAGGGTCGTAGCAACTCGCTGGCTTTGGGGCAGCTTTTCTTGGTTCGCAGACTCTCTGAGCAGGCAGGGTTTGGAGAGAGAGACAGGAATGGGGCTTCCCAGTTCATGCAGGGTCGAGCTGGAGGTTCCAACGGGACAGATGCTGCTGGCCAGTTCTGCTGAAACAGAAGGCCAAGCCAGGCCAAGCCACAGAAACATGCCGAGGAGGAAGAGCACCAGGGAGGGATGACCAGTCGGCACCGGGCTTTCTTTGGGGAGTGTGAAAGGGAAAAGTTCTAGAATCTAAAAATGATGGTTGCCTGACATGAATGTACTAAAATGGTTGCACTTAGCATTTTGGTTTTTTTGTTTTTTGTTTTTTGTTTTTTGTTTGTTTTGTTTTGTTTTTTGAGACAGGGTTTTTGTGTGCTTTGCGCTTTCTGAACTCTTTGGAGACCAGGCTGCACTTAGCATTTTATATCATGAATTTTTGCTCATCGTTGGGCCGGTCAGTGGTGGTGCACACCTTTAATTCCAGTACTCGGAAGGTAGAGGCAGGAGGATCCCTGTGAGTTCGAGGCCAGCCTGGTCTACAAAGGGAGTTCCAGGACAGCCAGGGCTACACAGAGAGACCTGTCTTTAATCTTGAGTGCTGGAGTTAAAGGTGTGCACCACTACCTACTGGCAGTAATTATTTTTATGATATACTATCTCGCCGGGCGGTGGTGGCACACACCTTTAATCCCAGCACTTGGGAGGCAGAGGCAGGCGGATCTCTGTGAGTTTGAGGCCAGCCTGGTCTACAGAATGAGATCCAGGACATGCACCAAAACTACAGAGAAACCCTGTCTCAAAAAAAAAAAAAAAAAAAAAAAAAAAAAAAAAAAATTATCTCAAGGAAAAATGGCAAGATAAAGGTATGACTTGTAGATTTTAATTATGTATGTATGTGTGGCTGTGTGCACATGTATGTGAAGATGTCTGCAGAGGCCAGAAGAGGATGTTGGAGCTCCTGGAGCTGCAGTTATAGATGGTTCTAAGCCACCCTGAGTGATTGCTGCAAACCAAACTGGAGTCTTCAGGAAGAACCGCAAGCACTCTTGAGCACCGAGCCGTTCTCTCTGGCTCCAACAGTGTTATCTTTTATCACTTGACCTGTCCCAGTTCCCATCCACTGCTCCCAGCCTCATCTCCCGCTGGGACCCGACTCCCTCTCTGTCTTCTCCCCATCATGCATCTCCATGGCTCCGGTGGCCCCCAGGAGTCTTCCCTGGGCTCCCAAACCTCAGAACCTACCTAGCTTTGAGTCCATGAGGCTGACCCAGAGCATCTTCCTGCTGAAAACTCTGCTCCCAATCTGTCTCCTCCCTTCCACACTCTGGTTCCTGGAAACTTGTCGAGTGCCCAGCAGCAGCTTAGAAGCACCCAACAGGGCACAGACCAGAAGCCTTGGCTTAATTTCCTTTTGAAAATGTGTGCCCCCCTCCTTCACCCTAGACCCCAGTGATGTGAGCTACACACCGCCTCTGCCCTCCCTAGGCATCAAGGCAGGAAAGACCAATCTGAAGCTGGTAATGCAGAGGCAGGTAAAACCCAACTTGCTCACTCTAGACACAAGTTCACCTGCTTGTGGTCCCTCTGGAGACTTCCGAGACACCAAGGTCCTGAAATTCTCTCCCTGGTCTGTCCCCAGAACTGTTTCATACCTACGCTGTACCATGAAGAATAAAACAACATGAAAAAAATTCATAGTTGCCCGAGACCTGCTTCAGCAGGGGCTCAGGTCCCAAAGAGGATGTGTGGAGCTTGGTGGTGTGTGTGTGGGGGGAGGGATGGACATGATTTGAGGGTGACATAAGTAAGAATGGCTGCCTGTAGCAGGCTTTTTCTTTTGGGCCACCAACCAGCTCCCAGATCATGACAAGGAGACTTATTATCAGTTACGAATACTCGACCCACTAGTTCTTATAACTTATTTTAACCTGTTTCTCTTCATCTACGTTTTGCCCGGGACTTTTTACCTTCCTTTCTTTCTGCATGTCTTACTTTCCTGCCCTCTCCATGGCTGGCTGGTGGCTGCCTGGCTTCTGGCCTGGGCACGTCCCTTCTTTCTCCCTCATTCTCTCCTCTCTCGTTCTTCCTATTTTCCCAGATTCCTCCTTATTCCTACTTATTCTCTCTGCCCACCAGCCCTGCCTGTCCCTCTTCTGCCTATCTATTGCTGTTCAGCTTTTTATTAGACCAACCAGGTGCTTAGGCAGAGAAGGTGAAACAAATGCAGCACATCTTTACACGTTAAACAAAGGCAGCAGAAACAAATGTCACACACCTTTACACACTTAAAGGGAGATTCCTTAACATAAACAAATGTAACCCACCTTTACACAGTTAAAGGGAGATTCCGCAGCATAAATGATTGTAAGACATCTCTACATAGTTAAAATAATATTCCACAACAGCTTCCAGCACGTTTATTGAAAAAAGAATACACCTTTTAAACTCTACAGTTGCACACAGGATTAGATGGGAGAAAGGGGCCAGGTGAGCTGGGCTGTGGCTTCAGACCGGGGCTGTGGAAGCCAGCAGTGACCTTGACAGTAGGCACCAGTCATAGGTTAATGGAAGGGCCACAAGTTCCTCCAACCGGGGATTGAAATGTCTCCCTTTCTAGCAAGCAGAAACTTTCTTCAAGTGCCTGAGGGAATGGGGACTTTTGTCTAAATGCCCGACCTTGGGCAAAGGACTTTCTTGGGGGATCAGACATTTCATTATAGAATATTGCAGTTTTTAAAAAAAATATGGCCTAGTTTATCCAAATAGCTAAAGCTTAAGTGAGCAAAGACAAGGTTAGACAGATATTACTGTGAACCTGAGTAGACCTTAGGAACTTATAAATCTTGATACCTTATTTATTGAGCATACTTGTCTAAATGTTCTAGCATCGTGGTGTTGACTTGTGTGGGAACAGGCAGAGTTATCACTGCACTATATGGTCCCATAGTGGCAGAGATTTTTTTTTTTCCAAAGAATTATTTTGTTTAAAGAGGCTGCCATTTTATACAATTTCATCCTTCAAAGCCTGAACAAAATTTCCCAAAGGGAAGGTCCTAATAGTGAGAGTCATTAAAAATAGAAGTAAAAGGGCTGGAGGATTATGATCTGCAAAGTAGAAATGCAGGAACTTTGTCAAGCAGGCATGGCAGCCATGTGGTCCACGCCAAATAGTGACCAGAGGGCAGCATCAACCACCACAGCCCACTTAACTCACCCCAAATGCCATTGCTGGCACCATCCTGAGTAGACAGAGAAGGAAACTGAGGCTCAGAGAAAGGCAGCATGTGCCTAAAGTCAGCAAGCAGCAGACATAGGATTCAGATTCCGAATCCCATCTGAACTTTCTGACCGTTGCGAATCTTAGCCACCTCGTCTTTCCCTGCAGCAGTCTCCTTTCCTTCTGTGTGTGTTTGCATGTGTGTTGGGGAAGCGCGTGCGTCATGGGGGTGTGCGTGGAGGTCAGAGGGCAGCCTGCAGGGCTGGCTCAGTCCTCTCCTGCTGTCATATGGGAACCAAGCTCAGGTTGGGAAACACTTTTCCCACCGAGTCGCCTCCCCGGCCGGAATCCTCCTGCTTCTGTGTGGGGGCCGATTGCTGAGATGCAGCCATGTTCCAGCAGGTCTGGTTTTCTGGGCCATTTTTTAAGTGTGCAGTTCACCAGGAGTGGTGTTGGCACTGTGGTCCAAGCAGCCCTCTTTAACTGCCTTGTCTTATAAACCTGCGCATGTCTGTGAAACAACTCCTGCCCATCTATCCTCAGCCCCTGGCACCCAGGACCTTTCTATCTCTCTGAGTCTCTCCTGGACATGCCGTTTACTCCCGTGTCTCTTTCCTGCGTCATTTTCATCTGAAAGGCGCAGTTATTTCTCTACAAGCACAAAGCTAATAAGGGTGCAGCCGGGCACAACAGCTGGTCTGCAGAGCCTGGGCACTGTGCAGTGTAGCTCAGGAACATGTGGCTCACAGGGCAGACCCCACCACCTCTCTGCTCTTCCGGCCAGATGAAGGGGCTGGAGAGGGCTGTTCGCCCATGAGCCTGCTCCTGCTCAGCTCCACACTTGGAATGAGCCAGCGGCTGGGGCCCCACCTGGAGGAGCCGCAGTTCAGATGCAGTGACAGGTAGGTGGTGATTTCTTTTTCCCTTTTTTTAGTTTTTCTACACAGGTTTCTCTGTGTAGCCCTGGCTGTCCTGGAACTCTCTCTGTAGCCCAGGCTGGCCTTGAACTCACAGAGATCCACCTGCCTCTGCCTCCCAAATACTGGGATTAAAGGCATGTGCTACCACTGCCCGGCAATAATTTCTTTCAGAAAGTTCACATCCTGACCTCCATGGACATAAAAGTTGAGGTCACTTACACATAAGCACAAGTTCTTAGGTCCTTCTTGGTAGAACCTGCCAAGCTCTGACAGCTTCCTGGCATTTCTAGGATCACACCCTGCCTGACTCACCCCAATATTACCTTCATATCATTTGATTCCATGTACTAACTGGAAGACAGGCCTCAGCCAAGGTCAACAGGAAATTAACTTTTGGGTGTGTGTGTGTGTGTGTGTGTGTGTGTGTGTGGCCGAGGATGGAAGCCAAGGTCTCTGAGAACTAAGCACATGGCAGACACTCGATGCAGCCTGCCAGCCAGGGCACAAGAGGCTCTTGCGGTGTGCGTATCATTCATTTGGTGCGTACTCAACCATGTTTTTCTTTAGGACCCGTGTGATGGGATGGCGTATGGTGAACTGGGCACTCAGGGCAGCAGAATACTGTTTACTTAGAAGTTGGTCTCTACTCTGCCGTTATGTAGCTTTTACTCTCTCTGTCTCTGTAGTCAGCAGTTCTGACGGGTCAAGGATTACCTCATCTTAACCCTGTTTTCAGTAAGGATACCATCACAGGAGTCTGAGGAGTGGGCTGGGCCATCTTTGGCCTAAGCAGTGTCTGCTCCCTTGGTTTCCTTCTTCTCCTCTGCTGAAGGCTCAGGGTGTCTTCAACCCACTTAGGAGCTGGGTAAATATTTGCTGAATGAATGTGGCATTTATTGTCATTGGCAGGTTCCCAGCCCCAGCTTGGGCTTTTGTAAAATGAAAACTGTTTGTATCTTTGTTCAAGCAAGGCCAAGCAAACACGGAGCTGGGCAGGGCGGGCGCCTTTCATCACATGGCTCCCATTGCCGACAACTTGCTTCCTCAAGAGCCGCCACATCTGTGCCCCATCGTGATGTGAAAGCCCAGAGCAGGGAACTGTGACCAGGTCCCCAGCCGGGGCTGTGGTGGCTCAGAGACTTTATTCTCCAGGCAAGTGTGCTGAGGACGTCCTGTGTCCACACCCTCTGTACTTACTGGCAAGGAAGTCAATGTCAGCCGGGGATTTAATGATGGTTATGATAAACGGCACTGGTGGCATCGATGGTTACTGGCAGAAAAGTCACGGCCACAGCCACGATTACCAATGTTACAGAGAGCTTTCTTAGAAAGAAGGAGAGGATAGGAGGGAGGAGACCAGGCCTGGAGAGAAAGGGAGGTGGCGGGAGCAGAGAGAGAACACAGAGAGACAGGGTGGGGGGCCGCGTCTGGCTTTTTTAAGGTGCAGATTGCGTGACCATGTAGTAGCCAGCAAGACACAAGACCCCGAGCTGCGCATGTACAGGATCCTAACGTTTAACTGATCCGTTTCCTACCCTTCTGTTCCCTCTCTTCTCCCCTCCCTCTCTGGCCCTTCATTTCTTTTTCTTTCTTTCTTTCTTTTCTTTTCTTTTTTGAGAGAGTCTCATGAGGAACATGAGGTGATTTTTCCCAGGACAGCTAGCTCATGGGAAAACTAGCATGGCTGTAGCTAAGAACAGTCGCTGTCCCTGGCAAGACACATGCTACAAGTTCCCTGTTTTGAGCTCTGAACTGGACCCAACAGGACGCCACAGGCTGTGGATACAGAGAAAACGAGGGAGGAGGTTTGAGGGTGAAGAGCTTAGGCATGGGGAATCACAGGCCAGCAGGAGACACGGCTGTGCTTCTCCAAGGCTCCCCTGCAGCCTGCTAGGCGCTCTCACAGAAGTCCTGGGAACAAGGAGTTGGAAGGGCAGTTCTGAGAACAGGAGGTGGAACAGCCTGATTAGGGGAAGGCTGGCGACAAGGCCCCGAGGAGCCAGCCTTGTACCCTGATTGTGATCTCCACAAAAGTTCCCACGGAGATAAAATGTGTAGATGCAATTGAAAGTGAGGGGTGTGTGTGTCGGGGTGTGGTATGTCCTTCTGACCCAGCATGACTGGAAACCTGGTGTGTTGGCTTTTCACTGCAATCTTGGCACTCAGAAGGCTGAGGCAGGAGGATTACCTTGAATTCAAGACCAGCCTGTGCCACAGAGTAAGACTCTTACTGCTCAAGCTGAGCAGTGGTGGCGCACGCCTTTAATCCCAGTGCTTGTGAGGCAGAGGCAGGCGGATCTCTGTGAGTTCTAGGCCAGCCTGGGCTACAGAGAGAGAGCCAGGACTGCCTGGGCTACACAGAGAAATCCTGTCTTGAAATGTACTCCTCCCTCCAAAAAAAGAGGAAGGAATCTGGGCAGACAGGTGAAGATGGCCACATATACCGAGACACAGGCCCTCTGTCACCACCCCAGGAAGCAGCCTGGCCTCACCTTCACCTTCCTCCAGGATTGTGAGACCAGTGCATTCTGGTGGGGTCAGGTGTGCTACTGCCACACTGTGAGGCCCCGGGTCCGAGGCTTTCTGACTTCCAGGCTGCCTGCCTGTGGTGGTTCTGATGCACTGTGTGCCACCAGCTCATCCACAAGCCTTCCTTCCATCAGAAGGCTCTGAAGGACAGGATGCGGCTGGAGAACAAGTGTAGAGGCCAGGTGGTCTCTCGGGGACCAAGCATTTCCCCCAGTGGTGGCCATCAGCCTTAGCATTGGCAACAGTGTGAGAACCCTGGAGCAATCCTTGCATGCCGAGCACCCACTCCCTGCCAGGGGAGCCCTCCATGCCCACAGCTGGGTGGCACATGGGTAGGGATGGCACATCTGGTTTCTCCCTGGTACATAGCGGACTGTGATGGGCCGATGGCTGCCCCTTTAAGGTGGCTGCTGTCCGCTGCCTGTGGACAGCCCCCCCCCAAGCCCCATCCTGCATCCCTACAACCACATCCCTGTGACGGGGGAGCCAGGGATTTGGGACTCAAGCGGGTAAGGGCCTTCAGGGTGGCATCAATGTGTTCTATCCAACACACAAAGGCTGAGGTGGGATGGGCAAGTTCAGGGTCAGCCAGGGCTTCAGTGGTGGACAGACCTGTCTCACAAAGATACAGTGTGTACTGAGTAGGCTGAGAGAGGGACGCCTCAGAAGTTATGAGCACTGACTGCTCTTGAGAGGACCTGGGTTTAATTCCAAGCATCTGCATGGCAGCTCACAGTCATCTATCCTTCAGTTCCAAGGGCTTTGATGCCCTCTTCTGGCCTCCATGGGCACCAGGCATGCACAAGATGCACAGACATACATGCAGGTAGGACACTTACACATACAAAATAAGTTACAAAAATGTGAAATAAAGCTTGGTGGTGGTAACACCCGCCTTTAATTCCAGTACTTAGGAGGCAGAGGCAGGTGCATCTTTGTGAGTTTGAGGCCAGCCTGGTCTACAGAGTGAGTTCCAGGACTGCCAAGGCTACAGAGAGAAACCCTGTCTCAAAAAAACAGTGTGTGTGTGTGTGTGTGTGTGTGTGTGTGTGTGTGTGTGTGTGTGTGTGTGTATCAACAAAGGAGAATCACACAGATAAAATTTCTGGTACCTCCATGTTTTCAAGCGTGCTGATCCCAGAAACATCAATGCCAAGCTCATTGGATCCAGCTGTGTCCATGCTATGGCTTGACTGTCCTGAGGAAAGAGGCTGGATGTTCCCTGTAAATAAGTTATGGGTTTGGGCTGAGAGGACATAATTCATTGGGGGGAGGGGCTTTCACCCGAGCCTGGGGCCATGATTCTGTTCTGCCGGATACCTGGTGTCCCAGCCCGAGGCAGGGACTGGTGCCACATTTGGAGACCTGTGACAGCAATAGAGAGCACACTGTAACCAGGCAGCCCCACAGGGCTTCACTGAGCAGCCGCAGCCCCAGGCTCTGGAAGGACATGGTAGACACTGCCACAGGCTGTGTGGCTGGCCAGGATCAGGATTCCCCGAGGACTGTGCTCTGGAGTGTTTACTGGCTGCCTCCGACCAGGCCCTGCTGATCAGGGTGTACCTTCAGGACTGCCTCCCCACCACTATGGGGGGTGTCTGGTGCTTTTCTTGTCGGTTTAGTGGCTGCACATGAATCGACTGATATTTCAATTATTGTCTGTGATCCCAAAACCCTGCAGTCAGTGCGCTGCAGGCCACTCAGATCTTAGCCTGGAGGGATATACAGGTTTAAACTAAGTCTCTAACGTACCAACAAAGACTCAGAAGTCACATGTGGGGGTGAAACCTGCTAGATCAGAGAAGCCGAGAAGCAACCAGTGACCTTCCTTTTTGGACAGAGACACAGCAGGAGACGAATCTCTCCACCTGTCCCAAACCAAAACACAAGCATCAAACTCTAGTCCGGCCCTTCTCCTTCTGGTGTGTCTCTGGATTCTCTACGGCTAATTCCGGTCCACTAGTTGCTGACTCTGCCCCTGAACCAAGGTTGATTTTATTTAATTAACGCAAATGCAAACATAAACTTGGGGTTCACAGTGTGATGGAATACCCCGCCACAGCTGTCCACCACCCTGGCACTTTCATCAGACCTGCCCCCCAACTTCCCTTCCCTTCTCTGAAAAGGCCACTACCCCAAAGGCCAAGTTCCCAGCTGCTAGAAATGTCATGTCCCCGTAACACCAGGGCAGGAGCCACAATCACCAAACCCCCCCAGGACCCTGCAGTGGGTGATCCAGGAAGGGAAGCACAAAGTTGGCTCTGCTGGCTAGTTTCACGTCAATTTGACAAAAGCTGAGTCTTTCTGGAAGACCGACTATCAGCTGAGAAAATGTCCTCACCAGACTGGCCTGTGCATTTTCTCAACTGATGGATGTAGGCAGGCCCAGCTCACCCTGGGCGGTGCCTGAGCACCTGGGTCATATAAGGTGCCACCCTGAGTCCTGGGTCATACAAGGCAGCAGGCTCAGCAAGCCACGAGGAGCAAGCTGGTAAGTGGCATGCCTCCGTGGTCTCTGCATCAGCTCCTGCCTCCAGGGCCTGCCCTTTGCGTTCCTGTTCTGACTCCCTCGGTGATGGCCTGTGATGTGCAACTGTAAGCTGAAATGAGCACTTTCCTCTCCAGGCTGTTTACTGTCAGAGTGTTTTATCACAGCCACAGAAACCCTAGCTAAGCCGCTGCCCTCCTCGGGAAAGCATTCCTGACGCACACATTGGGCCTGTGGTGGCCAGCTCTCTCTGGCTATAGAGGAACTCAAGTCACCTGTGCATGGTGCTGCTGAGGTAAGCAGAGGCCGTGCTCACATTTTCAGGGTGCACAGGAAGACGGTGAGGTCATACCACTGACCCAAGATCACTCAGCTGTGAAAAATGTGAGACTGGATTGGAACTGGATCCCATGTATGTATGCAGCAGCAAGGCTCCAATGCCTCTTGGGGGCCCCAGGTTGAGGTGTGGCTAGAGGTTACTCCGTTGGGCTTGTCCCAAGTCAGCAGCGATGCCTACCCAATTGGGCAGGTAGGCTGCTTGTGGCTTGAAAACCCTGTGGAAAGGGGAGTTGGGCTGGGTAAAGTTAGCCAGGTAAACAGTGTCCCCACCTGTGAGGTAGGCAGCCCAGACCCCAAAGGTACCCACTGTGATGATGGTGTGGTTGCACTGGGTGAGCAGTGCGAGGTCCCTGGCAGGCGATCCTCGAAGGCCATTGCCAGCGAACGCCACATCCCCTCGAGAGATACTGATGCTCTTCCGGCACCAGGCCATGTCATCACTGGTGACCACGAAGACTGGAGATGGATAACGGGCCCGGAACCTGTCCAGGGCCTGCTCCAAGTAACCCCGGTCAGCCACCACGCCCTTCCACACATTGGGCATGACATACACATAGTCCCCCCGGCGCACATGGACACCCACGAACGTACTCGGCTGGCTCCCATTCACCCGCAGGCCACGCAGGAAAGCCTGGGCCTCCTCTCGCACATGGTCATGCAGGGTGAACTCCTGCAGGATCTCGGGGCGCAGGTGGTGGTAGAAGGTCCAGGAGCATGGGTAGCCAGTGAGGCGCACATAGCGTCCTGGGATGTGGCGGTACCGCTCCTCCATCCAGTCGTTGAGGTGGTAGTTCTGCCACGGGATCCTCCGGTCCGTGTCGCCGTGCAGCACCGGGAGGCTGATCCTGAAGATGGGTGCCAGGGCGCTGTGCATGGCCGCAGGGATGAATGCGGGCCTTCCGTTCATCCTGGCCAGGGCGAACAGCGTGGCGTACTCGCCCATCTGATTCCCCAGGCGGCCTTTGACATTGATGGTGAACATGCCCTCCTGGGGCAGGTTTCTTGGGGCTAAGACCACAAGGGCTGAAGAGGCCCAGGGGGCAGGCACCAGAGACAGGCGCCGGAGGCTGTGGAAGACGGTGGATAACACAAAAATCACGAAGAGGAAGTAGAAGGTGGAGAGGGCTGGACCAGTGGTCTGGAGTCCTTGGAGAGCTGTAAGAGAAGACAGGGGTCAGGAGGGATGGTCAGGGGCCAGTCTGAGCACCGCCATTCAGGGAGTGTTTCTGTGTGGCTCTGGGGCCAGCCCCACCCTTTATTAGCAGTGTGATGGGCTCACGGTACCTCTCTGAATCTTTCCCTCACCTGACTTGGTGTGACCACTGAAAACAGCTGGTTAACCACATCTTACTGATTCCAGCCATTTCTATGCTCCTAACCTCAGGGGCTGCATGAAAATTAAATGTGAGTACAGTAGCTTTTCCTGATTCATAGTTTGACCTTCTAGAGTTCCAATTACTTAACAGGGTCAAGTGTGGTTTGGAAGTATTAAATGGAACATTCCAGGAACAAATAATCTATACATTTTAAGTTTTAAGCTGATGATGAGATCTTTTAACACCCCACCCTAGCCCGCCCCACCTCTGGTGAGTCATCCTTGGTCCTGTGTATCAAGCTGTAGGTTTTGCACGCTCTGGTCACTTAGCTGTTATCTGGTCCATCGTCAGAACTACAGTGCTCAGGCCAGCGAGATGACTCAGCTGGTAGATCCTTCCAGGCAGGCCTCCCGAGTTCAATGCTTAGATGCCCTTGAGTGGCATCTCCTTAAAGTTTTCCTCTGAAGAGAACTGGAGTGCGACGTTCAAGTTATCCTTACCCCACGACATGATGGCCCCAAAGGGCAGGGACAGTGACCATGGAGATACGATGTGCCAGAGAGGCACTACAAGAGGCTCCTTTAAGTAGGAAAACTAAAGGTACCACAGGGTCTGCTGAGCTCCGGGAGATCACATCCACCATGCAGCTTTTATCCCAGCACCGTCACGGTTACTTTGCTGAGCTGCTTCTTACTGAGCCTGATTTATAAGCTCCACGGGAATTTACGGAAACAGAAGTGGGGCTGTGCATTGTCTGTGTGCATATGTCCATTCAGATGGCCATTGGGGTCCTGGACTATAACCACACCACTGCAGCTGTATTTCTAATGTCCTCCCATCGTGCCTAGCCCACAAGGAGTGAGTGCGTCTCACGTGCCAGCAACTAGTGGGTTAGGAGAGCATGGAGAAGGAAAGAGAACTCTGCAGAGTGTGGTAGAGAGACCAGGCACAGGGCTGTGGGTGGCTAGGTCAATAGGTCACGTTTGCTGTATGTGGCTTGGCTTCCTGTGGTTCAGTTTAACCTCTTCTGCAAGAAGTGACTGGCCACAGGACCCACGTTTCTCACTGTCTCGCAGATTCAAGCTGCCTAGCGTTTCTGCCTCCATGAACCCACGTGGCTCTGCACCTGCCAGAACCAGTCAAATGTGACAAATGAAGCAAACCTCTGCTTCTGGACCAGGGCTCGGGATGGGCAGTGCCCACTGCCTGCTTCTGAGACACTCTACTAGTTAGGCTGCATCATTGTGGCCTTTACAGGTAGGTCTGTGATGAGCCTATCTCTAGTAACCATTTCACTGAAAAACAATTTGCATACCTCAGAATCCACCTGCGTCAGTGTTCAATGTGGCTCTTAGTGTGCTGAGAGCTGGCTAAACACCTGCTTCCCTCAAAACAGACCAGGAGGCCTTCCACCAGCTCACCTAGCGCTCCCTTCGCTGGCCCCCAGTCTGTGGGACACTCACAGTCTGGACACACTCAGCGCTGGGCCCCGTGGTCAGTCTGTGGACACACTCAGCGCTGGGCCTGCCACTCCCACCATGCCGCAGCTGAGTCTGCTCCCTGCTGTGGGAAGGCCACGTCAGCCTGCCGCCACACTAGCAGGCGTGGGCCGTTTCCTGCTTGTCATGGACAATGCTGGCATGACTCGCAAGTGTCCACACAGATACGTTTTTGCTCCCCTGGGCACCTGTGTGGGGCAGCACTGCTGGGTCAGATGGGGCCCTGTGGTCCCTGATTTCAGGAACCAGCAGCGATGGTTAAGGGTCCCATTTCCCTGTTGTTCTTTGCTGTTGACTGACTGTGGTGCGGGGCAGTGCAGTGGGCCTCTCCAAGGAGACCGTGTGCTTTAACCTGCGGGTTCTGCCTTGGCACCACCGGGCTCGTCTGGACTCGTCTCTGCTGGGTTTTGTTGGTGGTGGTGTTTGTTAGCTGGACAAGTAGAGTTATCTGGGACACCTCCTGGATTGAGAAAACGCTTCCATGGGAAGGTCTGTAGGCAGTTTATGGGGCATTTTATTGATTGATGATTATGGGAGGCCCCTAGCCCACTGTGGGTGGGGCCACCCCCCAGCTGGTGGTCCTGGCTTGTAGAATAAAGCAGGCAGGACAAACTACAGAGAGCAAGCCAGCTCTCCTCCATGGTCTGCTTCAGTTACTGCCTCCAAGTTCCTGTTCGGACTCCCATTCAGGATGGACTATACACTTCAAGCTGAAATAATCCCTCTCCTCCCCAAGTTTGGTCATGGTGTCTATCACAGCAGCAGAAAACAAACTAAGACACCACCCTAAGGACAGACAGACCACCTCTTCCTTTCTCAGGCTCCAGCTTTCGCAGGGCCCCTGAAAGTCTTTAGATGTCCCCTCCAGCACACAGTGACCTGCTTTCTCCTGTGTGTTCTGTGTACAAGCCTCAGGCTGGGCGGCTGCCTCCGCTCCTTTACTCCTGTATCCCAGGGCCTCTTGCCTTGTTATCAACCTGACCATTTCTGGAAGTCTGACCATTCTTGAGTTTAACTTGGGTCCCTGGCAAGGTCAGCCAGCTGGACCACAGACACCACACACCGTAAGCACAGGTGTGCCAGACACACTCCTCTCTGCTTTACTTCACAAAGCGAATTCGCTCCACTTGAGGCCCCTCACACACACACATTTTTAGAATCCCAGTCATTTTCTCTCCTGTCTCCTGGCTGTCTGCCCAACTCAAAGCGGAGCTCCCCGGCCAGCCAGAGCCCCAGGGCAGGGCAGGCCCAGAGGACCTGGGCCAGGGAGAAGGGAAAGGGCTCCAGGAAGGGCGAGGCCCTGGGAGCACTTCCGGGTAAGTGTGGGCTGCTTTGGGAAGTGCTCTGCTGCTGCCACCTTGAGGGGAGGCCTGGCCTTCACCCTGCTATCTCAAGAGTGCCCTCTTGAGGCTGTTCCGCCTCCAGACCTAGAAACCCCACAGAGCAGGATGGAGGCTGTGCACCCCGGCTTCTTTCCTAAGGCTGGGGACAGAGACCCTCCACCAGAGTCACTGTGGTGGGCAAGAAGGCCTGAGCTCTCCTGCAGCCAGGCTCTGGGAGGGTTAAGGTCCCCATACTTGGGGAGCCCCTGGATCACCTCTGGACCCCTGGGTGGGCGGGGCACCTCCTCTTGTGCTTTTAACTGCTGCTTGCCTCACTCATCCCACAGTGGACATCATCTGGATGACAACCACCTAGCAGCCCAGGCTACCCAGAACAAAGCGAGGAAGAAAGGTTCCTCTGGGGACAACTTAAGGACTCACCATGCTAGTGAGGGAGGACCCTACAGCACACCCAAACTTCCCTCCAGTGTCCTGACAGGCAGGGCAAGGCTCTCTTCTCCTGGCCATCCCTCTGAAGCCACAGCTCCTGTCCCTGCTCAGCAAAGCATACCCAACTGTCTACAGGGCAGAGCAGCTTCCCGTCTCTCTGTCTCGACGGTGGCCTGACAGGGCCAAGGCTGGGGCAGACCTGGGGGGACGTGGTGGATCCACCAGTGCCACGTGTCACCCCGCGGCTCCCATAGTTCTTGCTGGGAACGTGGTTCTCTGATACGGGGTCTGCTGGCCCAGCCTTCTCTTAGAGCTCACACCTCCAGCTTTCTGGGACTTGTAGGTAGCTCTCATCTGTCCCTGTCCTTGCTCCTCCAAGACCCCAGCCTCAAGGGTCACCTGGAACCAGAATAGGGGCATCTCTCCCTCCCAGGGCAACAGGTCCCCGAGTCTTGTCCTGGGCCAGTTCTACACAATGGCAAAATTGTAGCTGCGAATGGGATGGGTGCTCTAGGACAAACTACACAGTGTGCCTTGCTCAGAGGGAAGCCCCAGCACTCAGACAAACGCGGCGGCTGTGTGAGCGTGTCAGGCTGGAAGCCCTGGGTCTCACACACCACGTGCTGGACGGCCTTCCCCCTTTGCTGTCCTCTTTTCCTCCCCAAGTTCAACCCAGCTGGATACATTTTCACTGCCTCCTTGCAGACAGCACTGGCCTCGGGCTCCCCTGCAGCGGTCTAACCTTAACCCCGAGTTAACCCACTGTGGGAGGAGGCTGCAGGGCTGGGACTGGCTGGGGTCAGCCAGAAGCAGGGGCTGGCAAGCTAAACTCCCGAGGTAAGCGGGGCTAGCGCAAGGGGCAACAGGTCAGGACCCCAACCTCTGGACCCCCCCCCTCCCCGGCATCTGCACTCTTACCTGCCCGGATCCCTCTAAGCCAGCTTGTGCGGGGCCACCAGGCTGCAAGCCTGCGGGGGGCGACAATGCTCCTGTCCCACGCAGTCTCGGGTGGCGTGGCTGGCAGAGGTCCCTGTGGGGAAAGCGTGGCTGCTGTTGGCCAGGGTTTGGGGCGGGCAGTGGTGTTGGATTCTGTGGGCTTTGCTTTGAGCTCCCGCCCAGAACCCCCACTAGCCCGGCCTGACAACAGCCACTCTCAGATTCCTCCTGAGAGCCCACCACGGCGCGGCTCCCACAGAAGAGTGTGGCCGACTCACTACACGACGCTCTTCTCTTCTCCAGGCAGGTTTGACCAATGGCTGGGTCCTAACAGACGGGCAGGAGATGCATGCCACAGTGGGGAAGGCAGGCGGGGTCTCTTACGGATCCCATCGGCCCAGCAAGGCTGACTTGTGGCCCACGAAGTCCGGCTGGGCCTGCCGCTGAGAGGTAGGAAGGCTGTAGGCCTGGAAGGGCTGGGGCTAGATTTTGCCTCCCCCCCAACCCCCAAGAACATAAGAGAACTCATAGCCTGTACTTCATGATGGTGTTGGGAACCAGAGGTGGGACCCTGAAATTATCCAGCAAGAAACGTGCCTACACGAGGGGATGGGACTTAGGGAAGCTGGCCAATGCAGCGTTACGGGCACATAATGGCTCCAGATTCCTGGGGGCAGGGAGCAGGCCTATGGTCTGGGCAGGGGAGGCAGCCAGCATGGGAACTGGCAGTGGAGCACAGGGATGCGTAGCTCTCAGCCTAGGTGCAGATTCAGAGGTAACGGTTCATGCAGGGGGCTCAGGAAAGCCCCAAGGTGCCAGCCCTAAGTGGGGGAAGTTGGGGGCCTTGGTCATCTGGCTTCTAACATTCTCTGGACTCTGGATTTCCGGTTTCTAAGTACCCTGGCATCTGGCACACACCCTATGCCACCTCCCGCTTTTTGTCTTTCCTCCCATATTTAAACCCAAACATCAGCTCCCCCATCTGCTTCCAGGGCCTGAGCACTGTGGGGAATGCGGGGATTTGGGTCCATGTCTGAGATTTGGGGTAGCAGGTGGGGCCCCTGCCCAGAACGTCCCAGAAATGGAACTGCAGGGTCCTAACACCTTGAGTCCTACAGGAAGGCCAGGCTTCTGCCTCTCCAGTGCCGCAGGGGTTCTGCACTCCAACTCTAAGGTGGTGTTGGTTTCCAGCCCCATTCCCCATCCTTCCCTCCGCTCTGTTCTCTGGCTGTACACCTGGAGGGGAAAGGGTTAAGGGTGGGGGGCTGGGGTAGGTAGCCGAGAGGCCAGGGCTGTTTGGCAATAATCCTGTCTCTGTCTCCGTGCTGTGTGCGCTGGGTGTGGAGAACACAGTTAGAACCCCGTGTGGGAAAGGCTTCCGCTCTGGTCTAGGTGGGCTTCTGACTTCCTACTGGGCACTGCGGCCGGCTCTCCCTTCTCTTAGGCTCCTGACTGTCTTCACTTCCCAAGTGTCTCTGCGCCCCTGCTCTTCCCTCCCAGCACCACGCCATCCAACCATCCCTTCCGGCTCCCATCCTCTGCTGTCTGTCCCTCTGGCTCCCCAAGGTCTGCACCCCCCACCTGTGTCTTTCTTCTCTGGCCATGCCCCCATCTCTTCCCTGACCCATCTTCTAGGTGTTCACATCTGTTGGCTCTGCTTGTTCCTCATCTACCCCTCACCCTCTCCCCAGGGCCTCTACCCCCTCGACACTGATGGATAACTTTGGGGTGTTAAGCTCTGGATTAGTTCAGGCAAAATTCTCGATTTTGCTTGCGTTCTTTTCCCCCTGGGTTACGTAAACAGTAATTCTCCCCAGATGGAACTATTTTCCTCACTTCAAGGCAGCTGGGGAGGGGGCTCAGGCAGGGCTGGGAGGAATGCAGGGTCCCCAGGGATCCTCAGCAGGGTGGAGGCTGACTGAGGCCCCATCTGCCACCTCTGTCTATAGGTGCCAGCTCTCCTGTGGCCATGCCCACTGCCTTCGTCCTCTTGCTTCTTCTTGGCCAGGCCACCTCGGATCCATGCTATGATCCAGAAGGGCGCCCTCGCTTCTGCCTCCCGCCAGTGACCCAGCTGGTCGGCAGGGCAGCGGCCCCCTGCCGTCCCACTTGTGCTCTTCCTGCAGCCAGCCCTGGCCCTTCCTGCAATGGAAGTCTGACACTGGACCTGGACGGTCCCTTCCTCTTGACGTCTGTCACTCTGCGGTTCTGCACCCCAGGGCCTCCAGCCCTGGTTCTTTCTGCTGCCTGGGCCGTTGGAGGTCCCTGGAGGCCACTATGGCGTAGGCCTGCCTGGCCTGGAGCTCTGGGGGGGCCTGAGAAGGTAACCTTTCGCTCTCCTCCAGGCCCCAAGGCCAGGATGGTGGCTAGCCACCTCCGTGTGGAGTTTGGGGGCCAGGCAGGGCTGGTGAGCACTGGGGTAAGGGGACGCTGCCAGTGCCACGGCCACGCGGCCCGCTGTGCTGCCCAGGCCCGGCCCCCACGCTGCCGCTGCCGCCACCACACTACTGGCCCAGGCTGTGAGAGCTGCCGCCCATCCCATCGAGACTGGCCCTGGCGGCCTGCCACACCCCAGCACCCTCACGAGTGCTTGCGTAAGTCATGGGTATTGTCCCCAACCCTTGCCACTACTTGGCCCACAGAACAACATGCAATTCGTCCCTTGTCCCAAAACATGCAGAGTGTTCTCTTCCCCTCAGAACTGCTTTCCTTTGCTTGTCCTCACACTGTGCTATGGCCTGGTTCCCTTTCCTTATTTGCCAAGTATCATGTCAGACAGACAGACAGACAGACAGACACATAGACAGACAGACGCACACACAGAACCCTCTGTCAGGGACTCCACTCACTAGATGTAGCCATATGACACCAGGGCAGTCCTGAGCAGAACATATCCCAGGGCAGGGTGTGGCATGGGGTTTGGGCAAGGGTACAAGCAGCACATTTCCTGACTCCTGGAGACATGGCACAGGGATATATAATCATAAAACATTCTGATGGACAACCAGCTGCCAGCCCATTGTCTGGATGGAGAAACTGTGGCCACAGTTCCCTTACACAAAGTCACACAGGTACAGGGTATGACTATGGGTCCCAGAGTGCTGCCATACTAGGTGCCCCGACACAGCCAGGAGCAGCTTCAGCAGATGGCTTTGCCCGATTTCAGCTCCTCTGCCCACAGCTGTGTGACCTCAGGCAAGAGATTTAACCTCTCTGTGCCTGTTTTCTTCTCCCATCAAGTGGGGACAGTGACAGCACTGTCCCTAAGGCTGCAGAGAAGCCAGTGAGCCTGAGTGCACAAAGCCCTGACCTCACTTGTGAGCACCTGCTATGACGCCTATGACATCACTCCCAGGCAGAAAGGAGACCTGGCAGGAACAGAGCTCAGGTGACGTAAGGGAGCTGTGGTCCCAGATGCTGTCATCTCTAGACTCCCCTGACATCCCCTCCTGCAGCCACACTGCCAGCTGTCTCCACTTCCGCTGTGACCGACCTTCAACCTAGGGTAATTAACGCACCGACAGACAGACACAGACAGACAGACGCACGCACGCACGCACGCACGCACGCACGCACACACTCACACATTCCTCAGCCTTTCAGGGAGGCCAGCTCCCAGCCTTCTGCCCTCTACCACCCCAGGGACCAGCAGGGGAGACTCACATGTCCTGAGGCTGGGGCAGGCTCCATCTTGGGCTTGGACAGGGCCTGGGTACTAGGGAGGCTGTATCCCCGAGTATGATCACAGCTATCCAAATTAAGAGAAGTGCAGCCCTGGGGACCTGGATGACAGGAGGTGACACATCTCTGTGGCTTTACAGATAAGGTAGCTTGACTGTGCCCTACCTGTCAGGTTGTTTCAGAAGGGGAAGTGCGGCAACGCCATCACTCTGGGTCAGACAGGAGCTGAAGCCTGCCTCTGAACGAGGTGCTGGAGCAGCACTGTCCCGTAGAGCCTCCTAGAGGCTTGGGGGACGGCAGAGAGCCTCACTGGACAGGCAGCAACCGAGGCTCAGGAAAAGAGTGCCGTTTTCCCAAGAATACACAGCTGCCTCCACCTGCCCACACCACTGCTGCTCTGCCCCGGGGAGCTGCCAGCCCAGGTTCTCAGCCTCTGAGTCCAGGTCTTATTTCATAGTCACCAGGCACTCTGATTTCACATCTCTCTGGAATTGCTGCCACACATACAGAGCCCTGGGCCTGGTGATGCTGAACTAGCCTTTGGTTTAGGTGGATGGGTTTTTGTTGTTTGCTTTAGTTTTTCTAAGACTTGTTTATTATGTATACAGTGTTGTCTGCATGTATGCCTGCAGGCCAAAAGAGGGCACCAGATCCCTTAACCCTAGCACTCCGGAGGCAGAGACAGGAAGATTTCTGTGAGTTTGAGGCCAGCCTGGTCTACAGACTGAGTTCCAGCACATCCAGGGCTACCCAGAGAAACCCTGTCTGGAAAAACTAAAAAGAATGAGTCAGGCACGGTGGGATTCTAGGATATATCCATGCTCAGGAGACGGAAGCATTAAGATCATAAGTTCTGGGCCAGCCTGAGCTTCATGGGGCCCTGTTTCTTCTGCAACCAACCAAAGAAATATATGAAAAGTTTCCTAGTGTGTCTGATCAGCAGTGGGGTATGGAAGGCATGGAGGTCCTTGTACTCACAGATTAACACCAGGGGAACCAGGCTGTTAAACACACTGCTGTCCCTTCAAAGGGAGGGATGTAGAACTTGTTTTCCACCCAGAAGGCTGGGAGCAGTCTGGTTAATATCCTGGTGACCTCGGCACTATCTGTGTAGCTGAGACTACACCAGATCCTCCCCCGCCCCCACACACACACTTATCTTGTTTTTCTTCATCTATAGAACAGCTTGTTAATCTATAGAACATCTTTATGGAAGATGTCACTTGTACTTCACAACGAGTTTCAATGCAGCCATGTCTTAAGCTTTGTTGTGCACACAGGATGGAGTTAATTATCATCAGGAAACTTCACCAAATTGTGCTGTGCTTAAATATGCCTAAAATAAACTACTTAGGGTCAGACTCTCAAAGTTTGAGCCCACACCAGCTACTGAGTCATGTTGAACTGAACTACCTTCTTGCCTCCTATGGGTCCTTACTCTGCTGGCTGTGGTGGTCGTAGAGACCCGTTTGACAGTTACTGCCTTCAAGAATCTGAAAAGTGCTCCCAGGAAAGCACACACATTCACCACATCTGTGGGCTCTGTGGAAACCTGAGAGTACACACTCAGATTCTGCCTCTGGCTCCTTCCTGGCCGCACTGCCTCGGGCAGGTGACGTCACCTGTGTCTCATTTCCCAACCTATAAAAACGGGATGGTGCTGTCCTGGATGACCCACACTCAGCGCATACTCTGTGCTGGGTTCTGAGTTAAACATGCTCGTCTCAATCACCTTGGATGTAAACACAGCCAGTGGGATGGAGCTACAGGATAGAGCAGCTTCAGGCAGGGGCAGGGGTCCCCCAGCCCAGCCCGTTACTTCAGCAATGTGACCTCTCGGGAGGGTCACAGCTCAGCCTGAGAATTAAGGTATCCTGGGACTGAGCCAAAGGCAGTCTCTAAAACCGCAGACCTACGTTCTTTCCTCAGGAAGGATGGTAGGGAAAAGGTTGGGGATGGGAGACAGACCTGGCCCTAATGTGTCTGTGTGACGGTTCTGACATCATCTTGTCCCTAGCCTGCTCCTGCAACCAGCATGCCCGACGCTGCCGATTCAACTCCGAGCTATTCAGGTTGTCAGGTGGCCGTAGTGGGGGTGTGTGTGAGCGGTGCCGCCACCACACAGCAGGGCGGCACTGTCACTACTGCCAGCCAGGGTTCTGGAGGGACCCAAGCCAGCCCATCACTAGTCACAAGGCATGCAGGGGTGAGTGTGGCCTGAAGCCAGGCCAAAGGGGAAGGACACAGAGCCAGGGTTCTCTATTGGCAGGTACAGAGGTGGGTTTGAGGGAGGAGGCCAGGGTCTAGACTTGCAGGCTTGGGGAGGGTTCACAGGTTTTGCTGGGAGCCTCTCGGTCCCAAACATCTCATTCCTTTCGTCATGAAGCCTGCCGCTGCCATCCAATTGGAGCAACAGGAGGGATGTGCAACCAGACCAGTGGCCAGTGCTCTTGCAAGTTAGGGGTCACAGGCCTGACATGCAATCACTGTGGCCCTGGATACCAGCAGAGCCGCTCACCCAGGATGCCCTGCCAACGTAAGTCCCACGGCACGTGATGCCGTAAATCCTGGACCCGGATGGAAGATAACGGTCCAGGTTTGAGTGGGAAACGGTAGTGTAGCTTTGGCTTTTGGGTGGTAGTGGATGAACTCTGATTCTCCAGAGAATTTGGGTCTGAAACTACACCACAGACTCTTCAATCTTAGGAAGAAGATGGCTAAGGTTTTAGACTGTTCTTGAAGAAGGGACGGGTCTTGGGGAGGGTAAAGGATGGCTGTACCCTTGGGAGTTGGCATACCTGGATTCCTCGTGGTGATTCCTAGAGTTTAAATTGAACTTCTCTGGTCTGACAGGAATTCCAGAGGCAACAACTGCCCTTGCTACTACCCCGATTGCGTCCCGATCTGGTAAGAGGCTGGCACAGACACTCCAGGCAGCAAGGGGAATCTGGGACGGGCTGACTGGGTCCAGAAGGCACCCAGCCCTCCTTTTTAGTTATTGTTTATTTGTTTGTTTTGTTTTAGTTTTGCTTTGTTTTTTTGAGCTAGGGTTCATCTGAGTAGCCCTGGTAGAACAGGGTCTGTAGACCAGGTTAATCTCGAACTCATAGATTGGCCTGCCTTTGCCTCTTGAGTGCTGAGATTAAAGGCGTGTACCACCATGCCTGGCTTCCAGCTCTTCTTGAGAGGCAGGGGCAGACAGTTCAGCTGTCTGTGGACATGGGGTGGGGAGATGGGCTGTGATCCAGGCTGTGGAACCCACTGCAGAGAGCCTGACCTCTCCAGACCCACAGTGTCAGAACTATTGCAGTGTCTGGGACACCAGCGTGCACATGAACCTTCAGAGGTACTGCCAGCAGGACTACGGTGAGTGACGGAGACAAGAGGGTCTGCCTTCTTCCTGCCATTCCGTTTCCTTATTTTAAATGGGAAAGGATATTGACCCTAAAGGACTCTTCCCTGCCAGGATGTGTGAGAACAGGAGACCATGGTGGGGGACGGTGGGAGGAACCCCTACCTTCTTGTGTCTCCTTGTCCCCCACAGTCTTCACTTGCAGTTTCATCCTGTCCTTCAGCCTGACATCTCGGAGTGCTGGAAGGAGAAGAGGGATCTAGAGGAACAGAAGGGCCCTGCTTCTATCCTGTCTTTCTTCCAGTCTCCCTCCCCATCAGTACACGCCAGTCCGCAATCCGAGGCCCACGAGCTCAGCTCTCAGACGTTCGGGAGTCAGGCCTAGCTAAGAGATACAACCCAATCCCAGCTACTTCCTTCCATACAGGACCATGGGCTCCTTTGCCCTCAAGATCATCAAATGACTTCAGGGTCACAAGTCTTTGAAGTGCAGCTTCCTCCACCCTCTTCTCAGGGATACTGACCACACAGATCTGGCCTGTTAGCCGGAGTCCAGCCCCCAGGCTGGCCTGACCCTTCCTTACCACAGCACTGACTCATGCTAGCATTGACCTTAACCAACTCTCAGGCCTTAGCGCTCAATCCATCCTTTGGACCCCCGATTTACCCCAGAGCCTTTCCGACAAGACCCATCTCTCCTGAGGCCTCCAATCCTGGGGACCTTCTCATTGTTACACCAATACTCTGACTTAGCTAGGCATGGTGGTCCAGGCTCAAAACCTCCAGTTCCCAGGAGGCTGAGGCAGAAAGATTGCATGAGTTCTGGATTAGTTTACGTTGCAGAATAAGTCCTAGGCCAGCCTCAACATCTTAGTGAGACCTTGTTTCCAGAACAGTAGCCACCCTGGAATCCCGAGGCTACTGTTAATAGTAACAGGATCCCAAAAGTTCTAGCCAGTTTTATTGGAAGCCCTCCGGGGAGCAGGTGAGCATCATCCTGAACCTCCACCTCCCTCACCTTTCTCAACCACAACCTGAAACTCTACTTCACACGCTCCTCCTAATTACAATTTAGGGCACCCCTGCCACTCACGTGGCCCTTACAACCATGATCCTGGAGATCCCCTCCTCCATGTCACATACCATTGCAGGCCACCATCCTAGACCATCTCATACGCCCTCCCCAACTTTGATCCAGGCCTCTAATTCATATATTCAGACCAGTGGTTCTCAACCTTCCTAATGCAGCGACCCTTAAACACAGATCCCCATGTTGTGGTGACCCCCAGCCATACAATTATTTTCGTTGCTACTTCCTAAATATAACTTTGCTACTGTTATGAATCATAATATAAAGATCTGTGCTTTCTGACGGTCTTAGGCGACCCCTGTGAAAGGGACGTGCGACCCCAAGACAGGGGTCGAGACTCCACAGTTTGAGAACGGCTAACCTAGACCCTGCCTGCCCCTTTCCACTGCCGAAGTGTAGGGTCTTCTCCATCAGGCCTGTCCTGGCTCCTCAGGGACATCTCCTACTTGTCTGACTTGGTGTCTTCCCGCAGTTCTGCACGCACAGGTTAAGGATTCCGAACAGCTTGCAGCGTCGTCGTCGCCGTCGTCGTCATCGGAGGCGGTGGCTCCTGAGTGGCGGCGGCTGCCCGTGCACGTGCTGGCCGTGTACAAGCAGCGCCCGTGGCCCGTGCGCCGCGGCGGCCAGGAGGCCTGGGTGCCCGGCGCCGACCTGGCCTGCGGCTGCCTGCGCCTGCGCCCCGGTGCCGACTACCTCCTGCTGGGCAGTGCCGCGGCCCACACCCAGCCCGCCCGAGGCCTCGTCCTGGACCGCCGCGGCCTCGCGCTGCCCTGGAGGCCGCACTGGGCCCTGCCGCTGCGGCGGCTACAGCGGAAGGAGCGTGGCGGCGCCTGCCGCGGCCTGCTGCCTCCCACCCAGCCCGGGCCCAGCGGCTGAACTGAGCCTGGCCGCCTTGGGCAAGGTGTGAGGCCGCGCAGAGCCTTTGACCTCGACGTGCATGCATGGGTGCGTGCGTGCGTGCGTGCGTGCGTGGTCGCTGCGGAGCCAATCGGAAGCTGCAGCACACCTGACGCCATTCCGCACGCACGTGCTTCTGCCATGCAGGCATGAGCGACTTTTAGCAAAAGGCAGGAAGCCGCGAGCAGGCCTCTGGGAGGTTACCCCTTCGGCCTGTGAGCCTAAAGGTTGTTTGTCCCAATAAAGCCTCGTGTCCCGTGGAGTTGTGTCTACAGCCCCCTGATCCATGTTGGGAGAGTCTTCAGGGGGCGAATGAAGAAGGCCTGAGTACATTTGCCAAGCTGAAGTTCTAAGGGAGGTTTCTGAGCCAAAGTGTGCAATGCTCTTAGAGGGAAGGACGCGAGTGGAGTCACTGGGTGCCAGTTGCATGTGTCGCTTGATTAACCAGAAGACAATAGGCTAGGTATGGCTGGGAAAGGCAAGAAATTTGACAAAGGCGCCAGGGGTCTCACATATCCAGAAACTTTGACATTTAGATAGTCTTTAGTATTCTTATGGGCCTGAAGATAGTCTCCACGGGGGGGGGGGGAACTTTGAATATCACATGGTCTTGAAATGTGGTGTGGAGCCATGGTGGTACATGTCTCAGCACTTAGGAGGTGGAGGATCAGGAGCGCAAGCATTATCTAACAAATGCTGTTTGAAGATAAAACCGATTTATCCCCATTAAAGGTTTGGCACAGGCCTGGCCCACAGCAAGCACCGTATGAGTTAACTGTCACTGAATACCCAGAGGCCTCACTAGCCTCTGGGTACTCTGACGGGGAGGACCTTGCTGGGATCCCAAGGTAACGGGCGTTGAGGGCAGGGGAGCGAGCTGAGGGAGTTCACAGGGGTGTGGGAACCTTTGGAGCTGCTGGAGCTCTGGCGGTGCCCACCTCCCACCCAAGAGCCTGGGTGTAGGAGATGAAAGCAGGGAGCAGAGCGAGCCTTCTGTGTTCCTTGTGACGCAAACTTTGTTTCTAGCAGCCGAAGCGAATTGGTGTGAAATCCACATCTGTGCCACTTGCCGACCAGGCCCTTCCCATCCCTCCCTCCAGGCGCCAGCCCTGCCTGTCTGTGCACAGTAATGGAGGTGGCCCAGGTGGCCACCAGACCTCAGAGGAGGCCCCGCCACCTCACAGCATACCAGCTGACTTCATTGTGGTGGTGGTGGTGGTGGTGGTGGGTCTCCTGAAGTCTGTATTTGTTCTAATATGAATTTGCCTAGAATAAAGGGGAGAAAGGGAGCTCCAGATGAAGGGAAACGCTTTTGGAGGATCCAGAAACTGGAACTCAGGCTGTAGCTCAACTCGAGTGCTTACTTAACCTGCATGAGACCCTGGGTTTGGTTCCCCTCACCCCACTGTAAACCAGGCGTGGTGGTAAATGCCTACCATCCCAGAATTGGAGAGTTACAAAGTAGGAAGATGAGAAATTCATTCTCAGCCACATAATGAGACCCTGCCTCAAAACAGCAGCAAAATTCCAAAGGTTAAAGGAGATGCTGAGCCAGGTCTGGTGTATCCCTGTAATCTCAGCACTTGGGAGACTGGGGCAGGATGAGCCGGAGTTGGAATTTGAGGCCAGCCTGGCCTATACAGTGAGACTTTGTCCAAAAAACTATTTTTCACTATAAACTATATGGCTTAAGAAAACAGGCATGGGGGGGTGGGCTGGGGGAAGGTGGAGGTGGGTGGTGGGTGTGGGTGGGAGGGGGAGAACAAGGGAATCCATGGCTGATATGTAAAATTAAATTTAATAAATAAATTTAAAAATGAAAAAAAAAAAAAAAGAAAGAAAACAGGCATTAAGCCAGGTGGTGGTGGCACACGCCTTTAACCCCAGCACTTGGGAGGCAGAGGCAGGTGGATCTCTGTGAGTTTAAGGCCATCCTGGTCTACAGAGTGAGATCCAGGACAGGCTCCAAAACTACACAGAGAAACCCTGTCTCAAAAAAAAAAAAAAAAAAAAAAAAAAAAAAAAAAAAAGAAGGAAAGAAAAGAAAACAGGCATTAAGCCAGGCAGTGGTAGCACATGCCTTTAACCCCAGCACTCGGGAGGCAGAGGCAGGTGGATTCCTGTGAGTTTGAGGCCAGCCTGGTCTACAGAGCAAGTTCTAGGACAACTGAGGATGTTACACAGTGAAACCTTATATTGAAAAACAAAACAAAACAAAAACAAACAAACAAACAAAAACCAAGCATTTGTTGTCCCACATTCTAGAGTAATTTTTTATTTTGTTGTTTTTTGTTTTTTTGAGGCAAGGTTTCTCTGTGTAACCCTGACTGTCCTGGAACTCACTCTGTAGACCAGGCTGGCCTCCAACTCAGAGATCCTCCTGCCTCTGCCTTCCTAGTGCAGGGATTAAAGGTGTGCGCCACACTGCCATATTATAGAGTTTAAAATTGAAAGTCAGGGTGTTGGTAGGGCCACACTAAGAAGGTGTTAGAGAGGGCCATCCCTGCCTCTTCCAGACTCTGGGGCTACCTGTGACCCTTGGCTTGTGGCCGTGTAATTCTCATCTCTGTCTCTGTCTTCAGAGGCTGCTGTCTCTACTCTTCCTCCCTTGGCTGATGAGGATACTTGTTCTTTGATGGGGGTCCATAATAATAATGAAGGGTGATATCTCAAATACTTCTCAAGTGGTGTAGGATTATCATCCCAGCCACATGGAACACTGAGGCAAGAGGATGGAAAGTTCAAGGCCTGTCTGAGCTACATAGTGAGAAACTGTCTCAAAAGAAAAGGTTACAAGGGCTGGAGATGTTCCTCATCTGTAGAATGCTTGCCTAGAATCCCCCAGTGAGGAACTTGGGGTGTGGTTCAATGGTAGAGCCCCTGCCTAGAATCCCCCAGTGAGGGCTGGGGTGTGACTCAGTGGTAGAGCCCCTGCCTAGAATCCCCCAGTGAGGGCTGGGGTGTGGCTCAGTGGTGAGCCCTGCTAGAATCCCCCAGTGAGGGCTGGGGTGTGACTCAGTGGTGGAGCCCCTGCCTAGAATCCCCCAGTGAGGGGCTGGGGTGTGAGCTCAGTGGTAGAGCCCCTGCCTAGAATCCCCCAGTGAGGGGCTGGAGTGTGGACTCTAGTGGTGAGAGCCCCTGCCTAGAATCCCCCAGTGAGGGCTGGGGTGTGGCTCAGTGGTAGAGCCCCTGCCTAGAATCCCCCAGTGAGGGGCTGGGGTGTGGCTCAGTGGTGGAGCTCCTGCCTGGAATCCCCCAGTGAGAGGCTGGGGTGTGGCTCAGTGGTGGAGCCCCTGCCTAGAATCCCCCAGTGAGGGTCTGGGGGGTGTGGCTCAGTGGTGGAGCCCCTGCCTAGAATCCCCCAGTGAGGGTCTGGGGTGTGGCTCAGTGGTGGAGCTCCTGCCTAGAATCCCCCAGTGAGGGTCTGGGGGTGTAGCTCAGCTGTAGAGTGCTTGCCTGGCACACATAAAGCCTCGGCTTCAATCCTCAACACGGGGAAAACAAACAAACAAACAAACACCTTAATCACACAAGCTAAGACCCCTTTGTCAAATAAGGCCCACTCCTGGGTGCCAGGGCGTGTCTCAGCAGCAGAGTGAACACTAGTCTCCACTGCAGTGGGTGTCACCCCTTCCTGGCTCCTCACTCCACCTGTGGAATAGGGCTAGTGCTGACCCCACATCATGGGCAGCTTCAGGGCTGAGAGAAGCCTACACAGGTGGGTCTTCCTGCCGGGGTCCCCACTCTAGTATGTTCTCTCTGCTTGCTCCCCGTGCCCTGTTCTACTTTTTTCTTTTGTTTTTTGAGACACGTCCCGGGTGGTGTCCAACATGAACTTTTTTTTTTCTTTCCTTTCCTTTTTTTTTTTTTAAAGATTTATTTCTTTATTATGTATACAGTGTTCTGTCTGCATATATGCCTGCTTACCAGAAGAGGGCACCAGATCTCATTATAGATGGTTGTGAGCCACCATGTGGGTGCTGGGAATTAAACTCAGGACCTCTGGAAGAGCAGCCAGGGCTCTTAACCTCCAAGCCATCTCTCCAGCCCCAACATGAGCTTTTTCTTTCTTTCTTTCTTTCTTTCTTTTTTCTTTTTCTTTTTTTTTTTTTGGTTTTTCGAGACAGGGTTTCTCTGTGCAGTTTTGTGCCGTTCCTGGAACTCGCTTTGGAGACCAGGCCTCCCGAGTGCTGGGACTAAAGGCGTGTGCCACCACCGCCCGGCATGAACTTTTTCAACTGCCTGCCTCCCTCTGTCCTGGAGGATCTCTTCAAGTCATTTGGTCCTTGACTGGGCCCTCTCCTCTGAGTACCTGTCCTGTGGTTTTGCTCTCTGTAGGAGTGAGTCTATGTAGGGTCCCTGTGTGTGCTCCAGGTCTGTGTCTGTTTCTCTGTCCTTGCATGCTTGGTGTCTCTATGAGTTTGGATCTCTACCCTCCATTCCTGCCTGAATGGTCCTTCTATTCTGCCCCTTAGTGTCTGCCTCTGCCTCGCTGTATGTCTCTGTATCTCTTTCTCTGCATCCATGTGACTCTGTCCTTCTTGCCTGTCCAATGTCTCCTTTAATCCCATGGCTGGGTGTCCCCGCTTCTATCTTTAATGTATTTCTTTCTGTTTTGTTTTTGTTTTTCAAGACAGGGTTTCTCTGTGTAGCACTGGCTGTCCTGGGACTCGCTCTGTAGATCAAGCTGGCCTCGAACTCAGAGATCCCCCTGCTTCTGCCTCCTGAGTGTTGGGATTAAAGGCATGTGCCACTCCTGTGCCCCCCACCCCCAGCCTCTATTGTTATTTCTTAGTGCCTGCCTCCTTCCACCTCTCTGTCCTGTGGCTCCGTCATTCTTGTTCTCTGTGGGCTGTTAGTTGTTTTGTTTAGACAAGGTCTTACTGTGTAGCCTAGGATGGCTTCAAATCCTCAGCCTCCTGAATGCTGGGATCACACGTGGGGACCACCATGCTTGCTCTATGTGTTTGTGTGTCTCTGTCTCCTTTCCTGTGGCCTGGCATCATGCTTTTCAGTGCCTGAGCCCCCTCCCCTTCTGCATGGCATCTTTATTTTCTCTAAGCAGGTCTCTTTCTGTGTCTGTGATTCTAATGTGTCTCCATACTTCCTGCCTGCCTGGTTCTGACCATCAAGTCTCTCTGTGTGTCTCTATTTCTCTTCTCTCTCCCTCCTACCTGACATCTTGCTCCCCCTTCCCCCCCATTCTGAGCACCGGGTCCCTCCTTCCCAGCCTAAGCTGCCTCCAGCCTTCTGCTCATCCTCGAGTCCCCCACCCACCCCACCCCCGGCCTCTGCCTCCCCCTCCCGGCCAGTGGCCTTTCTGCACTCCAGGTCCCCAGTGCCCAGTCCGTTCTGGCCTTGGCACCTGGAGCAGGGCCCTCTCAGCGGCACTGTACCTCCCTTCCCAGGGCTGGTCCCGGGGTGCGGCCCTTTCCACTGCGGAGGCCCCCAGCCAAACATCAAACCAGTGGGAGCATGCGGGTGGGGAAGAGGGAATCAGAACTCGAGGTGATGGGGGTGGGGGTAGGGAGGGAGGGAGGGAGGAGATGGAAAGAGGAAGAGGTAGCACAGGGCGAGGGAGGAGGTGAGAGAGAAGAAGGGAAGGCAGAGTCGAACAGGGAGGAGGAGGACGGAGGAAAGAAGAGAAGGCAGGGTGAGGGAGGAGGCGGAGGGAGGAGAGTGCACGCGGCGAGTGCGCGGCTAGGTTCGCTGGATGAGAGCGAAGAGGGGGTGTGCATCGGCACCGAGAGGGACCTGGTGCCGGCGAGGCCGATCGCAGCTCTGGGAGATAGAGCGAGAGCAGGGCGCGGGCCCAGGCGGGCGGAGGAGTGCACTTCAAACAGGCACTGGGGTGCGCGGTCCCAGACCCTGCATCTCGGGAGCGAGGGCTCCCGTGCTGGGCACAGCCAGGCTGGAAGTCCCAGGAGGAGGGGAGGGAAGAGCTAGGGGGCCGGGCGCTGGGAAAGGGTCGCTCCGAGGCCTCTTGGATGGGGGGTGCGGCTCGCCTGAGCGCCCCTCAAGCGCTGGTGCTCTGGGCCGCACTGGGAGCGGCAGGTAAGACCTGGGGGTCCAGGTAGCAGCCCCTGAGGGAGGAGCGGGGTGGGGTGCCTAGGAGAGGGATGCAGGATGCTCTCTTCCCAGCTCACATCGGACCTGCACCTGATCCCGAGGACTGGTGGAGCTACAAGGAGAATCTCCAGGGAAACTTCGTGCCAGGTGCAAACAGGGTGGAGACCCAGAGCCCGACCCCATATTCCTAGGTGCCGTTTTCCCCAGACTCCCGACTCTGGGTCCTCGATCCTCTCATCTTCCACGAGACCAGTGCTCCCAGCCCCTGCTTTCTCCCCCCAGGAGTGGGACCCAGCCTCTGAACCTCAGCGGCTCACCATGGGACATTATACATGCGCATTTCAAGTAGTGAGTGGGAGTGAGTGCAGGGAAAGAAAAGTGTGGGGGTGGAGAGATATGTATGTGTTTGCAGCCATAGACAGGTCCAATTCCGGCTGAAAGGCACAGGCTCAGTAGCTCAAGTCCCCGCCCCGCCCCCTCACCCGGGCCTTCTAGCCCTCTTCGGCAACTCCTCTCCCCTAATACTCTAATCCAGCTGTGGGACCTGGGAGACTAAAGAACTACAACTCCCATGGGGCTATAGGAAAGACAGGAGATGGATTAGTTGGTTTCACCTCTGAGGCCTATTGGGAGTTGTAGTTTTGTTTTTACATAGATTTAATTTAACATGGGAAAAATACAGGGAAGGCTTGGAGGTGTTAGGAGCTTCTAGGAAAGGATTCCAAAATTCTTCTAGGAATTAGGATTCTGGCTCTTATGCGGCTCCTTCTTAGCTTCAGATGGGTTATCCCTGCCCCCCAGTCCAACACAGCAGGTCCTGCCTGAGATCCAGCCTGTTTCTGTCCCCACAGGGCCTCCCTTCTGGGGCCTGGTGAATGCTGCCTGGACCCTGTGCGCTGTGGGGAAGCGGCAGAGCCCCGTGGATGTGGAGCTGAAGCGGGTTCTTTACGACCCTTTTCTGCCTCCGCTCCGGCTCAGCACCGGGGGAGAAAAGGTAAGGAGCCTTGCAATGGGTGAGTATGAGCAGAGGGGACCCGTGCAGAGGTGGGTGGGGAACTGTGGGGAACCAAAGGCACCAGCTGGGTGGAGAGAAGGCTCTTCACTCTCTGAAGTTCACCAGTTCTTCCCTTCCCACTGGTTTCATCAACTTCCCATGTTTGCCCAATTAGTGAAGACGGAAGGCAGCCCATGCCAAGCAATTGAAAAGGCTTAACAAACCCACTAATTTTCACAATAACCTACAAAATAGGTGCTATTTTTATCATCCTTATTTTATATTATCCTCATTTTATGGATAGAAAGTTACTAAGGACACTCACTAAGGTACCATTTCTTTTTCTTTTTTCTTTTTTTTTGTTTTTCGAGACAGGGTTTCTCTGTGTAGCTTTGGAGCCTGTCCTGGAACTCACTCTGTAGCCCAGGCTGCCCTCGAACTCACAGAGATCTGCCTGCCTCTGCCTCCCGAGTGCTGGGATTAAAGGCCTGCGCCACCACCGCCCGGCGAGGTACCATTTCTTTAGAAGAGCTGGCACCGTGAGCTAAAAGCCTCGGTCCCTCAGATCTGCTTCCCTGCTCTGCTCACGGAGAATATCCTTCCTGTCTTTTTCTCTTCCTGTCCCTCCACTGTCCATCCTTATCCAGTCTTATTTGGACCACATTGTCATCCCAGCTACACAGGAGGCAGAGGCAGGTGGATCTCTGTGAGTTTGAGGCCAGCCTGGTCCACAAAGCGTGTTCCAGGATAGCCAGAGGTGTTATATAGAAAAACCCTGTCTTGGAAAACAAAACAAACCAGACAAACAAACAAACAAAAAAAAAAAAAAAAAAAAAAAGAAGAAGAAAGACTCATTCGATAGCTGAGTCTGGACTTGAACTCATGGCATTCCTGCCTCAGTTTTCTCAGGGCTGGGATTACAAGCCTGAAACAGTACTCCTGGCCCAGTACTTGTTAACCAAATTAATTTATCAGTGTTGAATATCTGCAGAAGACATGGTCTGAGCCTGGGGGGTGGCTTATGCCTAATCTATATTAAATAATTGTTGGCCTGGGGAATGGATGAGTGGAGGATGGGTGGGAGCCATCTCTGTGTCTGCAATAGCTTCTACCTCTCCTACAGCTCCGGGGAACCTTGTACAACACTGGCCGCCATGTCTCCTTCCTGCCTGCACCCCGCCCTGTGGTCAACGTGTCTGGGGGTCCTCTTCTTTACAGCCACCGACTTAGTGAACTTCGGCTGCTGTTTGGAGCTCGAGATGGGGCTGGCTCTGAACACCAGATCAACCACCAGGGCTTCTCTGCTGAGGTGGTGACCTCTAACCTATGACCCTCACACTAGGTCACCCTGTTTTTTGTTTTGTTTTTTCTAGCTTAATGCTTCACCCCATCCTTCTACCCAGGGCTACCTGTCCCCACCCTAAGTACTAATCCCTAATGCAATTCTGGACACAAAGGCCTGAGAGCTGAAACCATGCTCTCTTCCCCTCAGCTCAGGACCTCTTCTCTGGCTCCCTGCTCCCCTAGGTGCAGCTGATTCACTTCAACCAAGAGCTCTACGGAAATCTCAGTGCTGCCTCAAGGGGCCCCAATGGCCTGGCCATTCTCAGCCTCTTTGTCAATGTGAGGGAGGCAAGATGGGCACCTGGCTTCCAGGGTGTGAGGGACAAGGGAGGCTGGGAGGCTAGGATCCTTACGATGGGGGTGGTGGGCCTCTGGGGACCCCTGGGCTGCTGTCTCCTCGCCTCATGCCCCCTGCATAGGTGGCTGGCAGCTCCAACCCATTCCTCAGTCGCCTCCTCAACCGGGACACCATCACCCGAATCTCCTACAAGAGTAAGTCCCCGAGCTTGGGGTGGAATCCCGGCTACTAGAGAGGAAAGAAGGGTGACAAACAAGGTCAGTGTCTGGGCTACTTAGTGAGATCCAGTCCCCAGACAGAAAGTGAAAGAGAGGCTGGAGGTGTCGCTTGCTGAGAGAACTCCTGATTTGAATCCCCCAGTGAGGGGCTGGGGGCCTGACTCAGTGGTACCCGCCTAGCATGCCTTAGGTTCAATCTCCAATCTGTAACAAAAATAACGAAGTCCCCATGGATTGGTTGCACACGCGTGGGTTCCCAGGGGACACCCTTTCACACTGGATTGATATCCCCACAGATGACGCCTACTTTCTTCAAGACCTGAGCCTGGAGCTCCTGTTCCCAGAATCCTTTGGCTTCATCACCTATCAGGGCTCCCTCAGCACTCCTCCGTGCTCCGAGACTGTCACCTGGATCCTCATCGACAGGGCTCTCAATATCACCTCCCTCCAGGTGACCTCATGTGTGCATGCTGCCCCTATCCCGAGTACTGCCTTCCCTGGGCATTCCCTTTCCATTCACCCATGTTCTCCCGTGCTTCTCTTGAGGCAGATGCACTCCCTGAGACTCCTGAGCCAGAATCCCCCCTCCCAGATCTTCCAGAGCCTCAGCGGTAATGGCCGGCCCCTGCAGCCCTTGGCCCACAGAGCCTTGAGGGGCAACCGGGACCCCCGGCACCCCGAGAGGCGATGCCGAGGCCCCAACTACCGCCTGCACGGTACGCTTATGTGTGCTCTTCTCCTCCACACCTTGACACAGTCTGCACTTATTCGCAGCGGTCTCTCTGTGTGACACATCCCTCAGTCCTTTCTCCCTCTCCCCATGGAACAGCGTGGGTAGCCCACCCCTCTTTACAGCTTAGTCTAAGACCCGACACCCTCTGCTTTCCTTGCGGTGCATTTACATACTGCTTCTTGCCCTCTGCCTATTGTCACTTTCCAAGATGGTACGGTCCAACTCACCTGTTTACAAATGGTATGACCCACTTATGGCTACCCCCTTTCTCACAATCCATGTGGTACAATCCCCCTGTCTTCCTAACTGCCACTGTGTTCTTCCCCCGGAAATCTTCTCGACCGGGTGCCTGGTACAGTTCAGATTTCCAGTTCCCCTTCACGTACTAGCACCTTGATGCCGAGCAGCCTAATCTGCACGTCCCATCCGACCTCCTTCCCTCTCTCTATGGTCCGGTCCAGGCGCTGACTCTTCCCCCAACTTGGTATATTCCAGCCCCCTTTAGCAGCCAGACTGTGGTAGAGCCTTAGGATGCGCTCAGACTCGCCACAAGCCGGCACCTTCTTTTGCAGTGGACGGTGGTCCTCATGGTCGCTGAGACCCTCCGACACGAGCATTACTCCCGCCTGTCCTGAGCTTCCTCACGAGGGAAGGGGAGCCACCCTAAAACAAAGCTATTAAAGGGACCGGATGTTTCCAGCTTCTGGGCGGTGGGATTCTCAGTCGCGATTGAGAAATATCTGGGTATTAAAAAGTAATTTTTCCTGAAGCCCACTTCTTTCTGCTTTAACCTCTTCTGATCGGTGTGCTGCGTTTTTCCTCAAGTAAGGAGCCCGTGGACAGACGGCTCCTTTAAGAGACACCCCTCCTGCCCCACACCCGAGTCGGGCAGCACGCGCTGGGCCATGTGCTTCCCCCTTCTTCCTGCCTCATTGGCTTGAAGTGGGTCACGGTCCCGCCCCCAGTGCCGCCTCTCATTGGCCAAATGTAGGTCAGTGTCCCGCCTTCTTCCAGAAGGAGAGGCAACTTCACACGCTCAGCCCCTCACGCGCCTCCAGGGTCTTGGCAGATCCCGTCACCTCATTGGCCGAGCGTCTCAAGGGCTCGGGATGTGATTGGCCCTTGCTTGAAGCCGGAGGGAGGCACGCGGCTGGGGTGCATGGCCCGAGAGGAGGGAGGGGGCCCGGAGGAGGGGCACGCGCTCTGGCGTCGGGTGTTTTGGTTTGGATTTTTTTTTTTTTCCGCGAAAGAAGTTTGCTTTGGCCACGCCCCAAGGCTGCCGCCTCCTCCTGCCCCCTCCTCCTCCGCCCCTGGGCGCACACCTCTGGGTGCAGATTGCAAAGCTCCTTTCCTTGCGAGAAGTGCAAAATTGTCAAGAGCTAGAGGCTCGCCCACCTGGTGCGGAAGGAGCGCGCGCCTGTGCCCCTTGGGGACCCTCAGTTGCAAGGAGACAGCTGCTTGGTCACCCACTCGCCCCGACTCTAGGATCCTCCCGGGACACTCTGGAGTTGCACCTTTCTGCAGAGGACTGGCTGACCCCCGCAGAGCTCTTAGGATTTGCTACGCTCTGATACTGGAGGCTCGCAGCCGCGCTCTCCCGACCCCGGGACACACTCGGCCGAACCACAGCAGTGTGCAGGTGACTGGTCCATCATCTCGTCGACTCTCCATGAGCTCATGAACCTGGGAGCAGGTGTCCGGCGATGGCGCGGCCTCTGAGCGACAGGACCCCGGGCCCCCTGCTGTTGGGAGGCCCGGCAGGGGCCCCCCCTGGCGGGGGAGCGTTGCTTGGGCTGCGGAGCCTTCTGCAGGGGACCAGCAAGCCCAAAGAGCCGGCCAGCTGTGAGTTCTAGTCCCACTGTCTTAAGGACTGAAATGTTGGGGTGGTGGTCCTGTGTGCTAGGTGTCCCATCTTCCCTAGTTGTCATTCGGTTACTCAGGTGTTGGGCCATCTCAGTCTCTCAGCGTCCGTGGCTAAATCTGACCCCTGGAAGGCCCAAGGGTCAAGTCCCGAGAGGCTTCCTCCATTAGGACGGAGTCTAGGTGCCAGCCCCCCTTCCTTCCCTTCGGCCCGGGAGTCTGGACCCCTGGAATCCTGGGGAGGGAGGGGGTGTGTCGGATGCTCACACGGTGCTGACACGGGCTTGGGCGGGGCCTCGCAGGATCACATGGAAACTGGAAATGAGGAATGTGCCCGAGCTGTGGGTCGCTTCCTGCCCCGAACAGAGTGTGGGGGAGGGGGACGACGGTGCCAGGGGTGGGGGACTTACCGAGCTGTCACTTTTTCTCTCTCACCTGCCCAACCTTTCACCCACCCTGTCTCTAAATCCCTCTTTCTAAACTTCCATCGTTTTTCTCTGGGTTGTTTTCTGTGTCTCCATCCCTGTCTCTCCGTATACTTTCTCTTTCTCTCTCTTGGGGTCCCTGTCGTCCTGTCCACACTCTTTCTGGGCCTCCCCAACCCCCGTGTTTATGCCTCTCTCCTTTCTGGGTTCCTGTCTCCCTAACCTGCCCGCACTTCTCGGGGTCTTTGCCGTACGGCTCCCGTCTCATCGCTTCTTTGCATCTCGGCCATGCGTGTCTCTATACTTCATCTCTGACTTGGGGGCCCCCTCCCGTGTGTCTCCTCCCCATCCCGTCTCCCCCTGACCCACAGGTCTCCTGAAGGAAAAGGAGCGGAAGGCGACTCTGCCCCCAGCTCCCGTCCCGGGACCGGGCCTGGAAACGGCTGGCCCAGCCGATGCCCCGACAGGGGCAGTCGGTGGCGGTGGGTCCCCGCGGGGACGCTCGGGGCCGGGGGCTGGCCCGAGTCTTTTTGCGCCGCTGCTGTGGGAACGCACTTTGCCTTTCGGCGACGTGGAATACGTGGACCTGGACGCCTTCCTGCTGGAGCACGGGCTCCCGCCCAGCCCGCCGCCCCCCGGGGGCCTGTCGCCCGCACCCTCTCCAGCGCGCACGCCCGCGCCCTCCCCGGGGCCCGGCTCTTGCGGCTCCTCTTCCCCCCGCTCGTCGCCGGGGCACGCCCCCGCGCGGGCTACCCTGGGCGCCGCCGGCGGCCACCGCGCAGGTGCGGTGAAGGGGCGGGGCTGGCGGGCAGGGGGTGGGCCTCGCGGCGCTTTTGGAACTCGGCCCGATGAGATGCGGCGATCCTTTAGGGAACCTGGGCCCCTAAATGTCAGAGGATTGATTATCCTGGGAGAGGCTGTATTTTTCTCTAGGATAAAGTTTCCTCATGCTCCTGGAGCCAAGACTAGAAACTCAGAACACCTTAGGTAACTGGGGAGCGGACTGACTCCATGTCTCTGTCCAGAATTTTGGGACTGGACTTCAAGGACATCTAAAATTGGAGCAGGCCAGAGCTGGCCACTAGGTTCCCGGATCCCCACTCCCCCTTCCAGTGGAGGGTGTTGCATCCTGGCTCCCAGAGTCTTGTAGCAGGAAATGCCGGGGTCCCGATTCTGTATTGTCCAGAGGGAGCTCCCCATATTCCTGCGACGGGGACCTAGGATCTCAGAAGTGTGGGCGTCTCCATGGCAAAGGGCTTGTCAGGCCGGTTCTCCCACGATCCCCATAAGCGCGGGGTGGGTGGGTAGGATCCTTGGAGATGTTGGAGCTGAGACCAAAAGGAACAAGAGGGGAGGCGACCCCTATCAAGACAAAGAGTCTCGTTGTGGGACACCTGGGTACACCTGTCCCTGATCCGACCTCCAGGCCAAACAGTGCTGCACATTCCCGCGCCACGTGAGTCCGCCCTCCCTGCTGCGCGCACGCGCTCTCACGCGCGAGGAGGCGGGGCCCGGGAACGTGAGGGTGCGTGGTGAGGGGGGGGAGAGGGGGAGGGAAGCTGTCAGCTACACGTGATTCGGCCGTGAACCCGTGTCCTCAGCTGGCCCCGGCTTGTCTGTTCTTAAAGACACAGGCATCATCCTTTTTTAGCCAAGCTTCTGGAACCTCGGAGCAGCTTCTGCTTTTCCATCACTCTTAGGAGTGAGTCTAGCAGGTTTAAACTCTGAGCATACAGAGAATTCAGTAAGTAGGACTCAGACGAGAGAGTGGCAACAACAACAAAAAAGGTTTTAGAAGCTCTTAGCAGACTCGCGGGGTATTTAAGTCCAGTCATTTGTGCCTTTACTCATAAAGGTAGAACTGCTTTCGTGGTGGCTAAGGGTCTTTGTCACAGGGTTGAGGCTTGGCAGGCAGGCTTTGTGTTAGACTGCAGGAAAGACTACCCTGTGGTGGATAAGGTGGAGGGGACCCCTGAGAAAGCAGTCCCCAAACGAAATACTCAGGCATTCAAGTGGTGTGTATTTCTCCAGGCTTGACCTCTAGGGACACACCCAGTCCCGTGGACCCAGACACCGTGGAGGTGCTAATGACCTTTGAACCTGATCCAGCTGATCTTGCCCTGTCAAGCATTCCAGGCCATGAGACTTTTGACCCTCGGAGACACCGCTTCTCAGAGGAGGAACTGAAGCCTCAGCCAATCATGAAGAAGGCAAGGAAAGTCCAGGTGCCCGAGGAACAGAAGGTGAGCGTGACCAGGTGCGGGGTGTGACTGGTCAGGAACTGCCTTTGATCCTAGCTGAGGGAAACTTCTCTTTGGGATGAGGTCTCGGAGTCTTGTGGCCTACAGACATACCCTGGTTCGTGAGGTTCCCGGGGACAGGCTGTCCTGAGAATCACAAAGATGGTGTCACTGTGGTCCAGTCACGTGGCCCTCGAACCCCCGTGGAGCAGGGCTCAAGTTCCCAGGGGCTGTTGCTAATTACAGCTTTTTTAGTGCCCCATCAGCCTGCTGCTGAGCTGCTGGCCTGGCTGGAGCTGGTCTTTGGCTTTTAACCTGAAACATCCATAGGACTGCCCCTGCCTGGGGTCACCCTTTACCGGCCATGTTCTAATTTGGGGGAGTTAGAGCAGCACATGCATCCTTCTACCATTCTGGTTTTGCTGTTATTGGGGTCTCTGCCAGCAAAGAGAGGTACTTGGACTTCTCTCACGTTTTTGCCATGGCCTTGTATCATAGCCATTTCAGCATCTAGTTCCATCTAAGAAACCCAGTCTATACCAATGGCTTTTCCTGCTACAGAGCTCATCTGTTGCTAGGGAATGAGTGTGTCCTGGCAAGCTGGAACCTTTAAGAGAAAACTAAGGGAAGTATTTTTCCCAGCTGGGTAGGGGACCCATTGTGTAATTCTCAAGGGAAGCCTCAGCTTCCACCTCTTCCTTCAGTTAGGTACTGGAGGGAGGAAGGGGAGCAGACAGTCCCCTTACATCAGTTCAAGGACAGAAGAGACTGGGTGGGATCATTGGGTCTACTTACAGCTTAAGTTTACTTGCTGAGATGAGGTTACCTTGACAACCAGGACACCAAACCCATCACTGGGTTGCTATCCACGCTTTCCTTAGCAACCAGGATCTGGAAAGGTGAATTCTAAGGCAGGGTGCTCTTCAATGGGATAAGCCTTTAGACCCTGAAGGCCTCGTTGCTAGGTAACAAGCATCCATCGCAACCAGGTTTCCGTAGGTCCTTGTCAAGTGGGGAGGCTTGCTCTGCACGGTGGAGACTTTGAAGACCAGCTTTTCTCCTATGTGTACCTGGAGTCTGTCTTGTGATTTAGCTTTCTGCTAGGGCCCTGTTCTTAGCAGCTAGGGCAGTAGACAGCATCACTCCGGGTGCCTATCCCAGCAAAGGCTGGTAGCCCTTAGTTCTCACTGCTGTGCAGAAGCAGGCCCGTGCATGGGGATGCTTGTGGGAGTGTTTCCAAACCTGCCACTTGTCCCTCTGTTGGATCTCAGTGCCTTTCCACCCTCCACCCCAGGATGAGAAGTACTGGAGCCGGAGGTACAAGAATAACGAGGCAGCCAAGAGGTCTCGGGACGCACGAAGACTCAAGGAGAATCAGATATCTGTGCGGGCAGCCTTCCTGGAGAAGGAGAACGCCCTCTTGCGGCAGGAGGTGGTGGCTGTGCGGCAGGAGCTGTCCCACTACCGCGCTGTGCTCTCACGCTATCAGGCCCAGCACGGGACACTGTGAGGCCACGGCCACCCTGCCCGGGCCGAGCTCTCTTCCTTGCTCAGACTTGCACCTGTCACTCTTCCTCCCTCCTGTCCCATGGCTGATGGATGGCCTGGCCAGCTAGGTGCCCCAGGGACGTGATGATACAGACAAATACATTTATATTTTTAAGAAAAAGCTAGCCACCTCCCACCTCCCTCGTGGGGGTGGGGAGGGTCCTGTGTGTGCTCTTAGCACTTCGGGGAACCTATCCACCCAACCGCCTCCGTCAACACAATCCTGAATAAATCTTGAGAACCCAGGAGCCAGCTGTCATGGGGGACAGAGCAGCTACTGGCGCTGAGTCAAAGCCAGCAGCAGCCCGAGTTGGGTGCATCTACTGTGATCCTTACAGGGCAGTGTTAACTGAAAGGGCATCAGGTGGAAGGGGCGAAGAAGAAAGCGACGCCTTTATTGCATAGACCTTTTCCGTTGCTTTTTAGACCAGGGACACACAAGACAGAACATGAGAAGTGAATTTACCCACCCCTCACCGGCAAGGGGCGGGCCTGTAGTGCAAATCCTGGGGACCGCCTGGGGGAACCTGCCCCTCAAGGGCTGATTGGCCAGTCAAGTGGAGGCACCGGAGTAAGCACGAAGAAACCCTGGCTGGCCAATGAGCTGAGGCCTTGCTAGCTCGTACATTCCAGGCCCCGTCATTGGACAGCGAGGAAGGCAAGGCCCCACCCTCCGCTCGGTCAGACCCAATCGCCACTCTCGCTATTCTGAATCCCTCTACCTATAAAGCCAGGCCAGAGCCTATGGCGCTCTAGTCCCGCCACGGCGTGTTTCAGGCTCCTTGAGGTTACGGCTTTTGGCCCGCAGGCCCAGTGAGCAGAGTGGCGAGACTGGGATGCACCTGCGCCTGCAAGGGCCCGTACTCCACTAACTCCCCGTCCACAGTGAGCACGCCCCGAGGCGTGAGCGGCTCGAGGCGGAAGGCATGAGCTGCAGCGTAGCCCAGGTACGGGCAGCCCAAGCTGAAGTGGTTCCCGTGCTCCATGGCCAGCAGAATGCGGAGCAGCGCGGCCCGGGAGATGCCGCTGCGCACCCAGCACAGGTGCACCACGCCGTCGTCAAGTCGGGCGTGTGGGGCGGCCACCAGGTCTGCACTGAGGTGGCTGGGCAAGATGGCCAACATGAGCACAAACTCCCCCTCTATCGTCACCCAGTTTGGGGGCAGTGGAGAGCCGAGGGGGGGAAGAAGGTGGTCTGTTGGGCCCCAGGCAGAGACTTTTGGAGCACTGGAGGTGGGAGGTGGGAACCCCGAGGATGCTGGCATTTCCGGGGGCCCTTCGGTGATGGGTGAAAGCTGAGCTGTTTTGGGAGAGTTGGGGGGCGAGGGCAGCAGTGGGTCTGGGGACAGAGGTGCATCCCCAGCTCCCCCCCAGTCCCCAGTCAGCTCTGGGCCACTCCCATTGAGGGAAAGGCCAGGTAGGGGTTCAGGGGAGCCAGGGGAGGCCAAGGCAGGCTGGGGCAGAGGCAGGGGCAGGTCAGACACTGAACGGTGTAGGGGAGAGTGGGTGACGGCCGGGGCCGGGGCTGGGGCCAAGGCTAGTTCCGACTTGGCTCGAGGCAGGCTGTGGCCTGGGATGGGCACGGCTGGCTCTGTGGTGGCGGGGAGGTAGGAGAGGCGTCCGCGATAGGTATGCAGGGTGGCCAGGCCGAGCACCGCCCCCAGGGTGAATCGAGCGCTACCCAGGGCCCTGAAACGCTCGCTGTGGATGTCCACATCCGACAAGAATCCCCAGGCCACTGACAGGAAGGAAAAACAGCGGGATCCCGAGGCCAGCGTGACGGAGAGCAGGTCCAGAGGATGGCTGCCACCGCGGCAGAGAAGCAGGGAGCAGTTGAGCAGCAGGTCAACACCGACAGCCGGCTCAAACCTGCGCAGGGAGATGGGCGTCACGGGGGAGAGACGTCACAGGGGAGCGCCGCCACCAGGGACACACCCCCAGTCCTCCAAGCACTCCTCGAGGCCTTCTGTGGGCCAAGTGCAGATCTAGCCCTGGGTCAGGGGAAGGGGGTGGGAGGCTTCACCGTGACAAGACCACGTGGTCCCAGAGGCTCGCCCCTCGCCCAGCAGGCATCCCTCAGCAGAAGCAGTCAACGTACCCGCCACGGTGGTTAACCGCCCCAGCCAGTGCATTGCCGGAACCGCAGGGGAGGACCCCAATGGGCATCCGCACGGCATCTTTCCAGTCTGGGCGATCAAGGAGCCCGTTCAGCACCTGCAGTTGGGATAGGGCTGCCTGGGTCCTCACTACCCTCTCCAGTTCCCCCCAGGGCAGGGTCAGGTTGTCTGTGGCTCTACCTCATAAAGCAGCCCGTCTCCGGAGACAGTGACAATGCCTTCCCACTCACTCAGGCTCAACCCCTGCACCAGCTCACGGGCATGGTTCTGTCGTTCTAAGTGGACAAATAATAAAGGTTAGCCAAGAAGCCTCCTCATCCTGCCACACCCCTCCAGAAGATGCAGGAGTATCCCCCTCCACCGTACCTGTCTGTATGAGGTTAAAGGACAGCCCAGCTTCGGAGATCATGGGCACCACGTGGTCCATACAGCGCTGCCAGGCCAGGCCCCGCCCCCCAAAGGGATTAACCAATATGAGCAGCCTGGGCCTCCGGGGCAGTAGCTCAGGGGTGATTTCTGGAGAGATGGAGGGAGGAGGAGAGAAAGAAAGGACTGAATCTGCCAGAGACCAGGCCTCCTCCTCTTGGTAAAGGGGCCCCAAAGAGACTTGATAACTAAAGGGCAGGTACCCAGGGCCTGCTGGGAGTTTCCCTTCCAGAAGTGTCCCTTCCGCCACCTGGTCAGTGCGGGTGGCCCAGTGTGGGCGGCCCGGTTCTTTCACACAGGTGCTGAGAAAAGGTTGTGAAAGCAGATATGTGCCCTTTGCACCTGTGTGTGTGGCAGGTGGAGAAAGGAGCCTGGATCCCCGAACACCTGTTAACCAGCATCAGTTTCCTGCACTGTCACTGGCCGGGAGCAGCTCCGAGGCCTGCGGGGCTCCTACAGGAAGTGGGGGCCCTGGGTGAGTGAGGCCCTGCTGGAAAGCCTCCTCCCTGTGTGGAGCGGAGCATCAGGCCACCTCTGGCTGCCTGAGAACCCTGGAGACCTGTGGTGCCTCACCATGCTCAGCCAGTCTTCCGGCACACCCCTGGGGGCCTGGGCACACCCCTGGGGGCCTGGTACTCCACTCTTGTCCGGGGAGGGACAGACAATCTAGCCGAGAGCAGAGGCGCTCACTCTTCTGAGACAGACCCAGAAGGACACGAGGTACAAGCAGAAAGACACAAACACCTATGTGGCTCTGGCCCGCCATCTCACCCTGGTCCCCGGACAGAGGCACTCCTCGGAGGAGACACATGAGGGCCGTTGCCCAGCGCTGAGCCTCTGCACGGTTCTCCTCATAGGTGGCGGCCCCGTCGGCCCGGAAGGTCCGAGTAGCTCTGTGCCGACCCCCGCGCCGGCCCCGAGGGTAGGTGTAGACACACAGGTAGGCTGCCCTGTCTGCGGGGCTGCGGCTCTGCAGAGTGCCACAGCCTGAGACCTCTGCCAGAGGGACCAGGCCATCTCGGGGCCGGGCTTCTGGCTTTGGGCGCAGGCGCTGTATGTGCAGGGCTTGCGGGGTGAGGGTGAGGGCAAAGCGCGGGCCATGGGCCGGGTAGGAACCGAACTCGCCGTGCAGGATTGGAGTGCTGGAAGCCGATGGCAGTAGTGGCGGTGGGGCCATGATGGCCTTAGCCCTGTCCGAGCACTTCTAGACCCCTGGCTTGTGGTCAGCTCCTGCTCCAGCCTCTGTGGAGGGAGGAAGACAATGGTCAGAATCCTGGATCCTCATGACAGGTGGGCAGGAGGGGCCTGTGAGAAGGAGACAGTGAGAGTGTGGGAAGGGACACCATAGACCAGAAAAGCGTGGAGAGACCCCATGATGCAGGGCAGGAAAGCCAAACCAGGCATGAAAACGTTTTAACTTTCAGATAATTACTCAGGACTCTCTGCGCAACAACTGGTTAAAACTCAAGACAGCCAGGCACAGCGGTGCCTACAAGCAGCACTCGGGAGTCCAGCCCCAAGGTGAAGGCCAGCCAGGGAAACTTTGTTTCAAAAACAACCCCACCCTCAAAGAAACAACAAAACCCACGTCAACCCCAAGACAGGAAAGAAAGCCGGGCGGTGGTGGCCCACGCCTTTAATCCCAGCCCTCAGGAGGCAGAGGCAGGTGAACCTCTGAATTGGAGGCCAGCCTGGTCTACACAGCAAGTTCCAGGACAGCCAAAGCTACAGAGAAACCCTGTCTTAAAACTAGCCCCCCGCAAAAAAAAGGTGGCCAAAGGGTAAGATGCATGGTATACTGGGTGATGCTGGGCTTGAGGGGAAGGGAACTGGATGACAGAGACAGGAAGAAAATAGGCTGAGACAGAAAGACCGTCCCTTCCCACACACTGAGTCACTGCTAGGTAGAGGGAAGAACCGTGTCGACGCGTAGACAGAGAAGAAAGGGGCAGCTCTGAAAAGCAGACAAACAGGAGACAACAGCTTTTGAGGCATGGGCCAGTAAGATAGTTAAGTTTCTCACCCCAATGAGAAAGCAACCGTCGGGAGAGAGCGCACACGACACAGAGCAGTCAGAGAGGAGCCACACGGGAGTGCCCACCAGCCGGTTTGTCTGGGCCCACTAACCTGACTGGCTGGCCGCCTTCTCTCCGAGAAGAGGGTGAGAGCCAGGGTGGGTCCCTTCTGCTCTGCAGAAGGTCCAACCTCTTCTTAACTGCTCACCTTTGGGCAGACTTATCCAGTCGCCCAACTGACCTCGGGCTCACAGCAGCCGGGACACGCCCCCATGGAGACTCTCCCTCGGGATCCACCTCTGCCCGCTGCCCCGGGCCGCTTCCTCAATGCCCAGCCATCTCCCCCACCTCCAGACCTCCCTCAGATCAGACACCAGCACAGGGCCCTTATACATGCTCCATTCTGGGTTGGGTCTCGGTCTCCCGGGACTCCAGATCTGGGCCTCCATCCACGGGTTCCCGGCCGTCCTTTCAGTCTGTCCCTGGTGTGTACCCCTACTCCAGGGCCACAACGCAGCCCCGAGTCTGGGTCTCCATCCCAGGCATGGACTGGTTTCCCGTTTCCAGATCCCACCAAGTGTTCCGCACCGGACCTGAGTTCCCGCCCCTCTAGGGTCACCCCGAACCCCACAACCTGTGCGCATGCCGCGTCCTCCCGGCCGCCCCTCCAGAGCCTGCTCTACCGCCCTCATCAGCTAAAGGGTGGGGGGAGGGTGTGCGTCGGCCCAGCCAATGTCTGCGCAGCCAGGCGGGGCCGCACCAATGAGAGGCCAGGGCCATCCCCCTCCGGAACTACGCGACGGGACCTGACCGGCCGAGTGAGAAAACCGGGAGGGGCTTTGGCCGAGCAAGGAGGCCCCATCACAAGTGAGGGCATACACGCAGCAGAGGTAGGGACGCGGACCTGGGCAAAGCCTAACTGGCCATCTTTGTTGAGGTCAAAACGGCCTGTCCCAATAGAGTTTAAAAAAAAAGAAAAAGGGGCGTGGGTGAGTTCTCCCACTGCGGAGAGCAACTCTCCCTAACGTAGGTAACAGAGTCTGATACGACATGCAAAGGGAGTTAGAGACGCAAAGCAGAGATAGAAACGAAGAAATGAGAACACTGAGATTGACGTGTGTGGTCGTACCCTGTAATTCTAGCACTGGGGAGGGGGAGGCAGAAGCATCGGTAAGGGAGGGTCTGCCTTTGCCGCATGTATGTGACAGTTATGGGACATCTTGTGTCACACAACATAACAGACCCCAGAAAATCACCAACATGGGTGGAGGCATTCTGGAATGAGAACCAGGGTGGGGAAGCTCATTAATTACCAACTGTTTACCTTGGACTCCAGCATGGAGTGAGATTACCATCTGCCCAGGAAACCATCACATGACAAGACAGCCCAGAGGCGTAGGGAGAGAAGAGGCTTTGGAAGCCCCACATTCAGAGTCTGAGACAAACTAAGGCCAGGAGAAAAGACGTTGACAAGAACAGGTAAGACAGGGTGGAATGAAACCAGGAGCAAAGCACGTGGGCAGACAGCGTGTGTGTGTGTGTGTGTGTGTGTGTGTGTGTGTTGTCCACATGCACCTGGGCCACAGCACTCCCACACTGAGCTACAGTCTCACAAGGCAGGACAAAGTTTCATAGAAAGGAGGTAAGCAGAGAAGGCAGTCGCCAGCCAGCTGTCCGTTGCATCCAATCCACAGCAGCAACAGCCCCAGAGAACATGCCAAGGGAGGAGAACCTCCGCAGAATGGAGGTTCTGGGCAAACAACCACTGAGCTCTGAGAAAAATTAAGGCAGAAATCAGGAGCAGAGGGACTGAGACCTGGCAGAGAAAGGGAACAGGGAAGGGGAAGTGCTAGTCACGGAAGTCCTGTGGCCTCACCCTGAATAGGCTCAGCTGCTGTGAGGTAGAAAAGGACCACTTGCCTGCCTGTAGGGGACGGCTGAGGCCAATGGCAGAAGGGCCTTGCCAGATGTTCTCAGCCATGGAAAGACAACCGGAGACTCTAGGCCAGTGGTTCTCAACTTCCTAATGCTGTGTTCCCTTCAGCAGCTCCTCATGCTGTGCTGACCCCCAACCAGAAAACTATTTTTGTTGCTGCTTCATAACTCACTTTGCTACAGTTAGGAACTGCAATATAAACATCTGGTATACAGCCCTGTGAAAGGGTTGCATGACCCCCCAGGAGTCTCGAGCCACATGTTGAGAACCATGGCTCTAGACAGAGCCTTACCTGGTTCCACTGTCCCTTGGATTCAGGATGTCTGGTGGACAGCCAGACCCCTGCTCTGTCACAGCAGTGCCCAAACCCAGCACGAGAGGGGGGGGATGGGGGGGTGTCCTGGGTAAAAGCTCTGCTTACTGGGCAGTCCCAGATTGGGGGTCTGAAGACAAGTGGCACATGGCAGGCTCAGGGTCCCAGAGCCAACATCTCCCGTCCAGCTAGCCCGTCTTGTCCTACCCAAGTTCAGGTAGCAGATTCTACCTAGCGTTACGTACGAAGTGTTGACTGAACATGTTTACAGACCTATACAGGCAGGGAAGATACCCTGTTAGGATTGTTATCACTCTTTTTCCAAACAAGGGGGGAAAAAATCAAAAAACAGAAAGTGACTTACCTAAGGTCACAATTTTAAAATAGCAGAACGTTGAAAGACTGTAATCCCAGCTACTTGGGAGGCTGAGGCAGAGAGGCTGAATCCAGGCTGGGCAACTTTGTGAAACCCTGACTTAAAAAAGAAAAAAAAAAAAAAAGTGGCAGACCTGGCACACGGGATAGCCTACACATTCTGGCTAGGTGCCAAAGTTCCTCTGTCTCTCCTTCTGCCGGGGGTTCTCTCGGTTCTCCCCTTCTCACCCTCAGGCCTCCACCCCCACCCCGCCCCCGCCATGGACTCTGTCTCACTCTCTCCGAGGCTGTCCACACCTCAGGAGCTTGTTATCCATCCCCTTTCCACCCAGATCCGAGCCAGGATCCGCGTGCCTTCTCTGCACATCAATACTTTGTACATCAAAAATGTTGGGTCAGTTAAAACTATCTGGTTGGGGTGGGGTGGGGGGAAAGCCGTTCTCTGAGGAAGGAGACTAAGGAGAGATCGGGAAGAGGCCATCTAGGGGCAGGGGAAAACTGAACCCCAAATGCTGGGGGGCGGGCAGGTACTATAGGAATGAGTTGCCGTAGGAAAGTCTCGGGTTAGAGATCCGTAGGGCTTCCTGAACTTCAGTTGCGCCTAATAAACTGAACATCAGGAAAAGGAAGCCGCGAACTTAAGGAAATGCCGGAAATGTGAAATTAGCTCTTTCTTCAGGCCGGGACAAGCCTCACCTCCAAAACACAGCCCACCGGGTCCTCCGGGAGCCACCGAGAAGCGGTCGGCGTGCGGCCAGAGAGTCCCCGCGAGATTCCTCCTGCTAACTCCAAGCATATCTCTCGCTCTCGGGTCTCTTTAGCCCTGAAGAAGATAGAGAACAGGGCCTGGGAAAGGCTAGAGAGGCTCTCTGCGCGCCGGCCCTTTTCTCCGGTGCCGCATCGGTTTCTCTGTGGTTGCTCTGAGGGCCCCTGTAGCCGGTCCTCCAATATACCATGGAGAAACCCAGGTTGTGGTAGAGCGGCCGCGTCGCACCCATGTGGCGTCACCAATACACCACCGAGAGACACGACTCAGGGTAGAGCGTCCGCGAAGCGTCACGGGCGCGCCTCGCAGAGCGCCCTTTCCCCGCCCACGCCGGCGCAGTTCTGTCTTTCTGGACCTGGCCGGGCAGGAGACGCCATCATGGTGAGCGCCCCTGGGCCCCGGCTGCCCCATCCGCCGCCATCCTCAGCGGGGCCGGCTCGTAGCGTGTCAGCGGGGTGCGGGCGGCCGCGGCGGGTGTCGGGGGAGACTGTGGGGGCCGGCGGGGCCTGCGGCCGGCGGGCGGCCCTGGGCGCCCCCGGAGCCGCCTTCCCTTACCAAGTTTCACCCTGTAACCCAGGCTGATTGCGACTCACCGCGGGTCCAGTGTGGCCCCGAACTCGCGGCAGCACCGTTGCCTCAGCCTTTCGCGTGCTCGGATTGCTGCTGGAAGTACCTCTTGGCCCTGCTTCCTTAGCTTTAGTGTGGGAAGCGGAGCCTGCGGAGAGCGCAGTTCTACAAGATTCCCGGGATTGGGTCTCGCTGGGGTGGGCGCCAATGTGTGGGGATAATAACTGAACATCCGGCCTTCCTAGGACTGTTCTGAAGCAGTTAGTGAGCGTCTCATTTGTCATCCGTAGAGATGTTTCCATGTCTAGAATCTGCTATTGGCCTTTTTGGGGCTGTTTTCCAGATTGGGGGCAGTTTTGAGAAGTAAGCGTTCTTGCCAGGTTCGAACCCCCACCCGTACTGGACATAGAACCCAGGGTCTCTGCACGATAAGCAGCTGCTCTGAGGTAGACTGAGCTGGCTGGGTGACTTGTGCATCGTAGTTTTTATTCTGAGCCAGGGTTTCCCTTAGTTTCAGGAGTGTGGGAGGGATGGTAACGGGCCTTGTCATTTATCGTGGTGGGAAATGTCAGGTAGGTGGAGCACACACCCACCCCTCAGGTTTTAGTCTTCCTGGGGTCCTTTTGGGATTTTTGGTTTGTCTGGAACTTGCAGTAGTCATACCATGCCTGTTACTGCCTGTCACTGATCAGGACCACTAACAAGACAAGAGTTGAAATTTTAACTGATGAGTGTTTGAAGCTGCTGAGAGAGAGGCTTGGTGGTGGGCCTGGGGTTTGAGTTGTCGAATGAGTAGCCTGAAGGATAAGTAACAATTGTGTATGTCACCAAAGATAACAGGGCAGACAGGCGGTGGTGGCACACGCCTTTAATCCCAGCACTCGGGAGGCAGAGGCAGGCGGATCTCTGGGAGGACTACAAAGAGAAATACTGTCTTGGGAAAAAAAAAAAAACAAAGCAAAAAGAGGGGGCTATTGTCCAGGTTAGGAATTGGTTCTGTAGCAGTTCCTTCACCTCCCACAGGGTGTTGACATTCGCCACAACAAGGACCGAAAGGTTCGGCGCAAGGAGCCCAAGAGCCAGGACATCTACCTGCGGCTGCTGGTCAAGGTAAGCCTCTGGCCACTGCATCGGCCAGGAGAGGGGGGACCAGACGGTGGTGGGGTGAGAGAGCACTATGAATACTTCCTGTGTTTGGGGGGGAGGGACAGTCACGTGACCACTCTTGCTGTTCCCCTCCAGCTGTACAGGTTTCTGGCCAGACGAACCAACTCGACCTTCAATCAGGTTGTGCTGAAAAGGTTGTTTATGAGTCGCACTAACCGGCCACCTCTGTCCCTGTCTCGGATGGTTAGTACCTGGGCGGGAGAACTAGATCTGGAGTGGGTGCTGGGCACTAGACACCAAAGGACTGGCGTTCTCCGGGTTGTTGAGGCCAGCAGGCGGTGCAGAGCTCTGTGCTGTGCTCTCCACCTGGGCACGTCTGTGGCTTGGTTGACTGCTGAGGTTGGAGGAGGAGTCCCGCCTGTGTGCCCGTGCACATAAAGACAGCAAATGACAGGCATCTGGCAGAGCCTTCAGAGACTTGCCATTGTTGGGGGGACTGGGCCATTGGCAGTCTTGGTCTTCTAGGTGACAGGCAGAGCCTTCAGAGACTTGCCATTGTTGGGGGGACTGGGCCATTGGCAGTCTTGGTCTTCTAGGTGACAGGCAGAGCCTTCAGAGACTTGCCATTGTTGGGGGGACTGGGCCATTGGCGGTCTTGGTCTTCTAGGTGACAGGCAGAGCCTTCAGAGACTTGCCATTGTTGGGGGGACTGGGCATTGGTGGTCTTGGTCTTGTAGATGACAGGCGTGCATGCAGAGTGACTTAACCTGTTTGCTCCTCAGATCCGGAAGATGAAGCTTCCTGGCCGAGAGAACAAGACAGCCGTGGTTGTGGGGACAGTCACAGATGACGTGCGGATTCTCGAAGTGCCTAAACTGAAGGTAAGTGACCAGCGTGGGCCTAGGGAACCTCTGTGGGTGAACTCCAGCTGTGCCGTGTAGCGACGGCACCCTGGCTTGCTGCCGTTTGTGCATCGTGCGCACTGCTGACAGCTTGGCTCCTGGGCTGCACCGTCTGCTTTTCCTCCATTTCTTTGCCGTAACAAAGGACAGGGACTCCGCTTGGGCCTGAAGCTTCGGGGGTGTTTGCCATCCACTGGAGAGGTTCTGGTGGAGTTGGTTGTCCTCAGAGTGCGCTGTGAGGATGTGTGACAGTCCCCACAGCTCCCGGTGTCTGCCCCTCAGGTGTGTGCACTGCGGGTGAGCAGCCGCGCCCGAAGTCGTATCCTCAAGGCTGGGGGTAAGATCCTCACCTTCGACCAGCTGGCCCTGGAGTCTCCCAAGGGCCGTGGCACTGTGCTCCTGTCTGGTGAGTGAGGGCTGCATTGAGGGAGGGCCTAGGTTTGGGGAGCCTTCTCTGGGGTCAAAGTTCCTGGTCTCTACTTAAACTCTCCTTCCCTGGCCAGGTCCTCGGAAGGGCCGAGAGGTATACCGGCATTTTGGCAAGGCCCCAGGAACCCCACACAGCCATACCAAGTGAGTATCAGGCAAAGAGCTCAGGCTTTGTCCCACGGTAGCTGTTAGCCACGGTGGCTGGTGGGGGGTGGTCAAAACTGTGGGCTACCCAGAACCTGTACCAATCTCTGGTGGTCCCCGTGAAGGCTCTCGTTCCCTAGCCCAGAAGAAGTTCCCCAGGCCCCAGTGGCCACTGTGAGCTGGGCTTCTCTCACCCCCATTTTCCCCCACAGACCCTATGTCCGCTCCAAGGGCCGGAAGTTCGAACGTGCCAGAGGCAGAAGGGCTAGCCGCGGCTACAAAAACTAACCTTGGATCTTACTGTTATTAAAGAGTTTTGAATGTTGATGGTCCTGTGTGTTCATGAAGTTGGGATGGGGCAGGATGGGTGACCCACCCATGGTGGGCACAGCATTGGTGCCTGCAGAGCTATCCTGGGGAGGGGCGGTGTGCCTCCTGCTCCCGTGCAGCGCTCTGCCTCGGATTAGAGTCCCACCCATGCTGGGTGTCGGGTGTCTGCTTCCTCCTAGGATTAATCTTGGTGCTGGGGTGTGGGGAAGGCGTGGGAACAGGTGAGCACTGCCCTGGAAGCTAGGACGACAATGGCCAGTCCCTGAGCGAGCTGCCCAGGAGGCCCTCCCCCTGCATTTGCACAAGGGGCTGTGTCCCTGGCTCCAACGCCCAGTTGGGTGCAGAGTCCCGGAAGAGCTGCGAAGGGAAAGGCAGCGTCTAAGCCGGTCCTCGGCCTGACCCAGTGGGGCTCGGGGGTCCACAGAAGGGACCCCTGGCCATACTCCAGTGTTTCCTCTGGCTCTGTGGTGCCAGTTGCCTGGGACCAGCTCCAGACTTGAGAGGTACATGGGGTAGGAGAGGGTGGTTCCTGTCCAGGAAGTAGGTGCAGCCAGGAGACCTTGAAACTGGTAGATACCCAGGCTAGGCTCTGGATTAGTGGGTGGAAGGCGGCACTCATGGCTGCCTAGGGCTCAGACTGGTCTTAGGGTCCCAGCAGAGGCCACCTTCCTACCCTGAAGTTGGGAAGGTCCTCACAGAAGGTCTGGCAAGTACCTGCAGGGAAGACCATGGTCTCCATGGCAGGCCTAACTGGGAGGTGTCTCAGCCGGTGGGAGCTGGTGGGCAGGAAGGTTTACTGAGACTCAGAAACTGATTCTCCTGTCTATCAGGTGCTAAAATGATCCGTTGCAGCCCTTAGAGCCATTGATTATAGTCAGGACGACCAGGGATATGCAAACAGCCATTTACCTGGAAGTGGTTGGCCGGTAGCCAGGCTTATCAGGGCAGGCAGGTAATCATTCTGACAGGCCTGAAGCTGCTAAGGGTCCTCCAAGACCACTGACTCCAAGTGGCAGAGGCATCCCTTCAATGTACCACAGTGGGAGAGATGGCTGACAGGTGGCCATTAGGCACATGGTGATCAGATAGATGGTCAGATAATCAGCCTGGACAGTCTGTAGAGATTGTGAGTCAGGGACAGCTTCAGGAAACTCGGGATGTTCTCAGGGCTACCTTGGGTGGCCACATAGTTATCACAAGACCCCAGATGGTCAGACCCCAAAAGCCATCCAGACCTTCCAGGAACTGGCCTCTTGAGGCCCTGTGTGACTCCAATGGCGGCCTCCCAGCTGGCTGCCTTGGAAGGAGAGGGGCCGGAGGCTGGTGAGCCAGCCCTGACAAAGGCCAGCCCTGGCTTCTTGTACTCTGAGGGCCAGCGGCTAGCTCTGGAAGCACTGCTGAGCGGTGGGGAAGAGGCCTTCCGGGCCTGCGTGCAGCAGGAGAGGTTGCCCCCGTTCCTGAGTGCAGATGAGGCTCAGGCCCTGGCTGCAGCTGCTGAAGACTGGACAGTACCAAGCCAGGAGCCATGTGGAGCAGGCCCAGCGACCGCTATCCCTGATGGGAATATTGGCAGCCTGACCTACTGGCCTGGGCAGTCTGAGGAGCCGGCACCCGTGTTGCGGCTGGGCTGGCCGGACGACACTGCCTGGAAGGGTATCACCCGAGCTCAGCTCTACACTCAGCCACCAGGCGAGGGCCAACCACCCATTAAAGAGTTGGTGCGCCAGGAGATCCAGGCTGCTCGAAAGGTGGGTGTCACCCTCCCCCCAAACACCAGTGCCTAGGCTTTCCCCCATACCCTCCTGGAATTTGCGAGGTTATACCCATGCTCCCCTGGCCCTGGCCCTGGCTTTATCCCTCTCCCCCCAGACCTGGAGGCCTCTTACTGAGACCTGCTGTCCCTGCTTCTGGAGCCAAGTTGTGACCACTGTGTCAGCCCCCTTTTATACCAAACCAGAGACTTCTGGCTTCCTCCAGGAAAGCCTTGGGTGTGGTTCCCCACTCTGTGGCCCCCTGACACCCCATTCCTTAGGTAGCAGTCTTAGGTTTCCCTGGGTCCAGTGCCCAGTGGTCTACGTGGGTTAGTATGTACAGCCTTCCAGGAGTAGAGGGCATAGGAAACAGGCACGGTTTGATTTCAGCTCGTTGTACTGTGTGACCTGGCTAATGAGTCAGATGCCACCATAACCTTGTCTGCCTGCAAGACTAAGTAAGCTCTCAGCACACCTTAGTGGACTAGCCTGCCTGCCTGCCAGCACCCAGCGCTGACATGGAGCTATGGACCTTTGGCATTGTAAGGGACAGTCTGTAGTCAACCAGGGATTGAAGAGTTTTCAGTTGGAAACCAGAATCTCCTAAAGGGCAGCCTGGCTCGCCGTCCATGCAGGACAGATTTGGGATAGGTGTCTCCCTGCGGCCCCCGATCATCCCATGGAAGCCAGGCCTTGAAGCATATGTCCCCAGAGCACTCTGCCTGCGGTGCCACAGTTCGCCATCCCGTGTCTCTCCCTTTCTCACCCTAGCTGGTGGCCGTAGTCATGGATGTCTTCACTGACCCTGACCTGCTCACAGACATGGTGGATGCTGCCACACGCCGCTGGGTACCTGTCTATTTGCTGCTTGACCGAGAGCATCTGCCCGCCTTCTTAGCACTAGCTCAGCAGCTAGGGCTGAACCCCTGGACCACTGAGGTAGGGACCAGGCCAGAGACATTTAAATGTCCCTTTTCCTCACAGGGGGACTTTTGCATGGGTTCCTAGGTCACTGGGGTTCCCTAAGATCTGAAACCCATGTCATTGGGGGAGGGGGTGGCTGTCCTAAAAGGATCCTTGAGGCAGAGCTAGGTATCCCCAAATCTAAGATTTAGTATCAGTGGCCCTGTGGATGCTGGGACAGTACCCGTGGGGTCATAGAGTATGCCCTTTCCAGAACCTGGACGTCCGGACTGTGCAAGGCCACACCTTCCAGAGCCGCAGGCGACGGCAGGTGAGCGGCCATGTGCGGGAGAAGTTTCTGCTGCTGGACGGTGACAGGGTCATCTCGGGATCCTACAGGTGTGTCCCCTCATGACACCCTGTGCCCAGTCCTCCCTCAACTGCTCAGATGGTGAGGGAGGGGTCGCCAGAGGAACACCCTTTCTGGGGCTCTGTGCTCACCTTTAAAATGCATCCATCTCCCTTCCTGGAGAGGTGTTCTGCGCCAGAACACTCAGGGCTGTCTCTGCTCTTGGCCAGGGGAGTGGCCTGAAGTGCCTCTCTCTCGCCTTGTGAATCCCAACTTGGGAAATTGAGGCATGGACTCTGGGTGCCAGATGGCCTGGATTCAGATCCTAACCCTGCTAGCTACTAGCTGTATGACTTCAGGCAACTTACTCCCTTCCTGTGCCTCAGTACCCTCCCTTCAGGATGAAATGATAGGGGTCAGACTATTGTGGGCCCCCTTCCATGTGCATACTGAGCCTCATCCCAGCTTCCACCTAGCAGATGTCAGTGGTGCCCCTTACCCATTCTCAACATGACAATCACAGAATCCTCCAGACGTGGCCAGGTGCCCAGGATATGAGGTGCATCCAGGAACCACCATTCTAGAAGGGTAAGGAAGGCCTTACCCAGCAGGCTTGCTGAAACACAGCTGTCTACGTTCACCTGGCCACTGGTGGGGACGTGCACTTCTACAAGTCCCCACTTGGTGCTGGCACTGCTGGTCCTGCTCACCTTCTGAGACCCTCCAGCCCTGAGACCACGATGCTTCAGAGTGTCACTATCCTCTTGACTTTGCCAGAGGACAGAGCAGTGCCTGACACGCGGCGTGAGTGCTTCAGAGCTGGACGTGGTGGCATCCAGCAGAAAGGAGATCACACAGGTCAAGGCCATCCTCAGCTAGGACACCCTGCCTCAAAAAGCATCCCTGCCCCACAAAAAAAGTGCTCTGAAACCCCATCTGGTAGTATTGTCTTTTACCGTATTTCACGAACTCTAAGGTGACGCGGACACAAAGAGGCACCTGGGCAAAGTGAAAAGGTGTGCGTCTTAGGACCAGTGGGGCACAGCACAGCAGTGAGAGTCACAGGCCGCACCCCTCACGATGGCATGTCAGGGGCCTTGCCAGCCCGGAGGAAGCCAGGGCCACAGGAGGCAGACTGCACCCTCTGGCCATTTAATGGGGGGAAGGGGTGGAGGCGGGGGGCACAGGGCACAGCCCCAGGCCCTGCAGTTCCTGTAGGTCACAGACAGTATTGAAGGAGCAGCGACAGGCCCAGGAGCAGCTGCAGACTCAGGGCCAGGCTGGGGGTCCCTGTGTCAGAACCAGCACCCCCGTTGCAGAGTTGGCCAGAGCAGCAGGTGGTGGTGAGGCTGTAGGTGAGGCCCATGTAGCTGACAGGCTCCTCACGGCCACAGCTGGTGGAGTGCACGCAGCCTTTGTTGATGATGGGCCCCACACCCTGGGCTACTCCGTGACCTATGAAGCAATCCTCGTCGTCCCCACAGCGCATGTGTGTGCCTGGGCACTGAGTGGAGTCAGTCAGCTCACAGAAGACGCAGTCCTTGATGCCTGTCGCACCCGGGCACAGGACCAACACCAGAACCAGTGGCCAGCCAAGGACCATGGTGGCCTGGCGGCGTGGATAGCACCCAAGCCAGGCCGGGGGCTCCCGTGACCTCCTGGATGGCACCTCCTGCCCCTCGTCCTGGCTCAGGGGTCAGCACTTGGAGTGTTCCTGGTTCCCAATACAACGTGTCCCTCTCAGGAGCTCTTGAGTCCTTGGGTTGGAGATGGGCCAGCACCCTTGCCCTCGAGCCTTTGGGCCATGGAACTTGGTGACCTCACAGACCCTCAGGTTCCCTGACTGCTGTGGGTGGGGGAGGGGTCATAGCCTGTCCCACCACAGGCTGAAGGGACCAGAACTGTCCTGCCAAGGTAAGGACACTCGAAGGACCCTCACATAATGCTAACTCGCTCGTGCTGATATGAGCTCTGCCTGCACGTGGAGATCTTGCTTTAACGCTGGTCCACTGAGGCCATAGTGGGGTATTTGACACATGCAGGGCCCCTGAACCGAGTAAGAGGAATCCCTACTGTGTCATGTGTTCACATTTGCCCTGAGATGTTAGCGCCTCAGCCATGTGAAGGACGAGGACAGTGCAGGTACCACCCCATGCAACCCATGCAGGGCACTTGCTCTGTGTGGCAGATGTATTGCTTGGATCCTGGTGTACAGTGCACATGCTTAGGAAATGCAGCATTTCTGGGGAGCCTGTGGAAGTTAAAATGGTCCTGTTGTGGGTGTTAGAAGACCAACCCCATTTCACAATAAAGAAACTGAGGCAATTAGATATCCCTCAGTGGGGGACAGAGCAGAGCCGTGTTGAAGCTCATCTGACTTCAGGTGATCGGTATACAACTTTCCTGGGTTTGTTTGTTTGTTTAGTCTCACGTAGCCCAGGCTTTTCTGGAACTGTGTAATTCTTCCTGCCTCAGCCCCCTGAGTGCTGGGATTACAGCCGCTATTACGAGGCCCAGCTTGATGATATAAGTATCTTATCTCATGTTGTCCCCAGGTTGGTTATGACAAGCAGCAGGGTAGATACTTCTTGTCCTACTCACCAGAGGAGCTGAGGCCTGTGAGATCATGACTTTGGATCATAGGGGCTGGGGACTGGGGTGGGTGCCACCCTGCACAGATCCTGACGACCGCTCTACATCCCTAGCTTCACGTGGAGTGATTCCCGCCTGCACCGAGGCCTGGTGACCTTGCTCACAGGAGAAATCGCGGATGCCTTCAGCCAGGAGTTCCGTGTCCTGTATGCAGCCTCCAGGCCTCTCCCACCAGCACCAGCTCGAAGCCCGGTGTCCAGCCCTTCTGAGGGCTCACAGCTGCCCCGAAGCCCTCACCACGTGGCCCTACGCTGTCCTGTGGTCCCACTGCTGTCCGACAGGCCTCTGGCTCACCGTCTGGCTGCCTGCCACATCCTCGAGGGGGACAGACGGGAGACCCCCACCACCACAGGGCCAGCTCTCAGTGACATTTTGAGGAGTGTACAGCGTACCAGGACAGCCAGTGGTCCCCCAACCAGGCCCAGCCGCTCTCTGTGGGACCTCAGCCGCCTGTCCCAGCTCTCTGGCTCCAGTGATGGTGACAATGAGGTGAGACTCCCAGATAAGGACTGTGGCAGAGAAGCAGAGAGACAGGGAGGCCTTGCTTGAACACTGAACCCCAAAGCAAGTTCTTTTTTTGAAAGCGAGTCTTATAGCCCAGGCTGGCCTTGAACTGATTCTCTTGCCTCCACTTCCCATCTAAGGGGATAACAGGTGTGCACCACCATGCCTGGCTAAGTGGCTAAACGTAACCTACCTATTTCACAGATGGGGAGACTGAGGCACCTGAGACGGGCGGGAACTCAGCTCTCTCTGCCAGTAGGACATGTTGACTTCCTAGATCTGAGTGTCCATGGGGGTGCTGGGGAAAAGGAGGGGGTTGAGAATCCCCTTGCAACTGTCTGGGGAATGCTTGGATAGTCCTGGGAATGGTTTTGCCTCTGAGCCTCGTTTCTCTCACTGTGAGATGGGTTGCTGTATGAGAAGAAGCAGAGCCATATGGGAAGACAAGTAACCTCACCCAGGATGCAGGCAGGTGGGGTTATGTCCCTCAGTGAGCTAACCCCTGCTGGCCTCAGTTTCCCTATCTGACCCCTGGTAACTGGAGTGGAATCACTCCTGTCAGTGAAGCTAGAGGAAAAGGGTGTGGGGCAGGTCAAGGTCCTTGCCTCGCCTCCACTGAGGTTCCCCTCCCTCGACAAATATTTGTTCCCCTAGATGGCTTCAGCTGCTTCCTGTCCTTCCCCAGATACACAGCAAGAGGAGAGACATCCCCTGTGGGTCTGGGGTCCCAGGTCTCCACTTGCCTCCCTGTGGGCCCCAAGATCTTCACTCGTCTCCCTCCTCCTCTTGTGTGTGTGTGTGTGTGTGTGTGTGTGTGTGTGTGTGTGTGTGTGTGTGTGTGTGTGTGTGATGTGTGTGTGGTGTGTATGTGTGTGGTGTGTGTGTGATGTGTGTGTGACGTGTGTGTGGTGTGTGTGTGTGTGGTGTGTGTGTGCCTGTGTGTGTGTGGTGTGTATGTGTGTGTGTGATGTGTGTGTGTGTGTGTGGTGTGTGTGTGTGTGTGTGTGGTGTGTGTGATGTGTGTGTGACGTGTGTGTGTGTGTGGTGTGTGTGTGTGTGTGTGGTGTGTGTGTGAGTGTGTGGTGTGGTGTGTGTGTGGTGTGTGTGTGCCTGTGTGTATGTGTGTGTATGTGTGTGTGGTGTGTATGTGTGTGTGTGATGTGTGTGGTGTGTGTGTGTGTGTGTGTGATGTGTGGTGTGTGTGTGTGTGTGATGTGTGGTGTGTGTGTGTGTGTGTGTGTGTGATGTGTGTGTGTGTGTGTGTGTGTGTGATGTGTGTGTGTGTGTGTGTGTGTGTGTGTGTGTGTGTGTGTGTGTGTGTGTGTGTGTGTGTGTGCGTGCAGGCGTGCCCCTGTGTGTGCCTGTTGAGCCAGATGTCCATGCTGGCGGTCCTCGTCTGCACTCTCCCTTTAGTGTTAGGACAGTGTCTCACTGCACAGATGGACTGCCCGGCCAGGGAGCCTTGGGGTCACTGGTCTCTGCCTTCCAGCGCTTATCTGGCATCCCAGCTCTTAGACGAGTGCGAGGGACCCAAACCCGGGCCTCGCGGCTCCACGGCGAGCATTTTCCCTGCCCCGCCATCTCTCAGCCCCTTGGCTCCTCGTTTTAACAGGGTTTCAGCAGGCTGCTCTTGAGCTTCTGATCCTCCTGCCTCCACCTCCTGAGCGCTGAAATTATAGGTGTGTCTGTCATGCCTGGTTTATATGATGCTGAGGCCCAAACCCAGGCCTTGTGCGTGCCAGGCTGGCACACCACCAACTGAGCCCCAGCAACTGCTCACCTCGTTTTTTCTTTCCCCCTTCACAGATCAAGAAGTCCTGGGTCTCCAAGGACACTCCAGCCAGGGCCCTGATGAGGCAGCGGGGCACTGGAGGGGGGCCCAGGGGTGAGATGGATTCCCACCCGCTAGCCCGGTCACAGCCCTGGGGTGGCCCCCTCCCCATGATTCCAGCCCGCCGCCTGCATTACCCATCTCCAGCCCAAAGGAGGTTGGGAGACAATGCCACATCAGACTGGACCTCTGGCTCAGGCCCTGGCAGGCGACGCTGATGGGAGCCCTGGCCAGATATGGCTGGCCAGCCACGGTCAGCTCAGAGCCCCTACCAGACACTGGCTGAGTCTGAGGCCTCTGGCCTGGGATCCGGGCAGTGGAAGGAATTGGTCTTAATTGCTCTAGAATTGGGTGAGCTCAGCAGAGCTCAGGGCTCAGCGTCATCATCTGGAAATGGGCAGAATGTTCCAGAGCAGCAGACAGGACTGCTTCAGAGACAGGCCTAGCTGCCCCACCAAGTATTGTGGGGCGACCCTAGAGGAAAAGCACCCATACCCATGTATGGGGCAGTGGGTAACGCGAGTCCTGGAAAGGGGTGTTAACAGTGATGGGGTTTAAAGGGGAGGGGCAAGGCTGAAAGACAAGGGCCTGGGAAGTGCTGGGGACACTGAGACACTGGGATATGTCTGGAACTTTTTGTGGGGACTAAAGGAGAGCACCAGAGTGCTCCCCTCTATTTCTGCTCAGATTAAACTCTGACAACACAGACCTGTATCTCCGTGGCTTTCCCAAACCCAACCGTCCCCTCCCTCAGCCTCCCAGTTCCAGAGTCCTCCTTCAGACCCAGGGTTTCCCCCCAGCTCCCCTCCCTCAGGTCCAGGGGTCAGGCCCCGCCCCTTTACGCTGCTTTGATGTTGTCACCGAGTAACCCAGGCTGGGTGTGAATCTGCAGCCTTCCTGCCTCCCCCTCCTAAGCACTGGACAGAAGTGAGTCACACCTGAGTCACACCGGCCCCCTGCAGCACCTCTGCACTCTCTCTGTGGTGCGTGACTGGGTGCCAGGCCTACCTGCACCCCCCACTTGCCCCTGAAAGCCCAGCGTGGAGGAAGGGGTAACTGGAGTGACAAGTTTATTGTGAGGATGCTGGGTTGGGGTCATCAGAGGATCCTGATTTGGGGCCAGGGCTGGGGCTGGGCTCAGGGTCAGGTTCGCCATCCGGGCTGGTGTCCTCTGGGGTCATGTCCCAGGGGAAGCTCGGCTGTCCCCTCATCTGCTCGCGGTAGACACGGTCAAAGGCCTCGCTCTGTGCCACGGTGAAGTGGTTCTTCCAGTCGCCGCTGATGCCTGGAGGGGACAGAGGAAGGGGCACTGAGGAGCTGCTGGGGTGTCTGGAGGGGACAGAGGAAGGGGCACTGAGGAGCTGCTGGGTGTCTGGAGGGGACAGAGGAAGGGGCACTGAGGAGCTGCTGGGTGTCTGGAGGGGACAGAGGAAGGGGCACAGAGGAGCTGCTGGGGCGTCTGAAGGGGGACAGGAAGGGGCACTGAGGAGCTGCTGGGGTGTCCCCTCTGCCTTCTGCACCATGGCCAACGACATCATCGGTGTCACCTGGCCAGATCCCCCATGCTTACTGCCTCTTTCCTTACACCTAGGTGACTCTTGTCTGCCCTGTCCTTTGACCTCTGACCTCCTAGATCTCTTCCTGGAGATCACTTCCCTCTAAGCACCCCAACACCTGCTTTACAACCTGGGTCACCTCCGCTGGGAGCTGACTTTGCCAGCACTGGGCTCTCTCACTCTGGAACCCCTCAGATTCCCAACACGGCCTCCAGCACTCTTGCTGTGACTTGATGGCCGGAGCACCCCAGTCCGGCTCCCTGGAGGTTGCACATGAATGGACTGTCTTGAGGTTCCCCACAGCCAGCGAGCTGTCTCGGCAAGGTACCCCCAACAGGAATGCAATCCTGAGTGCTGGTCCCTCCTATCACAGTGACCACCGGGGTCCGCCTCTTGTCCGTGTGGAAAGAGCCTGTTGAATTTTAGTTACATGTCGCGTCACCTCTGGTGACATCAGGAGGCTCCCCGAAGGAGGCTCATATACCTTAGATATCCTCATTGCCAAGTCTTGGAATTTAGAGCATGAAATCACATCTGGAGGATCTGGAGATGAGGGGCTGACCTAGACCACCTGGGACTCCTGTGTTGTCCCAGTGTCCTGCTTTGTTTGGAGACAGAGTCTAAAGTAGCCCAGGCTGGCCTCAACTCTGTGTGGCTGGTTTGACAGGCAAGCCCCACCACACCCGACTGAACGTGGGATTATTCTGCACTAATACAAAGGTTCCTGAGGCCTTTGGCTGCAGGATGCGGTTGGAGCCTTGCTTTGGATGCACTCAAAATGCTGTTTCAGGCGGATGCCCGGATGGAGGCAGGTCAGCAGGCAGGCTGTAATGCCAGACCCCCTGCTGAGAGTGGAGACCAGTCTGGGGCCGTACACCCCATGTGGCGTCCCGAAGGTGTGAACCGCGCAGAAGCACACAGTGGTACCTTTGCGCAGGAACGCCCCCTGGCGGTGGTCCAGCAGGCTGGCCGGCAGCAGTGTGTAGTTGGACATGGTATTGGCCTTCATGGCACCGAACGCCGAGTGGGCCACCACAGAGCTCAGGGCCTCTTCACCTAGTGGCCGGCCCAGGAACTCACAGAGGCGTTGCACGGAGCCTCGCAGGTCCTGGAGTGGGAAGAGGAAGAGTCAGTGGAGTGGGGACCACTTTGGGTGGCCTGGAGGGGTTGGTTCCTGGCTCTTTGCCTCGGTTTCCCCTCCAAGCCACAATGTTGGGCCTCCCGGTCCTCCAGGATTCTAGAGGGTTGGTTCTACAGGAGGTGGGGAAGTGTAGGTTTGCAAAAGTCAGCCCAGCAGTTTACAAGAACCCTGCTTGCTGGGTGGCGGTGGTGGCGCTCGGGAGGCAGAGGCAGGTGGATCTCTGTGAGTTCAAGGTCAGCCTGGTCTACAGAGCGAGATCCAGGACATCTAGGGCTGTTGCATAGAGAAACCCTGTCTCAAAAAACAAAAAAAAACAAAAAAAACAAAAAACAAAAAAAAAGAACCCTGCTGTACGGCAGAAGCAGACAGCTGGGGGCGGGGCTGCTCTGCCCCGCCCCGCCCTCCCCGCCCCCAGCACTGGTCTCCAGGGCCTACCCTTCCCTGTCTGCCTTCTTTTGCCATGTCTTTGTGACCCCAGCGTCCCCATCCTGGCCCACACCCATCCTCTCCCTGGCAAGCGCTCTCCTCTGCAGCCCCTTTCCCAGCCTGCCTGGCGCCCTTGATGCCGTGGCTCCCCAGTACACGGGACAGAGTCCCCCCAGGCCTGTTTTTCAAGGACAGAGTGGTTTGCTGTGAACGCCTCCTTCCCACACTGTACTTTCCTCCCTCCCCAGCTTAGCACACGAGTTCTCGATCTGCTCTCTGCCACTGATACACTCAATTGCTGTCTTCCTCATGACACTTGGCTCAAGTCCCCGGAGTACCAAACTGTGACCCAAGTCGTCCTTCACATTTGTGCTGATCCTGCCATCAGTTTGCAAGAAAGGCCACACCCTAGCTGGCAAACAGAGGTCCAGAGATAAGACACTTGTCCAAAGTCACACAGTCCTGAAGCTGAGACTCAGGCCCCCAAGCCGCTCGGTCCCCCCAAGCCCCACGGTCCCCCCAAGCCGCTCGGTCCCCTCCAGCTCCCAGCCATCTGTGGCGTGGAGCGCTCTGTGTAGCTGGTCAGTGCACCGTCTGCTTTTCCAGGTCATTCCTGTTTCATAACCCTTTATTCTCTGAGCCACAGGCCTGTCCCAGAAACACACATGTGGGCGGTGCCATGCACTCCAGGAGTGGCCCAGAACTTGTGCTTGGCTCCGTGGCCCAGTTTTTGGTTTGGAGAATAAAACCTGATTGGAGGGAGGGAGGGAGACATGGTGCTGAAATGTCTTCGAGAACTTTCCATCAGAAGTTATCAGAATGGAAAAAATATGGGGGCCACAGGGAATTAACTGTGTGTCTTTGGCAAACACCTGACTGTCTCCAGAGCGCTAAGCTTGCTTCCTCTGAACAGCAGTGGGGACTTACCAGGGCAGACCTACAAAATTACAATTTTCACAGCTCAAAATGGGTGGACTATTGCTATCTTAAGTGAATATATACTTAATTTTTTTTTTATTACATTTGTGTGTGTGTGTGTGTTTATGTGCACACGTGGAAATCAGAGGAGAAATGTCAGGAGTCAGTTCTCTCCTCCCACATCTGGGGATTGAACTCAGGTTGTCAGGCCTGGCAGCAAGTGACTTCACTCTTTGAGTCCACTTACCAACTCTTTGTTGTTGTTTGGTTTTTGTTTGTTTTTCAAGACAGGGTTTATCTGCACAGCCCTGGCTGTCCTGGAACTAGCTTTGTAGACCAGGCTGGCCTCGAACTCACAGAGATCCATCTGCTTCTGCCTCCTGAGTGCTAGGATTAAAGGCATGTGCCACCACTGCCTGGCTCAACTCTACTTTTTAAAAAAAATTATCATTTCATGTGTCTGAGTGTTTTACCTGCAGGTATATGTACTTCTGGCCCCCACAGAGGCCAGAAGAGGACATCAAATCCCCTGGAACTGGGAGTTACAGCCAACTGTGAGCCACCATGTGGGTGCTGGGAACCAAATCCAGTCCTCTGCAACAACAGCCGGTGTTCTTAACTACTGAGCCACCTCGCTCGCCTTCTTATTTATTTTACCGTTTGCTTTGTTTTTGAGGAGGGTTTCACCACGGACCTCTGGCTGCCCTGGGTCTCTGCAGACCAGGCTGGCTGTGAACTCGCAGAGATCTGCTGCCTCTGCCTCCCGAGTGTGGGATGGCGGGCTCCTGTGGATGAATCTCTCCTGGGCCTCCGGCCCGTCCTCTGGGAGCAGCTGCATGCAGGCTCACTGGTGCTTAGCAGCAGGCGGCCGGCATTGGCTCTCCCTGTGACTTGCACCCTTACTCAGACCCTAGCTAGCCATTCCCACTCTACACTGAGACAGGGCTGAGGCGGGCTTGGACCCAGCACACCAGGGCCAGGCACGCTCCTCACAGTGGCGCTCGGAGCTGCCCTCTCCGCTGCTTCTGAGGAGATGCCCTGTGCGCTGAGAATTTACAAAAAGTGTCTCCAGAAGCCAGATCTGGTGACACAGGCCTGTTATCTCAGTCACTCTGGAGACTGAGGAGGGTTGAAAGTTCAAGGCCAGCCTGGGAAACTTAGTGAGACTCTAACTTGAAATGAAAAACAAAGCAAAGGCTAAGGATGTAGACTTCCTGCCTAGAATCTCCCAGTGAGGACCTGGAGTTATGGCTCATTTGCAGAGCACTTGCCGAATGTACACAAGGCCCTGGGTTCAATCCCCGAAACTGAAAAAGTTGACGGCCACAGAGTATGCCTGCAATACCAGCACCTGGGGAAGGCTGAGTCAGGAAGATCTTGAGAAGGAGGCCAGCCTGGTCTACAGGTTCCAGGACATCCAGGGCTACACAGAGAAACCCGAAAATAAATAGATCATAGATAGATAGATAAATAAATAAATAAATAAATAAATAAATAAATAAATAAATAAATAAGAGAGCACTTCTTTAGCGTGCAGGAAGTGCTGGGTTTGTCCCCGGCACATGCAGGGACCCCTGTAATCTCAGGAGTTGGAAACAGGAGAATCAGAAGTTCAGGGTCATCCTCAAATACTTGGGCTACATGAGAAAGAGTAACAGAGGAGAGAGTTGGGGGTCCCTGGGCCTTGGTACTGCTGCACTGGCTGCAGACTCTCCTAAGTGTGCACCCCACCTGATGGTGAGTTGGTTTGCCCTATCTGCCTACAGTCACCCCCTTCCCATGCCCGGGACAAGGACTGGTAGGAGGTTGGCAGGCCTCCAGGAGCACGTGGGGAGGGAGGGGGGCCACTGGCATGCGCCGGACGGACGAACCTGCTGCAGCTCCTCGTAGGTGATAAACAGGAAGTTCTCTTGACTCTGCATCCGGATCCAGCCCTTGATGTGGTCAAACCAGGAGCCAAACTGCACTGCAGGCAGGGGAGGGTGTGAGGGCCACCCGTCTCTCGGGACCAGCCGCACAGGCCACCCTGCCTGCTGCCTGCTGCCTCTCAGCCAGCAGAGACCCTCCCGGCCCCAGCCAGCTCCTGTGCGCGCCACCCTCAGGCCACCGTCCGTACCTCTGACAAGCAGAGAAGGGACCATATCTCTGCTCTCCTGCCTCTTTGTCTGTCTGTCTGTCTGTCTACCTGGTCTCTATCTATCTCTGCTAGCCTCGATCTCTCCCCATCTCTGTCCCCCTCGCTTCTGTCTCTCCCATCTCTGTCTCCCCCATCTCTGTTTCTCCCCATCTCTGTCTCTCCCATCTCTGTCTCCCCCATCTCTGTCTCCCCATCTCTGTCTCTCCCATCTCTGTCTCCCCCATCTCTGTCTCTCCCATCTCTGTCTCTCCCATCTCTGTCTCTCCCCATCTCTGTCTCTCCCATCTCTGTCTGTCTCTCCCCATCTCTGTCTCTCCCCATCTCTGTCTCCCCACCTGTCTCTCCATCTCTGTCCCCCACTCTGTCCTCCCATCTCTGTCTCTCCCATCTCTGTCTCCCCCATCTCTGTCTCCCCATCTCTGTCTCTCCCATCTCTGTCTCTCCCCATCTCTGTCTCTCCCATCTCTGTCTCTCCCCATCTCTGTCTCTCCCATCTCTGTCTCTCCCATCTCTGTCTCTCCCCATCTCTGTCTCTCCCATCTCTGTCTCTCCCATCTGTCTCTCCCCATCTCTGTCTCCCCATCTCTGTCTCTCCCCATCTCTGTCTCTCCCCATCTCTGTCTCTCCCACCTCTGTCTCCCCACCTGTCCTCCCATCTCTGTCTCCCACCTTCCCCACCTGTCTCTCCCATCTCTGTCTCCCCACCTGTCTCTCCCCATCTCTGTCTCTCCCATCTCTGTCTCTCCCATCTCTGTCTCTCCCATCTCTGTCTCTCCCATCCTGTCTCCCCTCTCCTCCCCATCTCTGTCTCTCTCCCCCATCTCTGTCCCCCTGTCCTCCCACCTCTGTCTCTCCCATCTCTGTCTCTCCCCTCTCCCCCATCTCTGTCTCTCCCATCTCTGTCTCTCCCCATCTCTGTCTCTCCCCTCTCTCTCCCCTCTGTCTCCCCACCTGTCTCTCCCATCTCTGTCTCTCCCATCTCTGTCTCTCCTCATCTCTGTCTCTCCCCATCTCTGTCTCTCCCCATCTCTGTCTCTCCATCTCTGTCTCTCCCATCTCTGTCTCTCCCCACCTCTGTCTCTCCCATCTCTGTCTCTCCCATCTGTCTCTCCCATCTCTGTCTCTCCCATCTCTGTCTCTCCCATCTGTCTCCCCACCTGTCTCTCCCCGTCTCTCTCCTGCCTGTCTCTCCCCCGCTTCTCACCTTCCCCTTTGAGGAAATCCTGAAGGAACTGGTCAGGTGTGCCAGGGTCCTTCAGTTGCCCAGCAATCTTAGAGTAATAATAGAGCGAGACCACGACGTCCCGGGGGTTCCGGCCCAGGTAAATCACCTGTGTGGACAACAGCGGGGAGGGAGGAGGTGTCAGGTACAGCAGGGCCCGCCCCCAGGTCCGCCTTGTTCTGACCCTGCAAGCAGGACACTCTCGAGGTGGCGGAGCAGGCTCAGCTCAGCCCATCCTGAGGGACAGAGCCTCCTTCAGCCACATGAGAAGGAAGGAGGGGCTGTTTCTGAGAGTCAGGATGAGGGAGATCGTGTGACATGCTGACTGGGAAGCAGAGGCAGGAGGATCTTTGTGAGTTCAAGGCCAGCCTGGGCTACACAGTGAGGCCTGCTCTTAAAAAGAGGAAAATAAACAAAAAAACGAGACAAAAGTCAATGCAGGCCCAGCTCCATCCTCCCCGGGCCTGTGCCTGGTCCAGTCACAACCTCTTCCCTGTGCCTGGGCAGTAGCATCTCTGTCTTTCCGGTTCCTGCCAGGGAATCCCTGTGGGGCAGCCAAAGGACTGTGCCCATGCCTGGGCCAGCACTGGCCCCGTCCGTGGCCCCAGCTCTGCCACTGGGAGGCCACACAGCTCTATACTTGTTACCATCTCCGACCTTGGCCAACCCCTCTTCCCCTGGCTCACAGGGCTTCAGCCACAAGGACCTCCTTTGTGCCACAGACAAATCACCTCACTCACCCGAGGACATTATGTCTCTCTCCCCTCTACCCAGTCCCTGTAGCTCCTCCCTCTGGACCACCTTGCTTGTTTGTTTGGTTTTGTTGTTGCTACTGTTTTTTAAACTTTCCTATATATCCCAGGCTGACCTTGAACTCGATACTTAGCCAAGGATGATCTTCCGTGCTTCCCCTCCTGAGTACTCAGAATACAAGTGTGCATTAGCCAGGCCCTGGTGCATTTGCCTTTAATCTCAGCACTCAGGAGGCAGAGGCAGGCAGATCTCCAAGTTCGAGGCCAGCCTGGTCTACAGAGCGAGTTCCAGAACAGCCTGGGCTACACAGAGAAACCCTGTCTTGGAAAAAACAACAGCAACAAAAAAACCAAGTGAGCATCAGCATGCCTACTTTGTTGGATCCTGGGGATGCAGCCCAGGGCTCTGCGTCAGCTGCGGCTCTGCTGACTTCGCTGCCTGCTCCTCTAGCTCCTCCATCCGTTTCATGCTTTTGCTCTGTGTGTTTGTTTGGTTTTTCAAGACAGGGCTTCTCCGTGTAGCCCTGGCTTTCCTGGAACTCGCTCTGTAGACAGGCTGACCTCGAACTCAGTGCTGGGATTAAGGCATGTGCCACCAATGCCAGGCTTTTTGTTTGGGACAGGGTAGCATTCTGTAGCCCCGATGACCTGGAAATCATGACCACTCTTCTGCTTCAGCACCCCAAGTGCTGGGACCACAGGTACACATGACCACGTCTAGCCGAGAGTCTGCTCCCCTTTAAAAGGTGGACTCCCAAGGGCCCTGTGTTCAGGCTTGTTTTCACCGTACAGCTACTCAGCTGATCAGTCTCACACCCTCACCCAGAGCCCACCCACCTCACCTTGGCCTTGGAGCTGAAGGCGGCCTTGGTGAACAGTTGAATGGGGAGGTGGGAGCTCATGAGGCGGGGGCTGGGCCGGTCTGGGAGGCTGAAGGCACTTATGACGGTCTCGCACCAGGGTGCACGTTGCCAAATGGGCTCAGAACGGATCCATGAGGGGTCCCCATCTTTCAGGATTAAGCAGAGGATCTCAATCATCCAGTTGGTACCTACCAGGAGAACAGAAAGTTAGCTGGGAGCAGAAGGCAAGGGGTGGGAACAGAACCATATCCCAGTGGTAGCAGTGTGTTTGAAGCCGGCTGGGAAAGCAGAAGGCAAGGCAGCGGACAGCCTAGCCAGGTGTGGACACTGGTCATTCCGGCACTCTGGAGGCTAAGGCTGGACTACAGAGTGAAACCCCGTCTCAGAAAAGAACCAGGGGCGTCGTGGTTGATTAAGAATGGCTTCTGAGCTGGCGGTGGTGGCGCACACCTTTAATCCCAGCACTCGGGAGGCAGCCGGATCTCTGTGAGTTCAAGGCCAACCTGGTCTACAAAGCGAGTTCCAAGAAAGGCACAAAGTTACACAGAGAAACCCTGTCTCAAAAAAACAAACAAACAAAAAAAAAACAAAAACAAAAAAAGAATTGCTTCTGGAGGGGGCTCAGAGGTTAAGAGCACTAACTGCTCTTGCAGAGGTCCTGAGTTCAATTCCCAGCACCCACAGGGCAGCTCACAACCACCTGTAACTCCAGTTCCAGAGGATCTGACTCCCTCTTCTGGCCTCTGTGGGCACTGCACACACATGGTGCACACACCCATCTGCATAAAATAAAAGTAACTTTTTTAAATGAAAGAAAAGGCTTCAGTCATCAAGAAGACACAGAGGATAAAGATACCTCCTGCCAAGCCTGATGATCTGGGTTTGATCCCTAGGATTTACGTGGTGGGAGCAGAGAACCGACTCCCACAAGTTGTCCTCTGACCTCCACTCACTCTGTGGTACACACACACACACACACACACATACACACACACACACACACCAATAGGGGGTTATGTTCTGGCCCTTTTCTGGCCTCTGTGGGCAATGTGCACACATGGTGTACATACATGTGAGTAAAATGCCCATATGCATAAAATAAAAATAAACAGCCCTGTAACTCCAGTTCTGCGCTGGCTGCTCGTGGAGACCCTGGGCATCTTGAGTGGACACTGCTGTGTCAGCATGCATTTCCCTACCTCTGCTTCTCTGCGTGACAGACTGCAGCCCACCGAGCAGGTAGGAACCGCATGTCAACGCTGACCGCTTTCCTGTGTGTGTGTGTGTGTGTGTGTGTGTGTGGTGCCTGCATGCTCTGGGAAGACCTGCCCGCTTCTGAACGTGTGGAGCTCAGAGGGAAACATTGTATCTTCTTCTATAACTCTCCACTTCATTGTTTAAGAAAGGGTCCCCTACTGAACATGACCCTTACCATCTCCCCTAAACTGGCTGGCCATGAAGCCCCAGAATCTGTTTGTCTCTACCCTCAGCACTGACGTTAGAGGTGCCAGCTACCTACTGTGCTTGGCTTTTCTGTGGCTTCTGGGACTCACATTCGGGTTGTCACTGGTGACAAGTGCATTTGCCTGGTAGCCATTTCGCCACCCTTCTTTATTGATTTTTGTTATAGTTGTTTTTCAAGACAAGATCTCACTGTGTGGCTCTGGCTGTCCTGGAACTCACTATGCAAACCAGGCTGGCCTCAAATTCATAGAGCTCTTCCTGCCTCTGCCTTCTGGGTACTGGGATTAAAGCCACTACACCTGGCCAATTATTTTTGAGGGATTTTTTTTTCTTTTGTTTGTAGGGATTGAGTCGGGAGTTTCAGAAATGCTGAGCAAGTCTGGACCACTGGGCCACACCCCCGCCCCTCACTGGGGAATTACAGGCTCTACTGCTGAGCCACGTCTTCATTTCTTTTTACTTTTTGTCACGAGACACATTAAGATCCCATTAAAGTGGTGGCCCACAGCTTTAATCCCAGCACTCAGGAGGCAGAGGCAGGCAGATCTTTGAGTTTGAGACCAGCCTGGTCTACAGAGTGAGTTTCAGGAAGGCGAGGCTACACAGAGAAACCCTGTCTCGAAAAACAAAACCATAAAACAACAACAACAAATCACATTAAACTGTCCAGGCCAGCCTTGGGGGTCCCCCCTCCTCGGACCCTGGCCTAGCAAAGACAGCAGGCCTATGCCACCATGCCCGCCCAGCTTATCTCTTGGTATCTGAATGCCATGTTTCAGCAAGGAGCCCTGTCCCTGCGCAAGAGCCCAAGGCTCAGTATTCCCTTCCATGATCAGCCTTGGGCCCGGGGCTCGGGGCAGAAGGCTCTCCCTAGCTAGCGGTCTCAGCTCCCAACTACCAGCAGAGGGCGCCAGAGGAACACGAATTCCGACCCTGTTCTCTGGCGGCTCTCCTTGGCGAGTCCTCTCTAGCGCAGGGTCTAGAATGACGAGAATCCTCCACCAGGACATCTCAGCACCTCTCCAGTGAGGCTGAACCCGGCGACAAGAGCAGGGAAGCCCCGCTCCCCGATCACTGCTGCCTGGGGTTCCTTTTCCCTGCAGAGGGTGGGGCTACTCCTGCGCCTGCGGCCTCTCTATGCTCTGCGGGAGCAGTTCACAGTCGAAGTCCTTTGCTGGCGAGTTTCCTTCCCTTTGTGTTAGAAAACACACGACGCAGCCCTCATCATCCTCACCATTTCCGTTAGGCGACACACATACAACCACGCAGTTCTGCAGCAGTTATTCCCACTGGCCCCCAAGGCTTGTCCTCTCTCCAAACAGAAACTGTAATCATTAGGTCAATGCTCTCCTTTCTTCTCTCATGCAGCCCCGCTTCCTGGTTTCTGCCTCACAGTTTCCCCCTCCAAGCATGGCTACTTTAAGGGCCTCATGTAATTCCTTTGTGTCCAGTTTATTTCTCTTAACATGGTGTCTGTAAGGCTCACTCTTGCAGTGGTATGATTTTTTTTTTTTTAAAGACAGGGTTTTATCGCCCCAGGCTGGCTTCAAATCCAATCTGTACCTGAGGATGAGCTTTATCTCCTGATCCCTTCCTCCAACATGCTGGGATTACAGATGTGCACTGCTGTATCGAGTTCTCCTAGTTAGCTGTCAACACTGTCCAGGGTTACCCGAGAGTCTCAGCTGGGGTACTGCCTCTCTCCTCTCCCTCTCCTTTCCCCTCCTCTCCCCTCCTCTCCCCTCTCCTCCCCTTCCTCCCTGGTTTTTTGAGACAGGGTTTCTCTGTGTAGCTTTGGACCCTGTCCTGGAACTCACTTTGTAGACCAGGCTGGCCTCCAACTCAGAAAGATCTGCCTGCCTCTGCCTCCCAAGTGCTGGGATTAAAGGCATGCGCCACCACCGCCTGCACTGTCGGGTGTTTTTTTATCACAAAAAGAAAACCAGAACACTGGCTTTCCTTGTCTGTGAAGATGGAGTAGTATTCTGTACGTGAGTTCAGAATGAAGTGGAGAGGAAGACGTCCTCCACAAACATGTTAGGCAGCAGGCCTGGTTCTGGGCTCAGAGAGCAGACAAAGCTCTCAGGGGAACTCAGATAGCCTTCCGGTGAGAAGGCAGAGATTCCATCAGCAAGGCTGTGCCTGGGTGGCACACACCTGCCCTCCCAGGACCGGAGACACTGAGGCAGGAGGGCCAGGAGTTCAAGGCTAACCTGGCCTGCATGAAAACCTGTCTCAACAAAAACAAAGTACCCACCAGACCACACAGTGGCCAAGGGGACAGGGAGAGCCGAGGGGACAGGGGAGGTCTGGGGACACTCAGTGCTGTGAGGACCGAGGGGACAGGGGAGGTCTGAGGGGAGTGTGGGGAGGGGAGAGGGGTTGGCCAGGCCTTCAGAAGTGACCTGGAGCAGGGAGTTAGTGGGCAGAGCCCAGGGAGGTGCCTCCAGCTGAGGACACATTCCCAGGTTCCCTTCCCTCTCCACTTCCTCCCTGAGTGCAAGCTGGCGCGTATGTACCTGATTTGGGGTAGGTGACAATGAAGATGTCCTCGTCCCGCACGTTGTTAGTGTTCTCTGCCAGGCTGAGGCTCTCGGGCGAGTACATGCCAACCGGGAAGGGAATTCCTTTGTACCGGAAATATTCACCCTGCAGCTTCTGGCTGGAAGAGAGGAATGGCGCACATAAGGAAAAACAAGGAGGCGGCCGCAAGTTGCAGGGCCCCTCCACGCGCACCCTGGCGAGGAGCGTCCACCCGAAGAGTGGATCTGCCTCAGCCTCATCACGGCCGTGCCGTGATGCCATTTGCTAGCCTCATATTATGGGTGCAGAAAGCTGGGCACAGAGGGTGGGAGGGAGTCGCCCAGAGCCGAGCAGCTGGCAGGAGGCAGAGTACTTCATGTCTGTGACGTGGAGCTAAGTGTTCTCCTTATGTTATTCCACATCCCAACCCTGGAAGGCGACACCAAGTCACCAGGCCATTTTACGAATGCGGAACCCAAGCCAAAGGTGGCAGGTGCCCTGCCCACGCTGCACGCGGCAGAGCCCATGTGAAAACCCACAATGACTCACTGGGAAGCTAAAATGATCTAGCTGCTTTTTCTAAAGCCATGACGCATTTACGAAGCCACAAAACTGAGTTTCCAAAGAGAGGATTGAACCCAGGGCTTCCGGAATGGAACAGGAACTGTGCTACCACGAAGCCGTGCCCCCAGCCCCTCACTGGGGGATTCTAGGCAGGGGCTCCACCACTGAGTCACACCCCAGCCCCTCACTGGGGATTCTAGGCAGGGGCTCTACCACTGAGCCACACCCCAGCCCCTCACTGGGGGGTTCTAGGCAGGGGCTCCACCACTGAGCCACGCCCTCAACCCTCTATTAATTTATTGGAGACAGGGTCTCACTATGTTGTCCTGGATAGTCTTGAACTTTTGATTCTTGTGTCTCAGCCTCCTAAGTGACTAGGATGGCAGATCTGGGCCACCAGGCTCATCTAGGACGTATATTTTGTCTCAGGAAGTATTAGCGATGGAGCTTGAGCCTTGGTGCCAGCACATTAACCCGTTGCCCTGGCACTGAGCTACAACCCTTGGATTCATATTCTAGGGGGGAGGGAACCCAGAGCATATTGCTTTGTTTTGAAGAAGAATGCCCACTAAAGGTTGAGAAGAACAGCTTTTGGCTACATCTGCTTCAGATTCTTGACTGGGGGGACTGAGCATCCTCAGATGTGGATTACTTCTGTCCTTGGCTTCATGTCGCTCTATCTTGGGGACATGTGTGGTAACTGAATGCCATCAGTGCCCCACTAAAGTCCTCTGCATGTGACTTTTGCAGGTCCCTTGTCTTTGTCTCTCTCAGTACGTAAGGGACAGGAGACCCGGGGAGGTTCGGACTGTCAGAACTGTGGATGTCACCAACTGCTCTTAAAAAACCTCGCTTTGAGTGAGGCCAGTCATTCCCAAGACAAAGCAGGCTGAGGCAGGGGGACAGAAAGCTAAAGGCCAACTCCAAAACCAGGGAGTTCCAGGCTCAAACGTAAGAAGCTGCCTGGCGTTAGTGGCGCACGCCTTCAATCCCAGCACTCAGGAGGCAGAGGCAGGTGGATCTGTGAGTTCAAGGCCAGCCTGGTCTACAGAGGGAGTTCCAGGGCAGCCAGGACTACACAGAGAAACCCTGTCTCAAATCCCCCTGCTCCCCAAAAAAGAGGGCTGGAGAGTTTTTGGCTCAGTGGTTAGAAGTACTTACAGCTATTTCAGAGAACCCAAGTTCCGGTTCCAGAACCTGTATAAGGCAACACACAAATAACTACTACCATCTGATACCCTCTTCTAGCCTTCATGAGTACCCAGACAGACAGACAGACAGACAGACACACACACACACATACACACACACACACACACACACACACAAACACAATGAAATATATCTTAAAATAAAGAAAAAGTTTGGAATGTAAAATCCCTCAGTGAGGGGCTGGGGTTATGGCTCTGTGGTAGAGCCCCGGCCTAAAATCCCCCAGCGAGGCATGGGCATGGCTGTGTGGTGGGCATGGCATGGCTGTGTGGTGGGCATGGCATGGCTGTGTGGTATGTCATGAGGCCCTGGGTTCCATTCATAGAAGAGTGACAACAATAATGATGGTGTTGTTGATGATGAGAGGTTGGTTCTGAACACACAGGTGAAACTCAGAAATGTGGAGGGTCACACATTCAGGAGTCCACACTGTAGGAAGTTCTCTGTGTCTTGGGTATATATGTATATATATATAAAATCACTGCCACCTTGTAGCATTTTGTAAAGCACTCAAGCCTCTGTCTAACATGGAGAAAGTGTTGCATTAAAGCCGGTTAAGTTTTCACCGAGGAGGACTGCAGGAGGCTGTAAGCAGGCAGTGTGCAGTCTAGTGGCCTGGTTTGAAGCTCACATCCCATAAACCTGAGCTAAAATAACCATTTTACACAACTGTAGGTCAGGAGCATCGTGGCCCTGCTCAGGCTAGCCTGCAATGTGCCTTCGCTAAGTGGCGCATTCTTTAGGTACTTCATTTGTTCAGTGATGTTGTCACTTGGCCATAGGCTGAGCCTGAGGATAGAATGTGTGATGTCACCAGTTACCAGGTAGATTTGGCTCAACAGGTGGGAGCAGTGAGGTCAACAGTTACCAGGCCACTTAGCTGCCTGCCCGTGGCCATCCCTAACCTGCCTTCCCTCCTGAGCCTCAGTTTCCTCCTCTGTTACAAACGGAGAGCAGTAATCACTGCTTCAAGCTGCCAATCCTACCGAGGACGAGAAGGGCTTGTATATCTTAAGTACCGGGTTCTTGAGAGACGCAGTAGCCCCAGGTAGGACTTAATCTTTGATCTTAGCAGCTCTTGACAGAGAGATTTATCTCCCATTACAGGAGAGGGAAACTGAGTCACCTTTCAGGGAAGGATCTCGTGGCCTTAGGCACCCCGGAATGATACCTGGATGAGTAAGTAAATTAATGTGGACACCTGGCCCACTGCTCCATCGATTAAAACAAAACAAAACAAAAACCTCTTGAGTGCAGCTCTCATCCCGAGAGGCCAAGCAGCAGAGGCTCAGGGATGCTGGTACTCATGTCACGTGTGAGAGAATGAATGAATGAGTGAGAGAAATGGGTGATTAATGAGCGGGGCAGGGAATGGCGGAATATATGAATGAGTGGATGAAAACAAGCGGGAGAAGGATGGAGTGAGGAAATGAATCAATGCCCAGATAAAATTGAGAAGGGCTAGGAGAATGAATGAATGACTAAATGAACAGGGTGAAGGGACGTCCCAGAGCACTTGCGGCCCCTCCCTTGCCTGTGCCTTCAGCCCTGGCTACTGTCAGGACTTCACCATCCAGGACACGGAACTCTGAGATGCCCAGAGCCCCTTGACGGTCCTGCAGGCTCCCCCACAGCCTCCCCCTCCCCCACCTTCATGCCAGCTCTGGCCTCCACCTGGCCTCTCCTCTGCACGTCCATCCCTCTGCCACCCGCGCTCCCAGCACCCCGCAGCCTCTTTGGGTTTTCCGTCTTGTGATTTCCTCACTCCCTCTGCCAGTACCCACAAGCAGCTCTCCGCATTAGCCCTGAAAGTGATGGGCTCATCCTCTGAAGGCGGCCAGCTCAGCCCCGTGGTGGAGAAGGGCTGAGCTAGCGCAGGCTTCCATGTCAAGAGATGGGTGGAAGGAAGGGAAGCCATCACCTATGGCCTCGCCTGCTGCCGTCATTACATTTTTATAATTCGGTCTGCACACAGCAGGAGAAGACCCACCTAGGACCAGGTGTTCTGCCCTCCCCATGCTCAGACCCGCAGCAGCCGTCTTACTGGAAGTGGTATCCAGCCGTGACAAGGACCCGCAAGGCACCCCACCTGCCCTGTCCCTCTGTGCCGTCATCTCTGGTGGCCCGGCCTGCTGGCCTTGTCCTCCTCCCACATTCTGAGTCAGCCCTGCTGTCCACGCTTTACACAGGCTGTCCCCTTGCCTTCCATTTGTCTACAGACTCTTGCCCTCCCCATGTGAAATATGCCATGCTGTCACTGAACCCCATCATCGAGGACACCCTGTGGACAATGGGCCGGACACACATCCTCCAGCCAGCTACACACCCCCCAAAAAACCCCCGCACATACGTGCCCCTTCTGAGTTGCTTCAGTTTACACAGCTCAGGTTGAATATTACCTCATCTCACCCTAAACACAGGGCTCAAGGGAGACTCACGTGGAGACTTTCCTGTTTTGGAATAGCTGCATGCACACATCGAGATGCCCTGGGAAAGCGACCCGAGTCTAAACTCCAGTTCACCACGGACGTCGTACCTCCCATAGCCCAAAGACATTTCATCCAATAGTTCTGGGTCCCCATGTCTCGGCTCTGACTGGTTCCATGAGGAGGCATGCAGGCTTCTAAAAAGGTTTGGATTCTGGGGTTCTTGGAGCTTCGGATTTGCCAAGTGGTGGTAATTAAGCCATATTTTCTGTCTACCTTCTTTGTCCAGGGGCTTTCCACAGTGAACACATTTTCTTTAGATGAATCTGTGTTAAATGTATGGATGTCTTGCCCTCATGTGTATCTGTGCACCACATGCAGTGCCTGCAGAGGCCATAAGAGGGCGTCAGATCCCCCAGAACTGAAGTTACAGACAGTTGTGAGTGGCCAAGTGTGTGCTGAGAATTGAACCCAGGTCCTCTGCAAGAGCAGCCAGTGCTCTTAACCGCTGAGCCATCTCTCCAGTCTCAACAATTGCTCATTTTTGGTCTGTCTGTCTGCGGTGGGGAGAGAGCTTCTGCACATTTGCGTCCACTGAAGGAAGGGAATTTGTGTCACAGTCTTCCCTGACCTTGTGCAGTCTCTCAGCAACACCATGAGGCTTCTGATGATCCCTGGCTTACCGAGGAGACAACAGACGGTCAGAGAGATGGAGCCACCTGGCTAACGTCACACAGCCATGGAGGGCAGAGCAAGTTTGAACCCAACATGTTAGGGAGACACAAAATTGACCCAAGCTGTTCAGAGATGCCCTGGTCATGACTGCCCCAGCCCCACCGGGTCAGTCCGAGAGCTGATTGATATATCTCACAGCTAACGCACCTGGATGAAGGATCATAACATAGTCAAAGGTGGTACGGCCCTACTGCTTCCCCTTGGGTGTCTACCCGAGAGAAACAAACATTTGGTAAGTTGCTTGCCACAGAAGCCTGTGGACTTAGGCTTGCTCCTGTACTGACACAGATACACAGCCCGGCTGAGAAGGCGGTTGCATGCGCCTGTGATCCAGCACTAGGTCCGCAGTGGACTCCTGAGCTCTCGAACCAACCAACCCACGCTAAACAGCAATCTTTAGGCTCAAAAGATGGTAGATGCATCTGGCAAGATGGCTCAGCAGGCAAAGCCACTTCCGGCCAGGCCTAATAACCTGAGTTCTGAGCACACGCCACTGTACACATAAACACACACACAACACGTAAATGATGGGTGATGCCTCTGACGGCCAAGGTTAACCTCTGGCTTTCACATTCACCCACACATCTGTGCACGTGTGTGCATGCACATGTGCACAACCACACACACTCACACATACACACACACACACACTCCCAAAGAAGCAACAGAGGGCAGCAGGAAATGAGCAGGTCCCTCTGTGATGCTGAGGATTTGCGGGGAGTCAACCACGAGCCTGGAACAGCAACTCTGGAAGCCATGGAGTGGGAGATTCTGCACACACCTGGCTCTCCACTTCTTCTGTTTGGTTTGGTTTTTCGAGACAGGGTTTCCCTGTGTAGCTTTGTGCCCTTCCTGGAACTCACTTTGTAGACCAGGTTGGCCTTGAACTCACAGTGATCCTCCTGCCTCTGCTGGGATTAAAGGCATGTGCTACCACAGCCTGACTGTGATTCTATTTTTTTTTTAAGATCTATTTATTTACTATGTATACATTATTCTGTCTGCACATATCCCTGCAGGACAGAAGAGGGCACCAGATCTCATTACAGATGATTGTGAGCCACCATGTGGTTGCTGGGAATTGAACTTAGGACCTTTGGAAGAGCAAGCAGTGCTCTTAACCTCTAAACCACCTCTCTAGCCTGTGATTCTATTTTTCAAGAGTCTCATTCAGATAAACACAACATCCATTATTACAGTGATGGCCAGTGACTCTCTTGTCTACCCAGGATATCTGAGAAGACACCTCACCCATGCCACTGCCCCACTGATGGGGGACACGTGAGCAATGCCCCTTCACTGGAGGGTGGCCGGTGTGTCATCTTCCCACTGACATTCATGAGCCCTGGTCAAGGGCCAGGGCCTCAGAGAGTACTAGGATCCCAAGGACAGCTTCTGTTCTTGGGCTGGATCCAGTCAACTCCAGATGATGTCATTATAAACATCAGAAAGTGCTAGTATGTGGAGCTGAGGCAGGAGGATTGCAAGTTTGAGACCAGCCTGAGCTGCATATCCAGACCATGTCTCATAATAAAGTGAGAGAAAAAGGGAGAAGATGAGAAAGCGGGGGGGGGGGGGGGGGGGGGGGGGGGGGGGGGGGGGGGGGGGGGGGGGGGAGGAGGGAGAAGAGGCAGAAGGGGAGGAGAGGGGAGAGGAGGAGGGGGGGGGGGGGGGGGGGGGGGGGGGGGGGGGAGGGGAGGAAGAAGAGGGAGAGGAGGAGGAGGGGAGGGGGGGGGGGGGGGGGGGGGGGGGGGGGGGGGGGGGGGGGGGGGGGGGGGGGGGGGGGGGGGGGGAGGAGGAGGAGGGAGAGGAGGAGGAGGGAGAGGAGGAGGGTTTGATCTCAGACAGGGAGCTCTGGAACAGGACATTTCCAGTTTGGTCACAGGAGGTCAGGGGCACTCTCTGAGGAGTTGATGTGTGGAAAACCCCTAAGGGCGCGAGGATGCTCTGTGGGGTCTCAGCACGTATGAACTCTGGGGTCTGGGCAGGCTGTAGCCCTGCTCAGGCAGCCCCCACTGTCACCAGTGCCAGGCTGTCCTGCTGACTCACGTTGGGGTCAGCTCACCAGAGTCCCCCGGCCTGAGCCAGCTTCAGACGCAGCATGCCATTGTTTATAGCAGTCCAGCCGCCCGACTTTGCCTGCGCGGATGCCCTTCCTCACATCGCGCTCACCTCCACGCTGGCCTCTGCATGGAGTGCATCAGTGCCAGCGTCCCCAGCTCCCCTCGGCAGGATGACTCACACTTTAGCCAGGGCCAGGGAAGCTTCATTCCCAGCAGCACGGTGATGCGTGACTGGCCCCAGCCCAGGCGCCTCGCAGTCCTCCACCTCGTGTACTCTTCTGACCATCACTTAATATGTAGTGACTGTTTCTTTGTGTATTTCCTTGTTCCAGTGTCTCCCCCACTGGTGAGGAAACCGGGTGTTCCACCTTCAAGAACCAGGGGTGGTAGGGCGAGGGACAGTACTCATTGTATCTGAACAAACAGCCGTGTCCCCCACCCCTGAAATGTACCGGATACACAGACGACCTTGACGAAGAACCAGTGAAGGACACAAGAGGTTGACGCAGCCCTGAAGGACCAGAAGCCAAGAGAAAGATGAGCGCTCAGCAAACGCTTGCGCCAGCTCCTCACTGAGACCTGCGTCCACCCCTCCCCACCACAGGGTTTCTCTGTGTAGCCCTGGCTGTCCTGGAACTCGCTCTGTAGACCAGGCTGGCCTTGAACTCAGGGATCCCGCCGCCTCTACCTCCTAAGTGCTGGGATTAAAGGTGTGCGCCACCACGCCTGGCATGTTTCCATCTCGACAGCACCCTCGGCTGACATCCTTTACATTTCTGAAACTTACCTACACACAGACATTTGCTTTAAAGAAGCCGGGAAACAAACTGAACTCTAGCAATCCGCAGCCCGGAGCGAGCGTATGGGGGTCAAAGGTCCTGGCACCTACGCCTCAGGTTAAAATGCATCTGAGAAGCTGATCTGTCACCCCAGCACCTGGGAGGCTGAGGCAGGAAGAGCTTGATTAAAAGGCCAGCCTGTGAAATTTAGCAAGGCCCTGTCTCAAAACAAAAACAAAACAAAAAAAAAGGAGGATTCTGGTGGTGGTGGTGGCGGGGGTGGCGGCGGCGGGCGGCGGCGGCGCTCGCCTTTAATCCCAGCACTTGGCAGGGAGAGGCAGGCGGATCTCTGTGAGTCCTAGGCCAGCCTGGTCTACAGAGTGAGACCCTACCTCAAAAACACAAAACAAAAAGTAAAAGGAGGGGTGGGCATGGCTCGATGGTAGAGCACTGGCCTGGCATGCAAAGGGTCCTGGGTTCAATCCCCAGGGCTACCCAAAACAAAGGTTGTAAAATATTTCTAAATATTTCTAGCTAGCTAATATATATCTGTATCTATACCTACACACACACACACACACACACACACACACACACACACACACACACACACACACACACCTGTAACCATTTATTCATGAGTGAGCGGCTGCCATGTGAGCCTCAGGGGGCAGGACTTGGCAGCTGCCTGGAGCTTCCCGGTCAGCCCCACACCCACACCCACTGCCCCTCTGATAGCCTCCCCCCCAGACTGAATGAGACTGGCCCTGGACTTGTAGAATGTCGTCCTAGGAGCTATTCCCTGGATCTGGTTGGTTTTTGCAAAGGTGGTTGATGCTTACAAAGGTCTGTAAAAGAAGTCACCCCCGCATAGATGGGATCTGTACAGATTCCAGAATGTGAGGGTGGAATGGCCATGGGCCTGGTCACACAGGCCTGCAAACTTAGTACTCAGGAGACTGAGGCAGGAGGATTACTTTGAATTCAAGGACAGCCTGGCCTATAGACTCTGTCTCAAAACAAAAAAAAAAAATATTTTTATTTTGTTTTATTTACTTATTTTGGTTTTTCAAGACAGGGTTTCTCTGTGTAACAGCTCCAGCTGTCCTAGAACTCACTCTGTAGACCAGGCTGGCCTTAAACTCAGAGATCTGCCTCCCTCTGCCTCCTGAGTGCTAGGACTAAAGGCGTGCGCACCACCATGCCTGGCCCAAAACAAAAATATTTAAATGATGTTTTTATCTCCAGCAGTTGACTGACCACACAATACCTAATTTAGATTTTGAGGTACAACCTCCATCTTGTTGGCCCATTTGAGAGATGAGGACAGAGGCTGGAAGATGTGGAGTGTCAGCTGACGGAGACATACCTTGTCAAGTCTTTTCAGGCCTTCAGTCTCCCTGAATGGCCTGAGAGGCCTCCTCCCCACCTGCGCTGACAGGCTCAGTCTGTTCCCTAAATGTTCCACGCTCCACCACACCAGGTCTCCTCGTGGCCTCTTGCCTGAGGCTCTTCCCACTTCTCTCTGGTATGCATCCCCATTTATTAGACCCCTACTGTGTGCCTTTATTGCACCAAACCTCACACAGACCCAGCACACTGTCTAATGCCACAGCCACCAGCCACATGTGCTACGAGCATTTGAAACGTGGCCTCAGGGACAGGGGATCGAGGCTCTGATTCTTCCCCTTCTGTTCCTGACTTAATGTCAGTTCCGACGGTGGGAAGTGCTGTTAGCTGCTGAGAACAGCCAGGGCCTGCTAGTGGACTTGTCAGCCATGACCACGATGAGATCAAACGCAAATGGAATCTCTCCCCAGGCAGAGAGCAGCTGCCTGAGTGGTCACCAGAGAAAACCCACACCACAGATCTCAGGCTTAGTGTGGGAAAGAAGCAGCTCTGCTTAATTCGTAAAAGTGTTTTTGTTTTTGGAAGATAGGGTCTCACTCTGTAGCCCAGGCTAGCCTCAGGCTTGCAGCAATCCTTCTTCCTCTGCTTCCTACGTACTGAGGTGTCAGGTGTGAGTCTTGTCTTCCACTCATTTGTAGCATCCAGGAGACATTTACCTGGGGGCTCACGTTGTGTCTAAATAAGTGAGGTGTTAGAAGGCGAAGGTGTGGGTCAGTGGTAGAGCCCCTGCTTGGAATCCCCCCCCGGGGGGGGGGGGGTCAGTGGTAGAACCCCTGCTTGGAATCCCCCCCCAGGGGGGGTGGGGGGTCAGTGGTAGAGCCCTGCTTGGAATCCCCCCAGGGGGTGGGGGTCAGTGGTAGAGCCTGCTGAATCCCCCAGGGGGGGGGGGGTCAGTGGTAGAGCCCCTGCTTGGAATCCTCCCCCGGGGGGGGGTCAGTGGTAGTAATGTACACACAGGCCTGGGTTCCATCCCGCCTAACACAGCCGAAAGAAGGAGGAGCATTGGAGCTGGGAGACGGCCTGGTAGCTAAACTGCTTCCTGTGTGAGCATGAGCACCCAAGTCTGGATCCTTAGCACGCTCTGAAGTTGGGCACCGTGTGTGTGTGTGTGTGTGTGTGTGTGTGTGTGTGTGTGTGTGATCTCAGTGCAGTGGTGGGTGTCTGTATCTCTGTGCTATGGTGTGAGTCTGTCTGTCTGTCTGTCTGTGTGTATCTCAGTGCTGTGGTGTGAGTCTGTCTGTCTGTGTGTATCTCAGTGCTGTGGTGTGAGTCTGTCTGTCTGTGTGTATCTCAGTGCTGTGGTGTGAGTCTGTCTGTCTGTATTTCAGTGCTGTGGTGTGAGTCTGTCTGTCTGTGTGTATCTCAGTGCTGTGGTGTGAGTCTGTCTGTCTGTCTGTGTGTATCTCAGTGCTGTGGTGTGAGTCTGTCTGTCTGTCTGTGTGTATCTCAGTGCTGTGGTGTGAGTCTGTCTGTCTGTGTGTATCTCAGTGCTGTGATGTGAGTTTGTCTGTCTGTGTGTATCTCAGTGCTGTGGTGTGAGTCTGTCTGTCTGTGTGTATCTCAGTGCTGTGGTGTGAGTCTGTCTGTCTGTCTGTGTGTATCTCAGTGCTGTGGTGTGAGTCTGTCTGTCTGTGTGTATCTCAGTGCTGTGGTGTGAGTCTGTCTGTCTGTGTGTATTTCAGTGCTGTGGTGTGAGTCTGTCTGTCTGTCTGTCTGTATTTCAGTGCTGTGGTGTGAGTCTGTCTGTCTGTATTTTAGTGCTGCGGTAGGGCAGACAAAAGTAGATCCATGAGACTCTGACCAACAGATCTAGACAAAATGGAGAGCTCCAGTGTGTGTGAGAGAGACCCAGCCTCAAAAAATAAGGGAGCTAGAGACGCAGCAGTAAAAGGCACTTGGTGCTCTTGCAAGGGACACAGTTTGGATCCCAGAACTCAGGTCAGTCGGATGGCAACCGCCTATAACTCCACTCCAAGGAATCTGGTGCCCTCTTCTGGTATCCTATGGCGCCTGCACAAACATGGTACACACATGCACACACTCACACACACACACACACACACACACAAATAAAAAATGTGGAAAGTAGTAGAGGAAGACACCAATCTACATGCACAAGTGAGTAGACCAGCACACACGTGTGCACACAATACCTACAACATATCAGAAACACATACACGCAGAAAGGAAGGAAGGAAGGAAGGAAGGAAGGAAGGAAGGAAGAAAGAAAGAAAGAAAGAAAGAAAGAAAGAAAGAAAGAAAGAAAGAAGGAAGAAAGGAAGAAGGAAAAGGTTAGCCAGGCATGGTGGCGCACACCTTTAATCCCAGCACTCAGGAGGCAGAGGCAGGCAGATCTCTGAGTTCTAGGCCAGCCTGGTCTACAGAGCCAGTTCCAGGACAGCCAGGGCTGCACAGAGAAACACAGAGAAACCTTATTCAAGCAAGCAAACACAAAAAAGCAAGAAGAGAAGAAGAAGGAAGGCAGAGGAGAAGGAAGGCAGTGCTGCAAAGGAGGGAGCCTGTGAGCGGGCCCTGGGCCCAGGCTGCCTGGGGTGTTCTCAGGCAGTTTCTCTTTCCCCACCTGCCCCCCATCTCCTGGCTCAAGAGGACTCACTGGCAGTTGGAAAGGAAGTAGAAAAATGAAATCTCCAAAGCAGCCAAGACTGACGACTCACTGCTGCCACTTCCCAGCAGCACTCGAGTCTGAGGCAGGAGGACTACCATGAGTTCAAGGCTAGCCTGGGCTACACAAGGAGACCCTGTCTGGAGAGGCGGCTCGGTGGTTAAAAATGCATGCCGCTCCAGTCCCCATCCAGCTGATTGGGGTTTAGCTTTCAGCACCCACACTGGGCAGCTCACAACTGCCTATAGCTACAGACTGGGGGGGGGCGCTGACTCTCCTGGCCTCTGTGGGCACCCACACTCTTGGGCGCACACACAAGACACACATATACAGAAATACACAAAATAAAATAAATTAATTAATCTTCGAAAAAAATCAGCAAGTGGCCTTTGCCCTCCTACAACCCTCCACAGAACAGACAGCTCCTTTCCATATGAGGTGCCAGCCTCGTCCCCCAGCTGCCCCTAATGTATAGACACTGCTGCTTCTCTGGGTCTTGTTGAGTAAGTGGCCTTCGAGCTCGGGTTGCCTGGTCCCCACTTTCCTGGCCCTGGTCCCCTTTTGAGGCTTCTGGCTCAGATCTCCCCGATGCTGATTGGATGCCCTTGTTGCCTCAGCATTTGGTGCCACTAATGTCTTTGGCTCCTACATGTCCTCCTAGAGTGACCCCACACACTGGGAGTTTCCACTCCCGAGCCCCTGTCTTGTGAGGACCACAAGGCCTTACAGGACCATAAGGCATGGCGGAGGGGACTGCCTTGGGTCTTTGTGGGCTACAAACATCTCCTGCTTTTTTTTTTTTTTTTTTTGTTCTGAGACACGATTACTCTGTGTAGCCCTGGCTGTCCTGGAACTCACTCTGTAGACCAGGCTGGCCTTGAACTCAGAGATCTGCCTGCCTCTGCCTCCTGAGTGCTGGGATCTAAGATGTAAGCGCCTGGCCATCTCTTGCTTCTTACCTCTTCTCTGCCCACCTGAGCTCCAGGTAGGCACCACTGTCCTGTTTATTGCTTAAAACCTATCTATTATTGCTTAACAGATCCTCCAGCGCAGAACCCAGCTCCTTGTTAAAAGTCTGTGAAATCTCCCCCAGTGTCGAGCTGTAAAACCAGAGATAGAAACTGCTGGGGAGGTTGGACATTCCAACTGTTCAGGAGGTAGGGGCAAGAGGACCCTACGTTCAAGGCCAGCGTGGACAACTTAGCAAGATTATGTCCCTAAATAAAAAGTAAAAAGACCGGGGGAGTGGGTCCGTGGATAAAGGCATTTGCTGCCAAGTCTGAGGACCTGAGTTCCATGCTGGGACCGGCATGGTGGAGGGAAGGGGGGAACTGACTCCATGGCGTTGTCTTCTGACCTCCATACATGTGTCGTGACAGTCACAGGCCCATGCGTGTGTACAGAGAAAGAAACAGACCTCATAAAATGTTTGTAGAGAGAATGCTGGCGGTGTGGCTCAGTGGTAGGCACTTGTGTAGCATCTGTGAGGCT